>NC_085858.1:28393001-28455501 GCF_034702125.1 Engraulis encrasicolus | reverse complement strand
TTTATGAAATTTATTATTTTTTTACTCTATTTCAACCACAAGTTGTACAACTCTACTCAAAATAAAACAACTTTATTGCGGAAAAAACTATCACGTTTTTTTTTCTCAAGAATTGTGCTGTTTTTGCCTACACTTCCATATTCATATGATCAATGGTATTCCACATGATCCCCAGACCCTGCTGATTACATGGGCACCACTGGAGTGGCTCTGTGACATTCAAAGACAAGCCTTAGAAGAGAGGTAGGCAGGTCCTGTTTTACGCAGCTTTGTGTTGGCTCATTTGCTTTGAATGACTGCAGCTCCCTCAAAGCAAGAGCTAGAAACTCCATTCAAAGACTGGATGATAGTCTAGAGACCAGGTTTTCAAATGAGTCATATAGCTCTTCTGTGTTACACCCAGGGACAGAGGAATCTCAAATCTGCTCAAGAATGCCCCTTTCTTCCCATGTTTTTACTGTACATAGTGTACAGTACCGTACAGTACTGTATAGTAACATCTCTGTAATACTACCCAAAAGGCATATCCAACTAAGTCAGATGACTGTGGAACACCTCAAGGGGTAAGCTTTCATTTGAGACCATCATGAGGCTTCTAGCTCAAACTGTTCTTGAACAGTGAGACCTTATTTGTGGGGTGCATATTGACTAATCAAAAGGTCTACAATAAAACACATGGCAAAACGCATGTGCATATCCACACATAATTGTCTTGGGAAAGGTCATATATAGCTGTAAAAATATCCCCTTTGACAAACAGCTTCTGTAGACCTGTGAGTAAGTATCAAATTTGTTTCCAAGGCAAAATGTATCAGCTAAACTGCTGAAATGTAGTAATTTCCAAGAGAAAAAAGAAAAAAAGATGTTCAAACCCCTGTAAGTCCTTGGCAGTACATCACAACATCTTCCTGTCACTTCCTGTGGATTCTACAGAGTCTCTACTTTCAAATGGTACCAGCCACTTCATGATAGGTCAAAGTATGCAGGCACAGGAACCATTTAAGTAGACATTGTGCAAAACCTCAAAAACACTCAAAAATAGTCCTTAAGGGCAAAGAAGGTTGTTTTGTGACATGAAAAAATAAAGAGCAAATAAAGAGAATAACTGAAAACGTATATAATTGTGCTATATCGTGATATATATCGTTATCGTGATATAAAGTAATCCATATCGTGATATAGTTTTTTTTCCATATCGCCCAGCCCTACTAGCATGCAAGGCCAACATGACATGGAGCACTTGTAAGCAGTTCTGAACAGCAGTGGAGAGGAGAGTTATGGAAGACACTCCTCTTCTGCCCTTAACAATCTTCTCCACCATTGCATCCACCTCCCCCCCAAGCTATTCTGCTCTGTGTCGTGTACGTTTGGCTTTCATACTGTATAGTGCCTGTGAAAGGTCTCTGCCGTGTCGGCCAGACAGTGCACCTGAGAACACAAGGTCAACATGGAATGAACGACTTGTACTTTGGAGCTGTAGCCACAGACCCGAAAAAAAAACACATTTGGACAAGGTGTTCTGTTTATGTGTGGCGGCTACGTCAAGATGAGCTACTGACAGTCTTTTAGTAATAAAGCCTCTTCCTAACCTTAACCCCTACAAACAGTTCTGAACGGGAGTGACAAGCCTGGGACCCTTGTTATTGCATTTGTTGGTAGCAGGGCTCTAAATTAACACCAGCCAACGAGCCAAATGCTGGTGAAATTTCAGTTTGGCTGGTAGAAAAGACCAACTTACCAGCCACTTTCACCCATTAGTTGGTATGTGTTTGGCTGGTAAGGTTAAAATCTACTAGCCATTTTGGCTGGTGATGAAAAAAGTTAATTTAGAGCCCTGGTTGGTAGAGATGCGCACAGGGCTGGGCTGGACAGGGCATTTTCCCGGGGTCCTCAGGGTCCGAGTTTTTTATTTTGTTTTTGGGTGCTGTTTTGATTTTGTTTTACGCCCAGATCAGCCCCCAATTTAGAAAGGGCAGACCATTGATCCATCCTAAATAGGGGCAATGGACTGAGCAAATCATATTATAGAAAATCAGGTGGGCTGTTTGAGGTGAGGGGCTGGTCTAGGTCAAAAATGCCCGGCTGTTTTCCGATCCGAGTCTAACCCTGGATGCGCACTTCATGAACATGCACATGAACAATGGTTAGAAATCATTGAAGAGAAAAATCTTGTAGGGTGAGTCCACAAATGGTTATCAGGGATCTGACACCTCAGTTTGTGTGCTTCTCTAATGCCTCTTTTCCACTGCCGGTTTTCTGGTAGGCCTACAGCTTGACAAAGTGTGACTCGGCCGCCACTTTTTGTTTTTCGAATAGGCACGACACAGCTCAATTGTAAAGCAAAAAGTGGCGGCCGATTCACGCTTTGTCAAGCTGTAGACGTACCAGAAAACCGCCAGTGGAAAAGAGGCGTAACTCTTTGCATTCGAAAGCCTTCGTCTTGGTCCGAGAAGTTTGGTGGCATGGTTTGAATACTGGTTGACAGAGGTGACAGAATGTGACAACATGGTAGATCCTGACTCATGAAAAAGCCCACTTTTGTATTTTCACATCATTACAAGCGAAACGAACATTACAAACGAAAATGAACACATGCCAACCGGCCAAATGCTGGTGAAAGTTCAGTTTGGCTAGTAGAAAAGAAAACATATTAGTCACTTTTACTGGTAGTGAGTGTGTGTGGTTAGTAAGATTAAAATCTACTAGCCAAATTGGCTAGTGATGAAAAAAGTTAATGTACAGCCCTGATTACAACTACTGGCTTTCGGGAAGGTGATCTTTTTCTCTAAATAAGCACCGGATCTGGGCAGCACATAACCACCTGTGGCTTGCTGCACACGTCAAACCTCAAATGAATATGAAAATTATAAAACTTATTATAATTACATTACAGATAAAGGCACACAGGACTGTGAAGTGAGAAATGTTACATTATTTTAAGGGACGGCAGTCATAGTGCAGAGATGATTTAATTCATTATACACCGAAGCTAAAAGTGATTATCTTAATACAGGCTTTTAACAGAGTAGAACCGAGCTGCGTATTGCAGGCCATTTGTTAAGACCAAAGATCTATCATGGTTCTTAAATTTATCCTATTAATTCTCTTTCTCTCATGTAACCTTGGTGACCTCAATAAGTGCAACTTAATAAAGAAGTCAGCATGAAGCTAATTTGAGTGTCTCACTATTGGAGGAGATATGAGTCTGTATGACATGAACATACTGTATTGCGAGTAATATCTGAGGTAAGTCATGTTTCTATAAAGACCATTTTAAGTTGAGCAGTGTCAATGTCTAGGTCTTTGCTCTACTACTTTATTTTGCCTCCTCGGTGAAATATTCACCATATAAATATAGTTTTCTTCAGGCCTTCTAAGTTGGTGTCACTCAAATGTCTGGAGTCTCTGTACCCTGGAGGTAGGCCTTCTCGGCATGATATTCCAAACCATGACATCTACAAATGCCTCTTTCCTCTGTCAGCCATAAGGGAAATAATTCAGAAAATGTAATAACAGTGTTACTTCCGCGACTGTTTGCACTATTGTACTTTAAAACAGGCTGCACACTGAGAGCATAGCCTACAATGCGCCCAGAGAGTGATCGTCAAAGGTACAACACAACACAACACAACACAACACAACACAACACAACACAACACAACACAACACAACACAACACAACACAACACAACACACTTGACAAGGGCCACTGACAGCTTTGGCCGTGCCCAGAACAAACTCAAGTAAAAGGCCCCCCTTCATTTCTGCCTCCACCTCCCTGGGCCCTGCAAAACTTTGCCCACTCCCTATGTCTGCTTCCCTGTGCTTGTCGCTTGGACTGATGGACCCATTGACCAACACACGAGAATAACAATGACAAACAGATACATGGAGAGAGAGACCCGGACCATTTCATTCGATGCAACAGAGGAAATGGACGAGACGAGTTTTTTTCTCTCTCTTTCTCCACCCTGTGCACAGCAGATAGCACACAGGCCAGGTAAACACGAGCCACACTTTGCCGAATTATACAGCCCCGAAAGCACTTAAGCTCAAGGGGGCACTGGACAATGAAGGGGAAGGGGAATGCTTTCAGATTCAATCGGCAGGCTTTTAGGACAAATGATGCCCCCCCCCCCGTGTCATCTCTTCTTGTCACTGCTCTTGTCTCACTCTCGAAATCACTTCAAAACTCAGGATCACAGCACAATGAAAGCAGTTGGGCACTTTGGCACACAGGCTGTGTGGAATTGCGAGAGAACTACCAATTTGAGAACTGAGAGAGCTACCAATGAAAAACGGAAAAAGTGACTCAAACACAGTGCTCTCAGATTTAAATGAGTTGCACTCGACAAAATTGTTGTGTGTCAAATGTGTCATAACATTGACCTGAATAAAGGTTTTGGGGGTACAGAAGTTCTTCACAGATCTTTTACTGTATCACTATCCAGATTGTAGACCATATAGGCCCTAGTGATCACCTAGCCTTGCAGTGTGAGACCCTTGCAGCATTGGCCATAGCATCCTGCATGTTGACTGCAAAGTTAAGTGCATGCAGCCAAGACAATGTATTAGAAAACAAGCTTGCACACTGCACACACAATGAACAATCATGATGGGAACTATACAGGGAGGGACGAGAGGGAGGAGAGAGAGAGAGAGAGAGAGAGAGAGAGAGAGAGAGAGAGAGAGAGAGAGAGAGAGAGAGAGAGAGAGAGAGAGAGAGAGAGAGAGAGAGAGAGAGAGAGAGAGAGTCAGCCAGACAGAGACAGAGAGACAGACTGACTGACTGACTGACTGACAGTCAAATATAGAGTGTCAGACAGATTCAGAGAGACAGAAGCAGAGAGACGGACAGATGAACCATCCAAATAGGTCCCAATCACCACACAAAGGCTGCTGTACAGCCAGGCCATGCCGCAACAGCTTCAGCGTTACTCGAAGAGATTTGAAAGTTGATGATAATCAGGCTACTGCTGTACTGCCATTGGCAAGACAAGACCAGTCAGAATGCAGAGGGACAATCAGCTGTCATTCATGCCATGCATGTGTAATGTATGCCAATCAGCAGGGTTCAGTGGTTAGAGCGTTAGTAAATCTCCCTCCCGAAGCCCCATACAGTATTGGTAGTGTAGCACTGAGCTATGGTGTCTACCTTTAACTCAGTGCTATAGTTCTGAGACTCCCATGCTGAACTGGAGTCTGAACTGGAAGGTGGCAAGTTAAAGTGGCAAAGTGGCAAACCAGTGCGGATGACCTTGGTTACACTAGTGCTGTGACCCGAATGCGAGTGAGGTTTAGGGGGTTGAACGGATGACAACCAGCAGAGTTCAGTGGTTAGAACATTAGTAAACCTCCCTCCCGAAGCCTCATACAGTATTGGTAGTGTTGGTCTGGACCTTGAGCTCAGTGGTATCGTAGTGAGCCTCCCAGGCTGAACTGGAGCGTCAACTGGAAGGTTGAGCATTCGAGCCCAGATCGGCAAACTAGCGGACCAATCTTTCCACAGCAATGGCGGCTCTCATGGAGCCTCACGGAGCGTTAACATGGAAATCCCCATTGACTTTAGTTCTATTAGAAGTTACTTAGTTCCAGGAGGTGTTTCCGTAGAACACAGAAAATGTGGTAAAGGTAATGTAATTTGTTTGTACTTAATCTTTGTTTGGTATGTGATGGTTCTGTGTTAGTTTCCAACGAACAGAAGTTTACTGTTAAGAAACATTTTAATCTACGCGAATCACATCACCAACCGACTTCCTGGTCCCCGGTTTGCGCAACTCTGTTATTAGATGGCTCTGCACATGCTCATCTGTCCTGTAGAAATTAACACTAGAGAGGACCCCGCCCCCCTTTTTACGGCAATCTGTAGCGGCCAGTTGCGCATGGTCATTGGGTGCGACGCCATGATGGATAAAAATTGTGACTTCGCAAAATCCGGAAACTCCGCAAAATCAGTCGAAAGAGGATATCCAGTTGTCAGCGTTCAGTTTGTGGCCAAATTAACTGCAGCTGTCGTTCAGCAGTAATTGCGGGGGATAATTAAGGACAGCTGACAAACATTCACTGGCTACGTGTACATGATGTTTTTAAGTCGGATTTAATAGATCGGATTTAAGTAGATCGGATTAAGAGTTATTTTGCAACGTGTATACATGGCACTTTCACTTAAATGCGATTAAAAGTCTGGGGAAAATAAAGCATTGCGATTGGACTGAGGACGCACGTGCTGAGCGAGCCAAATAAGGCGTGGGGGCGTGGTCGCTAAACCTTCATGACTACCAGGGCAAGTGCTAACCTTCTGCTAACCTTCTGCCCGAAAATGAATGCCTTCAGTCGGACACTGAAAGCTAGGGTCATCCCCTATGGCCTGGTTCTTTAGCTTACCCACCTAGCTTAGAAAAACGAGTGGTCAAATGGTAGTGTGGAGTAACTTTCTTGTGCTTCATTACTTCGTGGGGCACTTTTACATCAATATATGGAAGCCACAACATTTATAGTCGCTTATGGACTTTAAATTAAGCAAAACTTTCATGTGAAAATCAACAGGAAGTGCCGCCATGTTTTTCTCACTGGCAAAGAGCACAGTCTCTTGGTGCCATCATGTGGTCAACGAGCATGCGTGGAACGACTGGATTTATTGTAATTCCGAATAAAAGGTTACATGACAGAGGAACGTGTTTAATCGGATTTAAAAGAGGAATAAACCACCCACTTTAATCGGACTTAAGTTTAAATCGGAATAAACTTAAATCCTGTTCGGTAAGTGTTTACATGATATTTTTAGAGTGGAATTAAGATTTAAAGTGAGTTAAATCGGACTTAAGTGTCTCATGTAAACGCAGAGACTGTGTCCTATGACTGTTCCACACTCCAACCTTGGCGGTAGTGGCATTGCATTTTACTGTTGATGCTTTTTGATGACCATAGAAGAAATGTGACTCCCCTTACGGCAAACTCGTACCAAAGATTCCTTTAATCCTAATTCATAATGGACCGTCTCTGCTGTTATGACATCAGTAAAGTCTCCTATCTTAACTCTCCTTGGTAAAAACGGAATGAGGAGAGCAGGTCACGATCACAAGCATCTCCCAGCTCTGCCGTGTCCTGTGCTCTCAACAGAAGGGTCCTCGTCTCTTGCTTTGATGATGAGGGCACAAGACTGAGTCAGGCCCCTCCCTACTTCAGCCCGCATCCCCACCTGCTACAGCAGAGCTATAAAGCCACCCTCTCTTCCTATCCATCTCATCACAGGCAGCAGGTGGCTGCTGAACATTGGCTGGTGGCGCAGCGCAGCGCTCCCAGATGTCCAAGGCCTAAATGTAATGGGCCCTATTATTCGACTAGCAAGTTTGCACATTTATCATGTGGGTCTCGATTGTTTCTATTCATAGACCTACTGCTGGCACTAAACAATGACGATGACGACAACGACAATAAACTGTATAAACACCAACCAACCATTCATTCATTCATTTGGAGTGAGTGCTAGGATTTTGGCATCATGCTGTGCTTTGATTTGTTGTGTAAATAACTTAAAAACATGTTTTATTGACAAGTTACAAACTTTGAAATAGCCTAAAGTGTATAGACTAGAAAAGAGTGACCCACCTCTGCTCTCATCTTTGTTTGCCCTGAAGGTTAGAGGCAGAATTGATTGATATTAAAAATATTGAATCCCTACGTGCTTCTCACCTTATTACAGGGTGCAGAATCACCGGGAATCATTGTGTTAAAGTGGGAAAATGCTTTCAAAATGAAGTGTGGGGGGAGCACAGTGCGCTAAGCCCCCCACATCTGGGCTTGCCCATGGGGACACAGGTTCGAGTCCGGCCTGAGTCATATCCCAATCCTACCCCGTCTCTCTCTCCCACTGATTTCCTGTCTCCATCTTCAACTGTCCTGTCTAAATAAAGGCTAAAATTAAAATACCCCCCGCCCCCCACCCCACCCCCAAAACATATTTAAAAAAACAAAATGAAGTGTATCTTTTAAAGTTAGGTCTAGTTTTTCCTACTTTGGGCCCACATGCCACAGCACAGTTATAAAGTTCAGTTATATATCCCACACAATCTACAGCTCGTCCAATGCACCAGGGGCCTCATTTATCAAACTTTGCGGTAGGAATGCGCCAAAAGATGGCGCACGCACGAAACTCAGGATATGCGTGCGCAAGAAAATATTCAGATTTATAAAGCATGGCGCACGCACGTTCCACGTCGATTTCCCTTTATAAATCCCAACTGACTCTGAAGTTGCGGCAAATGTGCGCACCTGTGGACACACCCATAATTATCTATGAATATTCAGTGAAACGCCCAAAATGAATATTTATATCTGTGGACGGCGTGCGGAAAGCAGACGAGATAGCCTATTTACCACATGTGGAGCAAACAGTTTTATTACATAGGCCTAGAGAACGTTGGGCAAAGTGGAGCGGTTAAGTTTGGGAAGTCGTAGGCTACAAAAATAAAACCTTGAATTGCAGCATGTGGATGGTTATGTTGCCAAAAATCAAGCTATACCAGAAGTAAAAAAATTAATAAAATAGGCTAAGGATGGCATGGACATGAACCTGCCAAGTCATGGACATGTAGGCTAGTATTAATTGAGTTGTGAACAAAGGGAAAAATAGCTGCGTCAAGGAAACATCTCACATGGCATGTCCCCATGAGAAATTCACCGGTAGAAAATCTCTTCGCTGTCTCATCGCACCTAATATGCACCGCGTTTAAACTTTTTTCAACAATACTCATGAACGGCGTGACGTTTTCCATGTGCGTTACGCCCATTTATGGGGGAAAACAACCCATGCAAGTCAATTGGTGATATTGGGGTTTCATAAACGAAAGATACGGACCTGTAGACTAGCGTTGTTCACGCGCAACATGCCGAAAACATGTTGTGTTGTCGGCTGTTCAAATAATATAGCCAAACAGCCGTGGCTGAAGCATGAAATGTGTTAATTTAGGCTAGCCTTTGTAGCATGCAAGTCAATGAGACATTCGGTTTGTTTTCACCCATAAAGGGGCGTAACGCAAATTTAAGAGCAAAGTACCCGGATGGCCGTTCATGAGTATTGCCGTTGGTCACTGCGCGCAGCTGTCTGCTTTCAGTTCAAAGCGACGCCCCAACTGTCGATCGACATATCCACAGACAGCATGACATATGGGCATTTTCTAGTCTGTATTTATTTAATGTGTGTATTATAATATAAACGTACATTATTAATGTATAAGACCAGCTGTCAAATGCACACCTCTGCTCTGATGACGAATAACCGCATGGAAAAGAAATGACATGCAACAAGAGAAAGCTGTCCATTAGTATGGCACTTGCGCTTGCCTGTATGGCTGAGAAAATCAACCATTAAAGATGCACTTGGGACTCGAGCAGATGATTCTGCAATTGGCTTAAATGTTGACGTAATTTCTTGCAGACTCGGAACACTTTATAGCCTACCGATACGATTATAGCCCGATACTGGAAAGGTCCGTGGTTATTGTTAATATAATGTAGGGTATTTCCAAATGTAACGTAGGCCTATCCTAAACGTAGGCCTACAATTCGAAGCGTCTATTACATGCATGTGGCTATGGATAGCCCAGGTAGGCCTACTTATTATTTTACACCATTACCAAACAACAAACAACCGCGTTTTCGTTGCGAACTGGATTAACTAATGTTGAAGTGGCTATCGTGACACGTGACCTTTGATTTTTTTCCTCAACCAATTTCGGGTCGTTCTTCCAGCTACCTCCCGAGGTCGCGCTTTCCGCGTTTGGTCTTTTGTTAAGTGCCTACGCATGGGTCAAACTTTGCGTGGAGCTGCGCATGTTTACCGCCAAGTTCTTTTTCTATAAATACCAAACCTTGCGGTGAACTTGGCGTGCGCAGTCTTTTGTGCGTACGCACCCGTTATAAATGAGGCCCCAGGTGATTTTGTTGGTCTGTCATTGAAAACCAACAAAAATGAACTAGAGCAGATTGTATGAAGGAGTGGAATGTGAAAACATCTTTGGTTACGAAGGACGACAAAGTGAATTCAACATGGTCTTTCATCCAGTAAAAGCGGACGATGTTCCCAGACGTGTGTTTTCTGCGTAAAACTATGATGAAAACTTGTACTTAAATCAAATGTCACATATTTGTACAAGCCCCCCTGTTGGTTCATCCCTCAAAGGCCAAAATGAAGGCAAACAGAATTTGGAAGCTGTACATTCACCTTAAAAATGCTGCCGTTCTGGCATTGGCAGTTTCCATGGTGACATAGCCTACCCAGTCTGTTTCATACACGCAAACACACACACACACACACACACACACACACACACACACACACACACACACACACACACACACACACACACACACACACACACACACACACACACACATGCAAGAAATGCATTTTTGTTTTTGACACGTAATAAATAAATCTTGCCTGCCTAATATCATAGGCTACTCAAAGCAGTTTAAAGGTGCACTGTGTAATATTTTTAGTAGTTCATTTCCAGAATTCATGCAGTCCATTCACAAATTTTACCTTTTTACAAATAGGCCTACTAACGACCAGCATTAAATTCTAAGTATTCATTGATACGGTATATGGTAATTAAATGTGCCTGCCTGCCTGTGATACCTACACTGAACTTGGTGTTGAAGTCATGCATGTGAGATAACTGTAATACACATTTAAAAGGACAATGTGCAGGAAATGGTCAAAAAAGGTACTGCAACTATGCTGCTTATTGAAATTGGGCTGCCTATTGCCAAATTTAATCTTTACACGAAAGTTTACTAAGTATTAAACAAATATTTTCTAGTATGGTCCAAGTTATGGGGCGCCGTTTGTAAAGCTGACTGTGCTGAAAATTTCAGCAACATTTTGTCACATTTAGCTGAAATTCCATCAACATTTTGTCACATTTAGCTTAAAACAGTGTTTTTAAAACGGTGTGAATTTTTCAGACTCCCCTTTTTGCACATTTACAACAATGAATGTTAAATCTAAATAATGTATCTAAATGTTAAATATAAAACTAAATAATATATAAAAATGTTCAATCCAAATGTCAAATCTAAATAATAAATCTAAATCTAAATGTAAAATATAAATCTTAAATCTAAATATTAAATCTAAATATTGAATCTAAATGTTAAATCTAAATATTAAATCTAAATCTAAATGTTAAATCTAAATGTTAAATCTAAATTTTATATCTAAATGTTAAATCTAAAGCTAAATAATATATCTAAATGTTAAATCTAAATGTCAAATCTAAATAATAAATCTAAATTTAAATGTTAAATATAAACCTAAATCTAAATGTGGAATTTAAATCTAAATGTTAAATCTAAACCTGAATGTTAAATCTAAATGTTAAATCTAAATGTCAAATCTAAATGTTAAATATAAATATTTAGATTTAGATTTAGCATTTAGATTTAACATTTAGATTAAACATTTTTGTGTTTGTAACTTAACTTATCTAAATGTTAAATCTAAATGTTAAATCTAAATCTAAATATTTAGATTTAGATTTAACATTTAGGTTTAGATGTAACATTTAGATTTAACATTTAGATTTAGATTTCACATTTAGATTTAAGTTTATATTCAACATTTAGATTTATTATTTAGATTTGACATTTAGATTTAATATTTAGATATAGGCCTATTATTTAGATTTAGATTCAACATTTAGATATAACATTTAGATTTAACATTTAGGTATAACATTTAGATTTATCATTTAGATTTAGATTTAACATTTAGATTAAACATTTAGATTTAATATTTAGATTTAACATTTAGATTTAAGATTTATATTAAATATCTAGATTTAGATTTATTATTTAGATTTGACATTTAGATTTAACATTTTTATATATTATTTACATTTATATTTAACATTTGGATACATTATTTAGATTTAACATTTATTGTTCTAAATGTGTAAAAAGGGGAGTCTGAAAAATTCATAAAATTTTTATAGCACTGTTTTAAACTAAATGTGACAAAATGTTGCTGAATTTTTCAGCACAGTCAGCTTTACAAACGGCGCCCCATACCAAGTACAGTCATTTTTGCAGCTAAAAATGGCTATTTTTGGAAATTCAAAATGGCGGACCATGGAGAAGATCCCCCTTTTAATGTATGAAAAGTGCAATTTTTCCAGTCATAATGAATATTTAGAATTTGATGCTGGTGGTAAGTATTCATGAAAAAGGTAACATTAGTGAATGGGCAGCATGAATTCTGGAAATAAACAACAAAAAAACCTCACACAGTGTCCCTTTAAAATGGTCTTGTGGGCCAAAAAAAAGAACCCCGTGGGCCAGATTTGGTTACCAGGCCTGAGATTGACATTCATGCTATTTGGCCTACAAACCCCCTTTACCGTATTCTTCTGCGTCAGTGTTATAGACACCATCAATCCTATTGAACTAAATAACCACATACCCTTTTTAGAAATAGATGTCATGAGTTGATTTCATGATGGATGCCGCCTGGGCCCGATCGGTGATAATAAGCAGGAGCCTTGATGTAGCACCTCACACGTGACATGACCTTTAGGTCGTCTTTGTTTTCGCACCATCTCAGTCTCATCTGTTCAGACACCTCATGAATACAGCACACCATCCTTTGCACTAATGTCACAAACAGCCTGCATATATCACAAGCTCTCCAGAAGCTCTCTCCATTTATTTTTTTGCACAGCAATAAGTGTGAACAGGCTGGCTGTGAAACGAGGAACACTCGGCCATGCAGAGCTCTTCAGTAGCTCTGATTGAAGCACCAGATCTCAGTTAAGTGGATACACTCTGGGCTATTTGAGCAGATTTGTTTTTGATGTGATGCAATGAGTTATCTGGGCTTATGTTAAGGAATAATGAGCGGGGAATTGTGAATTTGGGGAGGAAGGAATGGATTCTTTATTTCAGTAAACTTGAGAGCAGCTCATTAAAGGAAAATAAATCGTTTGTCTATTGGAGCACTGCTTCAAGCAATACATGAGCACCAAGTTGAACTCATTGGAACTGTCAAGCTTTATGCACAGCATGAAACTACAAGTGAGACTCAATGATCCAACGGTGCCACCAGGTGGTATATCTGCAGGACAGCAGATACTCATTCACTGTGCGCTGAATCGGAATTCTGGGCCAGTATAAGGAAATCATTGATAAATAAACTGTGCTTGAAAGACAAACTAACAGACAGAATAAGCAAGACTCGCAAGGATATATTTGTAGTCAAATAACAGTGCCTGAAAACTCTTCTGTTAAAGCCAAAAAAGGCAGCTTGTGTTTATAGGCAACATGAGAATACTAATTCTTTCACGAGTGGTAGGAACTTCCCATTATTTTGTTATTGTGCTCTGTTTTTTGTACTATTTTATTTTAAATCTCACTTACTTTAGCCTTATTTGTCAATTCACTTCCCCATCAGTTTTAACTATCTTAAATAAAATGCATCCCATTTAATTTTATTATTTTGTTTTTTGGTTTGTTTTAGAAGTGTTTTCACACCATGGTGTATGGTGATGTTGCACTATAAATAATCATATTATTATTATATTATATGCCACCAGGAACGAGCTACGTCCCACCTGACGTTCCAGCTAGAGCTAGCAGATGGAACAAACTAAAATATGGAGGGCCAAGAATACCTGCCCACCTCAAAGATGTAAAAGCTATTTAAACAAAGATGTAAACTTCTCCGGACGCTTTTCATTTCGCAGCATGTCATTGAAATAGACAATGTCAACACAACTTAATGCTGGCAATGTTAATGAGCTGTTTTGCAACCATTAACCAATCCAAGTCAACTCCACTTGTCCACAGAACAAATTTGTGAGATGAAATATTCACATCATTGTGCACTCCCATTGTTGTGTTGACGTCATGATTTTTAATATTAGGGAGTTGGCGTACTTCGATGTGGCCTCAGCTTGGGTTTTGAACATTCTTCTGCCACAGCCGTTCCACTAAATTTCAGCTACTGGGGGTGCATTCCAATATGCAACCTTGCGTCCTCCACTTGCGCTTGTGGCCTCACCCCGCCTCCTGGCCCCTCCTCCGTGGAGAAAACAATAAAGTGTCCCTGCTGTCAGCCAAGCCAAAACAATTTTTTGGGGGCTATTCTTCATTCACCATCCCAATTGCAAATGAGAAAATGAAATTACAATTGAGCTTTTGCGAGATATTGAAATATAATGCTGTTGTCAGTGATGTCATCATGATATATTACTTCCTAGTACAAGGCCACAAACAAGTGGAGGACGCAAGGTCGCATATTGGAACGCACCCTAGGTGAGAAACAGCCTAGTTGGAATGCACCATAATAGCATAGCTTAATAAGGAAGTCCTATATAAATTCCATCAATGACACTGATAAGCATTTAAGACAACATGATAACGAGCACAGGAAACGAATGCAGTTCACATTTACTGTTGTCACAAATTCAATTTCCCATTATGCATCCTCAATTAAGTGGCTAAAAAGCACAATTTTCTTACTTGCGGCAATAAATACAGCAAAAAAGAAAAGAAAAAAGGAACTGAATGAAAATAAAACTGAAAATCACACACACACACACCAAAACTCAACATCATTAAAATAATTTATTCAAGAAAAGAACTATGTTATTGATTACCGTTGTTCTTTATATAAAATATGTACATTTTTAAGCAAGAAGAAAAAGTAGAAACGCAGCGATTGTTGTTGGAAGTCTGTGAGCAGCCCAGATGTCTGTGTCAGGTACAGAGTCGTAGGAAGCCCAAGACTATAAGAAGACTAGAAGATCAAGCTTTTCAGAGCTGGTTTACAGGCTGGACCAGGAAGGTTCTGAGAGACAGAACCACACTGGAGCTGCCTGTGTGTGCAAGGCAGATTGGATTGGACCAGGCCAGACCGTTCTATACATGAGTCTCTGGGTACAACTGTCGGTCCTGGTCCATATCTGGTCGATAAGGATTCATCTGTCCGTCTTTACAGATCGGTGTGTGTGTCGGTACATCTCGGTGTACTTTGTGCTCTTGTGTTAGGACATGCTGCAGCTGGACTGTTTGGAATCTCTCGCCTGTAATGCAGACAAGACAGAAGATGCATCAGTCAGGAGTTTGAAGACCATGTATGTGAGGATGAGAAGCAGTGTTGTCAACCCTGGGGTTCAGAGTGCATTTTTTATTTCATCACAGGTACCTCTATTGAGCAGCTGATCTGCCCATCTTGCCTTGGGTGTTCATAATGATGAGCCAATTTGGACTTGGTTGAAAAACGTTTGTGGCAGTGTTTTAACTCTAAACCTGGGACTAACACCTCTCAGAAAAGCAGCTAAACTGAGAAGCAGGTGATGGTACTGAAGGTGGCCAGACTGAATGTCAATTGACAGGAGTGTTTTAGAAACAAGAAAACAAGGAACAGCACACAGCACAGCATAGAATGCACACAGCACAGCATAGAATCTAGTGTCCATAACAGCGGTATCGACAAAGTAGGATGTGCTTAATCTAGTCCATGTGACAGCAGTAGTTTAGGCTGGCACGCTTGCCACAGAATCATAGCAATATGCAGGTTCGCCAGTAGATAACAAAAAAGAAAAGAAAAAGAAAGCAAGTCAAGTGAAGTGAAAAACAGAACATAACAAATAATATCCAGAAAGTCCAAAAGAAGCCAGAGAAAATGGAGAGGTAGCGTATTGGAGGTGGTGTACCTATTGGGGCTCCTGTTAGCATGCTACTGAGAGCAGCCGCTAGTTTCTGCTAAGCGTGCGAGGGCGGTTGCGGGTGCGGGTGCGAGGGGCGGGGCGTGCTACCTGTTGTCGCCGCTGCTGCTGCCGCTGGTACTCCTCCTCGCTGGCAGCCAGGGCCTGGGCCAACGCCAGATCCTCCTGCTCCTGCGGACTAACACACACACAGACACACACAGTGTTAACTTATTGATGCCCGAGACACCTGCAAAAAAAGGGTGCTGAATGCCTGAGCCCTTTTTAAGAAAAGCTGCCCTCAGCCTATAAAGACCTTAATATCTCAGCCTCTGAAGCACATAAAAACGTGCAATGAGTTGCATTTAAACGCTAGGACCATCATCTTTCATAAGAATGTGTTCATTCATCTTAAACAAACAAAGATTTTTAATAAAGTTGTCTCAAATCGCATGAGGCTGAATGTTGCGTAATGCAGCTCCAGGCGCCAGGGCCAATGTTGCGCAACGCAACATCAGGCATCAATGGGTTAAAGAAAGATCTGGTATAGAATTTTAAGAATGCCCCACGATACGATGCGATTCGATTAAATCACTGGCCGATACTTCCGATACATCGATACTTTTCGATTTTATTTACATCCCTAATCCAGGGGGCAGTGAGCGACTCGGAAACTGGAAACGGGCTGTAAGGAAAACCAAAGGATGGACTCACTGGACGAAGCGGAGATGACATACTACTACTGCTGCTGCTGCTGCTGCAGCTGCTCCTACATTTGCAGGCTCGTCTATCAAAGTGCAATGTGGAAGCATGATCGTACAAATGTTTGTAATTTCGGACAAGCTCAATTTGACGTTCTTAAAAAGTTGCCGCCATCGTCATTTTCACCGGAAATACTTATATTGAACTGTGGAGTCTTTTTTTACAATCGCCCACAGCGATTTTGACGATATTGCAGCTAAACGCACTTGTCTGTTTGCAGTATACAACGTGCCCGCGCACGCATATCATGCAGCAAGTGGATTGAGGGCCTTAATCATGAGGACTGACTGTGGTCTAACATTGTTAAACATGAGGACTAATGGTGGGGAGAGCGCCAAAACACCTGCTCCAATACTACAACATTAGAACACTTGCATATAAAATGGGTCAGGATATAGTTTGTCCAAGCACAATGTTTCTACATACAAAGACATACAAAGCGGATTCCAAAAAAGTTGGGACACTTTGTATTATGTGAATAAAATCAAAATGCTGGCATTTTCAAAACATCTAATATGTTAATAAGGTAGAGCATTATGTACAGACAACATATCAGTTGTTAAAGTCGAGCAGAATTATTGTTTTGAGGTAATTATGTGATCATTTAAAATTTCACCCTTGCAACAAATCCCAAAAAAGTTGGGACAGGGCCAATAAAATGCTTTTTATATTGGATAAGACTAAACACAACACAAGGGATGAGACTGAACAGTTAAATACTTTCACTGTTGGCATAATTTTATTCAAAAAATAGATATTTTGATATGCGAGACATGATTTCAGCAGCTCAACTGATAGGTGTGTTCTTCAACTTGTTTACCTTTTTGCTATGCTTATTATGTGGCATATCCTGACTGCAAGAAAACAATTTTGTGGCCTGTTTACTCTTATGATGGAACCACACTGTTGGAACATAGTAGAGATTGACATTTGCCGCCATTATGGGGCAATATCTAAAGGCGGTGCTCCAAAATATAATGCCTTGGTAGCTATGCTTGCTGTTTAAAGTCTGTATGTATCATTCAACATTCATTTTAATGCTCTACATGAGTAAGAAGACCCTAACCAAGTCACCTCTGCACCCCTTTACCATCATATATGCTGTCTTTCAGACTGACCACTAAATGAAGTTGAAGCATTCATTTTCTATATAACCTGGAGGGTGCATGACTCCATAATTTTCAAAAAGGATTCAATATTTTCCATTCTGTAATCAGAGGACAGTTTCACATGTCTACTAGGTCCATAGAATGAGCCTTTCCGCACACAACACAGTTTAATGTCTGCATCATGTGCATTAATCAAGTGTTGTGTTTATGGTCATTTTTTCGAGAGCTGTCATTGTTGGAGTGTCATAGTTTGCTTATTTATCACGAGTATGTCATGATCTCATAACTCGTGCAATGATTACACAGAACTCTATATTACGGAAATAGGCCTTATATACCTGCAATTTTGATAATTCAATCTTTCTGTGTAATAGATAAGTAATTAGTCCCTCAAAATCTTCGCTGCTGAGTGCCTCACCCTCTATGTGATGGTATTTTATTTGTGCATTCATGTTGGCAGTCAATATAGTTCTTTTAAAAATATTCTTCCTTGTGTAATTTTTAGAATTATCCAACTATTATAACATGTTTTGGCCCTGTCCCAACTTTTTTGAGATTTGTTGCATGGATCAAATTTTAAATGATCACATAATTACCTCAAAACAATAATTCTGCTCGACTTTAACAACTGATACGTTGTCTGTACATAATGCTCTACCTTATTAACATATTAGATGTTTTGAAAATGCCAGCATTTTGATTTTATTCACAAAATACAAAGTGTCCCAACTTTTTTGGAATCCGCTTGTATTTTTGGCCAATATATAAAGAACTACAGCTGTGTAAAATAGAACCAGGACAAGTGACAGAATAGAAGGTGAGTGAGGGGGAACATTTTTCTTTCAACAGGAATATTTAAAATATGAAAAGTTTCATTTGATAAGTGTTATTAAGGAATGACTACACGAGTTACAAGTATGTGACTCCCAATACACACACCCACTATTAAAACTATGCAACAAGGTCTCAGTTACTACACACCCAGAAACACAATTAAAACAATGCAAAACAACTAGCGCGCGCACACACACACACACACGCACACACTCACACACACACAAACACACACAACAGGGGCATCCAGAGGAGCTGGTTATGGTGACGTCTGGCAGAGAGGAAGTGCTCGTCTCAGGCAAAGAAAGTGGATCTAACAAGAAGCGACACTCAGGTATCTTATGGGAAAGTCAATTGAGGGCGTTTTGAGTCAGTTTTGAGTCAAATCCGCCATTCTGGAATCACGTACGCCACTGTGTTATGACCAGTAGCCATAGCAACGTTCTTTGGCAATAGGAAAGACCGCGGATCAAATGCTAAAGTTAGCACAATATGGCTAGCTACTTTGGCAACTTTAGCGTTATAGATACTCAAGTTCTGCACTGATTGTGTTGAAAAAAAACACGAGATGGTGTAAGCATTCATAACTGAAGAATTTCCGATAGTTATATCGATGTAGTTTTACCGTATTATGTAGAAATCCTGTACACATACCCAATGCATTCCAATGTAATTTGTCCGATAATCATTCCAGAATGGCGGCCGCGGCCGAAAATCATGGGGCAGAGTGTTGCAATGGGGCGTTGTATTGAGTGTCGCTTCTTGTTAGCGCCACCTTCTTTGTCTCAGGGGAATAATCATGCACAGGAAATGACTCACTGTCAAAAAGTGTACACTCACTCTGACTGCGCTCTCCCTAATACAGATAACTATCTACAAAGGGAAAAGAGAAATCAGATAAAGCCAACGAGCCTTCAACCTACTTTTTTTTAAAAGAATCCCACACACTCGCTATAACAACAGGGTCAGGCTTAGCAAGTCAGATAGAGCAGTGGTGGTTGGAAAAAAAAGATTGCCAAACACAAGCCATTTTGAGACAGGTCAACCGGCCAGATCCCACAACAGCAGTACTTGCAAAACACCATGCAAGCCCATGAGAACTCAACAGAGGCTGATTCTCCGCTACCCAAAAAAAAAAAAAGAAACCACGGTTCACATCGACAATCTTTTTCCAGCAAAAAGATACTGCAATTTTGGGTGGATAGTGGACACTGCAGTCGGTTTTGAACTAGGTGTGGGAATCAGCAACCTAATGGTTCTCCATCAGCCAGACAAGCCAGAGAGAGGTCTGATAACAGGTGGTGTACAAGTATAGTATAGTATAGTATGCCCTTTATTATCCCACCATGGGGAAATTCATTTGTTGCAGCAGTAACATACAGATTGTGCAAAAAACAGTAGACAGCATACATACAATACAGGACCAGGAGGTTAAAAAGTATATATATAAGATAGATAAAAATAGGGATGTTAAAGAAAAATAGAAATATCTCTGTAAACAACAAGTACATTAGTAAAAGTGAAAGTGCTTTTGTAAAAAGTGCATTAGCAGCTTCATAAAAAGGAGGAGTGTGTGTGTGTGTGTGTGGGGGGGGGGGGGGGGTAGAACAATAATAAATAAGTAAGTCAATAAGTTAAAAAGACCATCACTACCACCACCACCACCACCACCACCATCATCACCACCACCACCACCACCATCATCACCATCACCATCACCATCACCACCATCGTCATGGCTACCGCAGGGACTTGGTGTTATTATATAGTCTGACTGCAGAGGGAGAGGGAGTGCCAGCAATAAACCAAGACCATATGCAAATGCCGCCAGTGAAAGTTTTCCCCCATATACTGGTACTTGAAAATACTTCCAGAGACAGAAGAGGCACAGGAGGAGGTATGTGAGGGGATGAGAGGGGAAGTAGAAGAGGGGGAGCAGGAGGGCTATGGGTGCGTGTGGGTGTGTGTGAGAGAGATGAGGTACCTGAGAGCAGCTGGGCTACTGCGTGCCGACTCGGCCAGAGACATCTCGAGTGCCCTCTGCAGGGCCTGCTCCTCCGTCTGGCAAGAGAGGAGAGGAGAGGAGACGAGACGAGACCAAAGACATGCATCAGAGATACACAGTCATGGGAAAAGAAATACCACAACATAGGAGCTTATTGACTGTCATGTTTACTTAATTTAGTTGTTTAGCCAAATATACAAATCAACTAAATTAAGTAATCACACCATCTGAATATCACAAACAAGCTATTTTTCAATTACGATATTCTACCTTCAGTTATTCAGAAAAGCTATGGCATTCCACAGAGTCAGAATTAGGTCTCTCTGAAATTTCAATAAATCTTAGGTTGGTTTTGAGCACATCCACAAAACCTCCAAATGTAGTGTTTAAAAAAAGACAGACACCGCTGGTGACCACTTACCAGCCCAGCTTGGAAAGAGGCTGAAGGGGGTATAACATTCTGTGCTGGAGGTGGATTGACGGGAGAGGGTAAGGTGTATGAACCTTGTGCACTGGGAAGAGAACCACATGTTCCCAGTCAGTTCTCTCACAAAGATTAAGGAAACAATCAACATCAAAAGCAAAATGATTTGCCAGTTGCAAAGTTGCCAATGAAAGGTGCTGCTCACTTGTTTTGTGCTCTGGAATTGCCTGGCACTCCGTTGGAGACGGGGCGAGAGCTCCCTCTGCTGGAGGAAGTGGCAGCACTGCCACTGGAGGAGGCCTGGGATCTCATCAGAGCAGCATGCCTGTCCACAGAATAAAAAACAACATTTAACTACTAATCATAAATATTAGCAACGTCATCTACATAGTTTTGTAATCATCCATCTAATAACTCTGTCTGCATCTCTGTGGAATGCAAAACTGCCACAGCGCGGCACCAAATGATGTCAAATTTGGAAGGTGACTTTGCAGTGGTACAGTTTCTTTTTTTCTTTTTCTTTTTTAGAACAGTAGGCTACAAAACACAACACGGGCAAATAGGCCCAAAGGGCTCTGCACTAGTTAAAATAAGGCCGCATTCACACCAAGGTGTCGTGGAACGTAAGCGAGACGATTGAGGTCTTTCTGCTTAGTTTCGGCCGGTGTGTTCTACTCTGCCTTTCACACCGACAGCGTTGGCGTGCGCGGCCAGTGCTGTTCAAACCCTCCCCACAACCAAAGCTAGTGTGCTACTTTGCCATTCATTTGAATGGGACACTGCCTGTCACTGCCGCCCAAAATCCGCTTGAGTTCTATTTTCCAAATGCAGCGCGGAGCGGAGCCAGTTCCCGCGCCGCTGACACCGACTACCGCCGGTTGGTGTGGAAGGACAGATCTGTGTCCATGTGTTTTCGCCACCGCCGGTAAAAATTGCTTCTGTCCCGCGACACTTCACCGCCTTGGTGTGAAGATGGCCTAATGTTTCCAAGATCATTTAAGCAGTGGATCAAACAGGGAGAAAGACACTACTTTGTTACAGGGAGAAAGACTGTAGTCTACTGAAACTATTGCCTTTGCTGCCCTCAATGGCCTAAAACCGCCCTTTCTTTGGAGGAGTGGAGGGATCTCTTGCCGTTTAGAATGAGTCAATGGGACTTCCCAGTTCCCACCATTAGGGTGACTCGAGATGAAGCATGGCTTTGAAAAAAGTACAGCTTAACTGATAATTAAAAGGGCAGATTTGCAATCAGACAGCTGAACATCTATCACACTATGTTTCTTTAACAATATTTTATAAACTTGACCAACACCTGTAGTGCCAAGCTAGCGTGCAGAATGTTACAATGATTATCAGTTAAGCTGTACTTTTTTCAAAGCCATGCTTCATCTCGAGTCACCGTACAGAAGCAGGAAATGCCTAGCCTGAGATATCCCATGACATGGCAGAAAAATGTTGTCAGTGCTAGAATGTAGTCACATTAGAGTTATGAAATCTTAAACTCTAATGTGACTACATTCCAGCACGGACAACATTTTTCTGCCATGTCATCTGGGTGTAGAGCTACAGACATTTTGTCACAACCACCACCAAGCATGAAATAGATCATGGCCCCTGAATACCATCACCCCCGTCATAAACATTAGTAGTGCCGTTATTGTGAGTAAATGAGGGCATTTCCTTCCCTAGTTACCACCAGACCTAATTCACAAATGAGATCGGAACAAGTGTAAAAAGCAGCATGGGATATCTCAGGCTAGGCATTTCCTGCTTCTGTACGGTTGTGTTTAATTCTGCTCTGGTGGAAACTCAGAGCAAGATGTCCTGTCCTTTGGTTGCTGTTGCCATGGTAGGATACAATGAGTGCGTTGCAATATGCGACCTTGCCTCCTCCACTTGCTTGTCTCCTCGTACCAGGAAGTAATATGTCATGTTGACATCACAGACAACAGCATGATATTTCAATATCTTGCAAAAGCTCAATTGTAGAGTTTTTTTTCTCATTTGCAATTGGGATGGTGAATGAAAAACAGTCCCTCAAAAGTTGTTGTGGCTAGGGTGACAGCTGGGAAACTTAATCGTTTTCTCCACGGAGGAGGGGCCAGGAGGCGGGACGAGGACACAATCGTAAGTGGAGGAAGCAAGGTCGCATATTGCAACGCACTCAATGAGTTCCACTGTTGGCCTCCTTGCCGAGCTGACTGAGACCATTTCTCCTTTTGTCTCGCTCTTATTCGCTTCCATATTGCCTGAAATCAGTCTCCATCCCTTCTGGGGGCAAATGTAACCAATCATGACATCATTGTGTGATCTGAGGCTCAGATTATCTGTGCCAGGTCGTGTGCCGTGTACGATTTCAGCCTCACGTCAGTCGGTTGTACGAATGTCACAAAAACGTGAGGTGCAAGTAATTTGAACCCCTGAGAGGCTGGCGAGGTGTTGGGAGCTGATCTGATGTAATGCGAACCTGGCTTTAGTAGCTGTAACCCCACTCACCCCGATTTGGAGACCGATTTGCCATCCGCTTTGCAGTCGTGGTCGAGCGGGTGCCTGTGCTTCAGACAGTAGTTCTGGTGGCAATCGTCACACGTCACCCGGATCATCTCCTTCTGCTTACAGCCTCCTTTCGAACATTTATTCGTGAAGATCTGCCAAGAAAAGTAAAACAAATGGCAGTGAGTTACCATTTCATAAGTGTGGAAAAACACACCAGTTTCCCACTAAATCAAGCAGAGAACAGACCTCTAAAGATGGTGATCTTGACCTAGTTGATTGCACACTGATGAAATTAAAAATGTATAAATATACAGTTGAGGACAATTGTAAAAGCAACCCTCCTGTGGAACTGTTAATAATGGTCATCCTCACTGAGAAATCAAGAGAGATGTCCAATTTCAGGAGGGGGACTAATAAAATAGTCCTCAACTGTATATGTAATAGTAATACAAGTAACTAAATACGAAATATCAAAAACAATTTAGTTTTGTTTGACAATGTATCAGCTGTTTGACAATGTGTAATCAGACAATGTGTAGGTTGGCAAGCCTTACATGCCAACTTCACTTCCTGTAGCAGCCTTGATGGGCAAGTTGAGAAGGGCTGTACCTTGCGCTTCCTCTGCGCTGGGTCCGACTTGCAGTCGCGGTCTATGTGCTCTCCCACCTTGATGTCGGGCATCTCCCCCCTCTTGATGGGGATTGGCGTGTTGCATAGGGGGCACACTGGAACCTGCACATCCTGTAGGGAGCACACAGACCACTGGCTTCATATGCATGTCCTACAGCAGTGATTCTCAAAGTGTGGTCCGCGACAGAGCTCAGGTGGTCCGCGAGTGGATTTCTACTTTTCCAAGACAAGCTAGCTGTATGCTCTTTTTGTATCATTATTACAAAGCTAAACATAGCTGAAGTCTTACACAATAAGACAGGCTTGTAATGTGAAAAAAGTAAGTGGTCTGTATGCAAATCAGCAGTGTCAAATTAGCACATGTCAACTGTCAATTAATTTGACAGGTGGTCCTTGAAGATATTTGAGGGGACAAAGTGGTCCTCGATCTGAAAAAGTTTGAGAAACACTGTCCTACAGGGAGGTATTCCAAGAAGCTGGTTCAGCAGAAAAACAGGTTAAGTTAACTTGGAGATAGTGTTAAAAGAGCTAATAGTTCAATGTCCTCATTTTTTCCACTGCAGGCCATCTAAAAGCAGATTTACCTCTTTTTGTAGGTTAACTTAACCAGGTTCATCAACCCTGTTGTAGAATACCCTACAGGACATTTATGAAACTTTTCTGGTATTCTACCTCGCAAAATTAATTACAACTGTGTGCCCGAGTTCAAGGATTAAAATGTGTGCCTGCATCTGCAACTGGGCTATGTGCTTGTTTACCTAACTGGTGTGAACTAGATGAAGGCTTTGGCTCCTTACAAGTCTCTAGCTCATTTCCCATCACTTGTTATCAGGCTTAGTTTTGGTTTGTGGCAAATAAGGCATTGTTTTGTTGGAGCACGGCACAAACCTTCTTGTAGGATGAATTACACTTATGATTGGCATAAGTGATGTGGTCTTTGCAGAAGATTTCTTCACATGCATCACATCTCATTGGCAGAAAATCTAAAGCGTTTAAACAAAAACAAAGCAAAAAAAATATGCTTGCATTATTTAACATTCACATGGTGGCACTGGAAAGATGTTATGTTAATATATGACAAAATGGAAACACATACCACAATCTGTTATACTATACAAACCTAACCCTAATAAGGATATACACACAGCTACATAACGCATGTTCTTGTGCATCAAATCACTTCATCGTAACAGTAGTTATACACAACACATGTCGTCATCCATCTGAAGTTGCTTTGAGGTACTGTAGTAAACAAGGGCATTGGCTAACAAGGCAGCTCCACTTTGTGAAAACACCGGTGTACACCGACTAATACAACTGTCGTGTCAAATACAACCGTCATTGTCAAGATTGCAAAACAGAATCATAGGCCTACTTGCTTTATTAGCAAGTGCCTATTTAGCTCAGTCATAAAAGATATGAACTTTGGATTCTATAGTCAGGTGATAGTATGTTATTGGGTTAGTATTTAGCAACATTTAGCAACATTATTTGGGCAACTATAGTTGTATGGCAAACAAGTTTATCTTCGACTCTTTCAAACTGTAACCAGACAGTTAGCTCTGTTGTTGTAGCTCTGTTGATGACTTACCTAACCGTTTACAGGACTTCTCAGAACAATGCTCTCCCAGGTCTGGGAACTCCATGGCACTGCGATGAAGAGTCCCCGATTCACTCTGCGCAGACACAGACACAGACACACAACACATTCAGTAACTGACAGCCGTGACCATCCTGGTTGACAACCTGCTTTTGCTGTGTCGTGTAACATTCGATAGCCTTCAATTGGTGCATTTTCTGTCCATGATCAACCCTTCAAGCTGTGGCGTTATCCACCACGAGACATTGCATTCAGAGTCAATATAGGCCTACGGTCGGGAGAGAGAGAGACGGCTAAATGCGTTTACGATGCCATTGAGTAAAAGGATGAGTTCAGATTATCCTCTTTTCTGTTACACACATGGCTGTTATGTAACAACTACAATCAACTCGGCCTAATACAAATACACTACAAGCTCCAGAGTTACCTTTAGTACTGCCAGTGCTGCTGATTCATGCTCACAGTAAACAAACTCATGTCAAGTCACCTACTACGCCTTCCTACGCTGTCAACAATGTTACATTTACGCTGCGATTCGATACAATGTATTTACGACCTGTTACAATAACATTGTGGCATTTGTATCACATTCTGGAACAATGTAACAACACGTATAAACAAGGACTGCCAAGTGTCTCCGGTGTCTCGGTTAGCTCACCAGCTAGCTAGTAGCTAACTGTGGACTTTAGCAAACCAGCAATGCTAATGACAAATCAACTTAGAAAGCTAGAATGAACAACATGAACCAGAACTACGCTGCCAAATAGTTAGCAAAAATCTTTGAATCTTGCCATAGCAAGCGATCGATTACTTTCACAGCGCGTGAATTTTACAGATAGGCGTATTGTTGACTCTGAAAAGGCACTAGCACAGTTAGCACTGCGCTGATGCAATCGCTAAAGAAAACAGCGAACAGGAAACTACTATTTTACAATTCTTACAAAATTCAAACAGTTCCGTAGAAGAACACAATCGCTTACCACTGAAAACCCAATTCAAGACGTAGCGTAGTGTTATGTCTCCGGTTCAGGCGTTGAATCTGGTCATGGGAAGGAACACAGAGGGGTTGGAATTCTCAGCTAACCCTGGATGATGATGACTGTACGATCAGCTGCCAACAGCCTTGTATTTATGTCAGAGGGAAGGGAAGCCACTCACCCTGCCTGCTATCTGGAGCCGAGTGGGGTAGCCGCCTCTCCAGGCTCGCGCCGGTGACTCCTGACGTAACCACGACAGTGCTGGCTCCTTCCAGAACTTACCACATGTGGGCGACAGTGATGTAGCGTTTTTGAAAACATTGACAGCCAGCTTCATTTTAGCAAACACAAACTTAGCTTCATCTTGGACTTACACGGAATGTAGTAAAGGCTAGGCATGATTAGTCAGTTAAAAAGTTTTTTTCCCCTTCTTCTCGAATCTTTGGAAGGAATGCCAGGGTTTGCCTCAGGGACTGACATCTCGGCTTCTAGTGCAACAGGTGATTTTACAAATCTGCTGAGTTGTGGTAGGCCTAGACCAAAGAAACTCAAGAGAAAGAACAATCTCTTGGCGGGGAATGCATTGGCCACGGTGTAGTACGGGGGCGTTGCCTGAGGACACGAGTGGATGGAAAATTAACTCCCTTGCGCATGGTCATTGGTCAGTGGGTGCGATGGATGCCATTTTCGTACTCCCTTGCACATGGTCAGTGGGGGCGACACCATGATGGATAATTTGTGGCCAAGTAACGGCAGCTGTTGGTCAGCAGTAATTGCTGGGGGTAATTAAGGACAGCTGACAGACATTCACGCTGTCCTATGACCTGTTCCACAGTGAATAACATTTCCGTACTCCCCTCGCCATCATTTCCTACTACGCTGTTATGACGTGAGTAAGCCCTCTTGTCTCAACCCTCTTTGGCCTAGACTGATGAGGAGGCAGAGGTAGCCCAAATGGCGGGAGTTTTTACCTTTTGAAACAGGTCTGTCCAGCTGTCAATATTTTATCCTTTATGAATAAAATACTGCAGTGTTAGTCAATGTAGTACTAATTTCATTCAAAATATAGCACTCATAAGACTATTTGAAAGGTTCGTACAAAAAAGGTTGTTTCTTTCCTCACAAGGTAGTCAACAATATGTCAGTCAGTCATATGTGTTGACCATGATAAAGCTGACTATCAGTAGACCGAGGCAAAACCTGTGGTAGGACTACATTGTGAGGGATGTACGCAGGACACAGTCAAGGATTTGGCTGTACAAATGTGGTAAAAGTATGAGGATTTATATTGGACATAAATGTGTTATTTTGTAGCAGCCTGACTTGGGCTGCGTTTCCCAAAAACTCTTAAGTAGTATTTAAACCCAAGTAGTTTAAGTATGAGGGGCCGCCTAGGCAATATATCAGAAATAGGTCTCACATCATCACTAAAAGTTTATACATACACTATTTTACCTCGCACATGCACTTGGCGCAACCATTTTATTTGTATGTGCGAGAAAAAATATTGTATGTAGACCTATAACATGATTGTATGCATACACTTTTAGTGATGTGGTATATTGCCTAGGCGGCCCCTCATACTTAGAGGGGGATGCCACTATTTTGGGGCTTAATACAGTTAAAATCGTTGGCTGGGGTTTATAAAGGTGGTAAAGTGTCTTACTTTTCATGTTAAGCGTTGTCTTGTTTTAAGACAAGTTAAAAGAGGTAATATGTTGCTAAGCTAGTGAAAGTCAAGGGATCCGTGTAGCATTGTAGCATGCTACACGGATCCATTTACTTTCACTAGCTTAGCGACATATTACCTCTTTTAACTTGTCTTAAAGCAAGACAACACTTAACATGAAAAATAAGACACTTTACCACCTTTATAAACCCTGGCCAACGATTTTAACGGTATTAACCCCCAAAATACTGGCATACCCCTTTAAGTACTACTTAGGCTTAAGTACTACTTAAGGGTTTTTGGGAAACGCAACCCTGATCACATTTGACATGTTCCCCAATGCAGGAAAGCCACCACAGAATCCTGGGTATGATGGTGTGTCTGTAACAGAGGGCCTCACCAGGTGTTCATATGGCAGAATCTGTGAAGAGAGGAGAAAACCATTTTGCCCATGTAAGTTCAAGTAGCGCTTTATTTTTGAATGAAATTTGTGCTGACTTATTTTCAATAGTTGTGTGTTCCCTTGCTTAATTGTTAAAAAGATTACAATAATCAGGTTGATCCTATGGGAACAGAAACCTGAACAGTGAAACCAGAAACCCAAAATCTGCCCTAGTGTTATATTTGTGACACATTGCCATGGCAAGCATAAAAGGAACATTTCAGAACATTTGTATCCCTGACCACTGATCCCTGTGGTAGTTAGATGTGAAAAGTCAGAGGCGCACACTAGAGGATGACATTTTTCGGGAATTCCTGTGGGTCCCGCGGGTCCTGCGGGATTCCCGCGGGATGGGAGTCAAAATTAAAGATGAAAGGGAGCGGGCAGAAGCGGGAATTCAAATGAAAGGGAGCGGGAATGCTCGCTTATTTATTCATTAAAAAAGCCTATTTTTTTGACGAAATGGGAGTGGGATTGATTTTGAGTGGGAGTGGGCAAGATTGGGAAACATTATTTTCAGGAGTGGACGGGATGAGATTTGTTTCTTCTACTCCAGTCCGGGATGAGACGGGATGGGATTTTTTTTCTGGGACAGGGATGGGACGGGAATGAAAATCCACTCCCGTGTCATGCTGTAGCGCAGTGGTTCCCAACCAGGGGTACGTGTACCACTAGGGGTATGCGAGCACACTGCAGGGGGTACTTGGAAAAATGAAATTTTAACAAATGCATGGCGCATAGTCACACTGCAATAGAAAAAGGGATGTAAAACACGAGTTAGGGGGTACTCATGGCACAATGAAAAGGCTTAGGGGGTACACGAGACAAAAAAGGTTGGGAAACACTGCTCTTGCGCACACATTAGTAGCACAGGTGTTGGACCAAACAGAAGATAAAATAACTGTAAGGATATGATAAAGGTCCTCCGCAACACAGTTTTATGCTCTAAGGTACCGTTTACACGTAGCTGGATATTTTTATATGTGGATATTTTTTTCTCCTGGTTGTATTGGTTTTGCATTGGTTTTTCCACGTCGCAGATATTTAAAATCCAGGTACAAAAAGCAGGAGAAAAAAATATCCTGTTTAGGGGGCTGAAACGCATTTGTTACAATGGAGGATTTATTTTTATCCACATGTTGCGTTTACACCTAACAGGAGAAAAAAATACCCTACTAAAAAAATATCCTGCTACTTGGAAACAGCACCTTAAACAAAGTTTAATGGCACAAACGTTTTGGACGCTCAGTCCTTAATCAAAGTGGAGGTTGAGGAAAGACTGAGCATCTGAAACGTTGTGACATTAAACTTTGTTTGGGAGCATAGTACAGTGTTTATGTTGTTTATCATTTCTTTTCAGTAGTTCAAGATGGGCCCCTGTGAAAATTAAGGGAAAAAGAATACTTAAAATTGGTGGTAGTGGTGGTGGTCAAAGGTGGAAGAAGTACGGAAAAAGGTATCTTTACTTGGTTTAAATCTCACTCAAGGGTCATTTCACGTGAAATCAGACACTTTGGGACCAGACCGACCCGGATTTCGATCATACTTGGTGTGCCTTTTCAGTAGCAAGGTAGCACCCCAGAACTGCATTGGTTTGAATCTGACACTAATATTAAGGGAGAAACTATGGCGTCATTATGTGGACAAAAGGTCCACGAGCGCCACTTACTGCCCACGCGAGGTATTTTATTCTGCGCGCGCGTGTAGACACTCTCGCGCGCGCGATTTTGCTCTGCGCGCGCGCGCAAACGCTGCCACGCGCGCGCAAACACCGTCTCACGCGCGAGAGGTGACATGAATTTCCTCACGCGCGCGAGCAGAAATGTGAATATTTAAATAATCTCCTCCCACTGATTAGCATAACCAACGAGGCGGAAGTTTGTTTAGTCTGAAATAATCAGACACAGATCTCAAGAGCAATTGTTGATATCGTTGCTACGGTAACTGCAGCTGGCGTTTACTGACGAGTGGAATGACTGAAGGTTGCATATACCTCTATTGCTTACCCATTTTTATGAAAACATTGTTTTTAATTGTTTATTTCATGGGCGAACTTGTTGAGATTCGCAGACAGCAGATGAGGAATAAAGTGAGTAGACATTTCATCAAATATGCTATGGTTCGTGTCCTGTCAAGCTTCATTTTGCTCACGACGAGTGCGTTTTAAGAGCTTAAAGTTAGCAGGCTAGGCATTTGGCATGATGACAAAGTTGTTTTGCAAAGAAGACCAAAATGCACGTTTACAGAGACCTTAAGTTAACATGTTGTAAGTGCAATGTTTCACTGAAATCCAGCTCCGTGTGCTGCATGACTGAGAGACATAAGCTTACCGGTACAAACCTGTTTCCTACGATGGTCCAGTCAGATATTTGTAATGTAGGCTAAGGATTCAAGTGTGTTTGATACTTTTGCTGGTAAGCATTGCAATAAAAGAGGGAGCCGGATAGTCAATTCAAGCGGTCAGATCAGAGAACCTTTATTGAAATCGGTTGGAACAATCATTCATTTTGCCACTGTCGTGTTCTCCATAGCTGGTGACAAGACGGCCGCAGTTGACTTGAGACCGGAGACCGAAATATGGATTTAATGTAGGCTATGTATTCAGCGATCCACAACGGGTATACACAAGGAGGTCTACATAAGTCATTGGATATACACAACTAGAGCTCTAGGTGAATTTAGCCTACATTGCATCAAAGAGCTCACTCTGTGCTTTAATGAAGTGATGAAGTGGATAGAAAATGAACCGTGCGCTGAGTATCCAGTAGATGGCGTCGACACACTGTAAATAAACAATGACACTACAATACTGACACAAGCACAATGAATGATTAGGCTAGAAAGATCACTTTCTCAAAGTACTGCAATTACTCCCAGGAAGTTGACTGGTTCGTGGAAAATGGTAGAGCAATACCGGCCTCTTCGAATATAGAGTTGAATAATTGAATCTTTAAGAAGTGACATAAATGGTACAGATCAATACACTGTATTTACCTGCTCTCTGTGTCACTTGGCTAGTACATTTAATGCAATGTGATACCAGTGCAATGCAATACATTTAATAAAAAAGGTGCAGACATTTTCAAAAATAAATAAATAAATCTGCCTTCAGTTGCTGATCGGCGGCCCTTGTACGGAGGTTGTCACACACAGCCAACGAAACCACATGGGCAACATGGAAGAGGTCAGTGTGCAGCCCAGCTTGTCTGACCCAAGCCATTTAAGTGGTTAAAGAATTTAGTGAATCCATCTACACATGCCATATCTGCAGGGGCCTAATCTGTCTACCTTTTTTACATGTTGCAGCAATTGCCAAATCCCAATAGTGGTAACACAAGTGCAGAGATTTCATGTAGACTATTGAACTCAACTAAAGGGGTCACTAGTAACATAATAATAACAGCAATAGCAACACCACACGCACAAAGTAAATTGAATAATTGTTGTGATTCCAAATGACCTATTCTTGATGAAGGCACAATCTCTACATTTCTTTGCTGTACAGGAAAAATCAGGCATACTGCATATCGGCAGTTGGTGAGATGGCGTGGGAGTTCGTAGGCTATGTTTGGGTTCCACTGCAATCCTGTGCCGTCACAAAGATCTGGCAGATCTTTAAATCCACACATCGTACAGGTTTCCAGGATGTGATTTATTTGTGGCAAATAAAAGACAGTACACCTGAATCAGATGTATTTGTCATAATGCATTTCTTAACCTCAGCAATGGTTTTTAAACAAACCCACAAATGTATATGTATACACTGTATAGTATAAAAGAAGGACTGAAGTGTTACAATATCATACATCACACACACACACACACGCACACACCACACACACATCGTCGGATCATCTCCTCTTTTGGGGGTTACACATAGCCGCTGCTCAACGGTGGGGGTGATGGCTGCCTCTAACGTGGAGAAGTGTCAAAGTCTTGCTGTAGTGTAGGTCCGCTTTACTTGTCCTTGCCCGCTCTCTCTCACTGTTGCACAGTAGTGTAGTGCTGCCTATTGAAACATGTGGTAGAAATTATGGGAAGTGATGATTTTGTTTATTCTGTTAATACATTCTGAGGTTACTGAGAGGTATGAAATTACCTGCTTAGGATGCCATGGTATGTGAACGGCTTCATTTTTGGCGCAAAATGGTTGATGACGTTGTGGATTATGAGCTGATGTCTGGTGACCTGATGCCATTTTGTTGATGTCCTTCACCTAGCCAGTGTCATTGAGGTCATCAAAGTTTCCGGCCGCCTTGTCTGTAATGACAGGATATAACAGTATTAAGAACATGACATATCACTGTCGCTCAGTAGTATTCTACATCTTGTCCAGACAGTGTACAATAATTCTAATTGTAAAGTGTAGAGTGTAAAGGGTTAACAAACTGGCCACACCCTTGGATGCCAGGCATGTTCTAATCACCACTCAGACTGTGTTTGTAGAGAATCTGAAGAAGACTGTTGAGGTACGTTATCCTGCCATGAAAAAATAAAACGCAACAAAAACGATTCTAAGTGTGCAGACTCCTCACTCTGTGAAAACTACAGTTGACCTTCGTACTGCACCTGTGTGCACAATCCTCTCCTTCAAGTAAAAGTATTCAAACTACACGGTGACTGTGGTACACTTTTTAGGTACATGTGTGTAGAAAATTTAATTCAGACTTGCGCTTTGCATACGATGTGGTTGTGTTTGGGTACCCGTACACCTGGTAGGAACCCATGTCTGGGTACAGACAAGGGTTTGACATTAATGTTTTGCTCTCCGGCCACAGTTGGGTTTTCCCAAGTCACTAGCCACTCTGGTTTTCTGCTTGCCACATTTTTGCTCACAGTTCTTTTCATTATCATGCTAAACCAAGAGGGTTAGAGATATGAACACATAATTTCTACATGTACAGTGGCTGCAAAAAGTTTACACACCCCTCTTCAAATGTCAGGTTTTTGTGATGTAAAAAAAAATAGAAAGACAAATAAATTCACAGCTTTTCCCTCCTTCAATCGAAACTATTAATCAATGCAATGCAATGCAAAAATGTACACGCCCTTAAATTAATACTTAGTTGCAGCACCTTTGGCCTTCATTACAGCACAGTCTTTTGTGGGTAAGAGTCTCAGCATGGCACACATTAATATGGCAATATTCGTTCACCCCTCTTTGCAAAGCCCTCCAAATCAGAAAGATTGCGAGTGCAATCTCCCACAGTCAGTCCTCCTCAGATCACCCAACACCCAACAAGGCTCCCTTCACTTAAAGTATGGTGTTGTTGGGGTGATGTTTTGTGCCAAATATACCCTTTCGAATTATGACCAAAAAGTTAAATCTCGGTGGAGTACATTTTGCAAAAAATACTTCTGTAATCTCCCAAATGCATGTGGGAAGATGTATTATGGTCAGGTGAAACCGAGGTTTAACATTTTGGACATAATTACAAGGTAACAACACCTCATTGCCAAGGTAACACCAAGCATAAAGTGAAGCATGAAGGTGACAGCATCATGCTATGTGATTATCGTTCTTCAGTTGTAACTGGGGCTTAAGTCATGGAGGTTGGAATTTAGAACAGTTCCACAGGGGCCATTGTAGTGGCATAAAGGGGGAGGGGATGGGCCAGTGAAGTTAAAGTCCATATGCCTCTGTGAATAGATGTGATTTCAACGTAGCCAGTGTGGGGGCCTGGCGTATGTTGGGAGGTAGACTGTTCCAGAGCGTGGGGGCAGCAACACAAAAAGCTCTGTCACCAACAGTACGGAGTCTGGCTCGGGGGATGATGAGATTGTCCTTTTCAGAAGACCGCAGAGACCTGGACTGGGAGTGTGAGAGTTCAGTCCTGTATGACACGGAACATCTGTTGGGCAATCTGAGGAGGACTGTGCAGATGAGATGCATTCGCAATCTGTCAGATTTGGAGTACTTTTTGCAAAGATACGTGTACAAATATTGTCACTTCTATGTTTGCCATGCTGATAGACTCTTACCCAAAAGACTGAGTGCGGTGATAGAAGCCAAAGGTGCTGCAACAAGGTATTAGTTTAAGGGTGTGCATATTTATGCAACAATGTTAATAGAAGTTTTATTTTCTATTCTTCCCTTTTAAAGCTTTAAGTTTGTTTTCTGTCATTTTTTACGTAACAAAAACCTGGAATTTGAACAGGGGTGTGTAGATGTTTACCTCAATCTAACTGCTTCATCCCGTTTCATCTTCCGTCTCGGATTGATGTTGAGGAGCCTGGTCGGTAGCATACCTGCAAGTGCTTCTTCCACCGCCTGAAAATAAATAATGCAAGAGGGAATAATATAGACCGATTGGTAAGAGTATGCACCAAGCAGCTGAGCTGTCTGCTCATTTCGAGAGCTGTAAACGATTACATTACAGCCATAGAAAGAAGGCTGGCTGCACTGCTGACAAGTTCATGAATCTTGATGTAACAGTGCACGTAATTTTAGCATCAACAGGATGTGACGCAAAAACGTACATCCATTCAACAGGGCAAATATTTGATGATGTTATTACCATCTTATAACAATGACGACTTGGCCTGTATTATAGTTCTCAGAGTCGCCAAGAATGCCCAGCTTCCTGCTTGTTTAGCATGACACAGTAGGTCATGCTCGCATTAATTAGTTAGCCTACTAGCCTACTAAAGGACTTGTATTTATAATCAACATAAATCCACCGCCAACAACTGAACTAGCCTAGTGGTCTATTTACATGTCAAACATGTCCCACACAGCACAGAAACAAAAGAAAAGAGAAGAGAAATCATTGTAAGCTGGTCTTTGTCATTCACACACTTTGACAGTGTTTCCTAAATTGTGGCAGACAAGTGTCTTGAGAGCAAATACCTACCTAGGCTCTTAAACAGCACCTTCCTGCATTCTGGCGTCCAACTTCAGGAATGGTTCATCATCTCTGTATGACAGGCAGTGTTGGGCAAGTTACTTTGAAAAAGTAACTAGTTACTAGTTACTAGTTACTTCTCCAAAAAAGTAACTGAGTTACTTTCTGAGTTACTCCGGTATCAAAGTAACTAGTTACCAGTAAAAGTAACTTTTGCGTTACTCGCCCCCCCGACCATGTTTCATAAACCACATAGAGAAGGACGGTAAAGACAGGTAACGATACAAACAACAATTTATTGCAACATAATAAACCAAAGCCACTGGATGGACAAAATATATATATATATTTTATAAAAGAAAATAACACATTTTAATAGGCTTATTTAAATTCAACTGAAAATGTGCATGTTAAATCCACCTTTAAATTACTAGTAAATGTAGTATTTACATTTTAATTATTACTAAATGCTATCCTTTCAAACAAGACCAGAGATTTTCTAGGCCTATCTAAACTGTCTCTGACAAGACTACGATTACGTCATTTTGTAGTTCACAGAGTCGTGAAGCAGTAAAAGACGCGACCACAAAATGCGGAAGTAGCCACTTTGCGTCTTTGTCTCGAAGCGTGCGAGTAGAGTTTGTGTTGTTATCAGCGAACTATCAGCGAGCTATTTCATCGTGGTTAGTGAGAAGTTGAATCATGATGAAGTTCTGAGCATGTTATTTGCCTATTCTGACTCTGAAGGACAGTTTTTATCTCATGAGGAGGATAATGATCGGACGAGCACTCTTTGTTTACCGCGGCGAAACTTCCAAAGGCAGTGATGCCGACATGCGAAGCAAGGATGTTCTCTAAGCATACACACACATTGAAACTCATTCGGTGACTTTATCCGATCTCAAGTGAGTCGGCGGTAGTGGCGAATGCAGTCGTAGTGTCCATACAGGTAGTCCTATTGGTGGAGGAATTAGGGGTGAGAGTGGTTCTGGTTTTTGTTAGCTTGCGCTCCCTCCAGCCCCCGGTGATACGGGTAGCCACCTATCCGGACGCAAACGCAATAATCCTGGGATCAGACGAACACTGTTCACCAAGCAGCACACACACACACACACTCATTCTGTCCCTCTTTCTGACTTCTACTGGGTGGATGGCAGCGGCGAACGTGGCCATATGACCAGAGAGAGTAGAGAGAATATCTCTGATATGGCCGTATGGAGAGGTTTTGGTAATAGAACGCACGGTGACGACGCATAGGCTACCCAAACAGTAAGTAAGGGTTAACGTTCGGCGAGAAGGTCGCTACCGTGGAATAGCAGCACGACAGAGAGAATCTTTAGACCCCGACGCGGAGCGGAGGGGTCTTGTTCTCTCTGAAGTGCTGCTATTCCACAAAGCGACCGACTCGCCGAAAGTTAACCCGCTTATTATATGGATATACTTAAATGATTCACACATGCGGGGACATTTCTTTAGACCTATTTAATGTTAAGATTGTTGCTGCGCAAAACAAAACAGTGCCGTTGTGGAACACCGCTTGGCAACAGCTAGGTAGGCTAGCCAGGACAACAGGTGTTGTCTATCACAGCAGCTGATTAGAGTGACAAAAGACCGGACCCCCTGCGGAGTGATATGAAACATTCGCTTTAGCCACTGACTTGTATACAAGCCAGTGGCTTTAGCAGTGAACGTCTTGTTGCCATTGACAGCGGTAGCCAGGACAACGGGTGCTGTCTATCACAGCAGCTGATTAGAGTCTTGTTGAAAAGTCGCTTTAGCAGTGAAAAGTCTTGTTGCCATTGACAGCGGTCTGTTATAGACCAACCCGTCCGTTATCGAAAAATAACAGACGTCCGAACGTTGGGGAGCCCCGTTGAAATGAATGGAGCATTCGACAGATGACGTCACAACCATATAATAACGTGAAGTAACGGAGTGTATGAAATTGTAACGGCGTTATACTGACAGTAAGAATAATTAGTTAGATTATCCGTTACTGAAAAAAGTAACGGCGTTAGTAACGCCGTTTATTTAAACGCCGTTATTCCCAACACTGATGACAGCATGCACAGAATTAGTGGTCAATATACAACATTTTTATAAAAGTAAGAGTATGCACATCCCACCTCGCTGAGGCCAGGTGCAGGACAAAGGCGCGTCTAATAGTGGAACAGAGTAGAAGCCCGCATCCTGTGGCTCCGCTTTGAAAATGTATTCAGGTCATACAACCATGAAGACCCTGTTGGGGGTCAGCTGCTCTATGTTCCCACAGCCCATTGGTCCCACAGCTTATTCTTGCTGCTCCATGTTCCCACAGTTATTCCCACAACTATTCAAATATAGGCCATATGTTCCACACCTGTTTATTCTTAACACTACTACATAAGCTTGAGGCAGTTTTGAAAACTATCTCTGAACTACAGGAAGCCACATCTTGAGCAGTCACCTATAGCAGAAATGACAAGATCTGAAACGAACTGACTAATTTGAAAGAAAGGGCCCAGTGCATTAAAAAAGAGAATGCAGACAGCCTATTTCAGGGGACTCAGAAATACTAGGCAGGGCACAGCATAGAGAGAGATCCAGGAGCGGTGGCGTTTAAACGTGACAGAAATCCAAGTTAAAACTTTAGAAAAGTGAGTTATTAAAAAGTCGTTGGACTCGGAGGGAGGAGCACTGCGCAGAACATAAGGCTTTTTGATGCATAGAATAGTTTACAACGCCTGCTCATTCAATCAAATTCTCAATAACAGCATAAAAGCGAGCTTGCCCTGTACTGTACCCTGTACCCTACTGGCTGCCTGGCATTCAAAATCCTTCACAGCTCTACCAGCCAGGGCTGTGCGAAGCGTTGCCACGGCAACCTGCCCAGGCCTGAGCGCTTTGCTTCGTGCGATATGTAAGGGGTCTTGGGGCCAAAACATACCAAGGCGGAACGGTCGCGGGACGAACGCGGTCTTTATGCTAAAGTTTAGTTTCGGCCGGCGTGTTTTTCTCTGCCTTTCACACTGACAGCGTCGGCGTGCGCGGCCAGTCCTGTTCAAAACCCTCCCCACAGCCAAAGCTAGCATGCTAGTTTGCAATTCATTTGAATGAGACACCGCGGAACGGTGCAATTATCTCCAGCACATACATTAATTCTCCAGTCTTGTCTAAATTTAAATGTAGGCTATTCCTATGGCGAACTATTCTCAGTTTATTATTATTATTATTATTAGAGGGTTGCTAAACACATGTCAGTTGAATATTGACTGAACAAACTAACCTCGGTCTGCGAATGATGATTCTCCTCTTTGGCCTCTCTGAAGTCCAGGCGAAGTTGGCACAGCATCCTTTATAAGCTTTGTGATACCACGGGCGGTCTTTACAAAACACTGCTTCTCAAAGTGCTCAGAGCAAACCTTGGTCTCAGCGTTGATCTGTAACCATAAATACCAGGGTATGCATTTTAGTTCGTTAGCAAAACAACTTGATTTTGGCACAAGTAGGCCTATGCTGCTACTGGTTCTGGTAGCACAAAATCAGTGGCCATCGGATCGCTTACCACACAATTAAAAGCCTAATCTTGAAATAGCGATCTGGAAATATCATATAAATGTAGCGTTGTGTAATTACACATTCATATTTTTTTATTTCACCGAGGCATTCGCGTCATTAGGCTACGTGAGTCATGACAAGTTTGGCGAGCTAGCTTATTTGTGCTAGCTGATGCGTATGATTGAACATAATTTTGCATCTTACCTTGAAATATGGACCAGGATCCCTCTTGATGTGATTTATACATTCACGGCGAAGTGCCTGCTCTTTGGGGAAACGGTGGAAAGTCTGTCCAAGGAAGGATTTTTTTTCTCTTTGAGGACGAACATTTGGGCACACAACAGTGAGGCGCCATGACAGCTGGTGCGTTGCCGAATGTACCCCTGAAGTGTACCCCTCAACGTCTTTAGAACGTTCCGGGTGAATAAGGCGAACATAGACATAGCATATTGACACAATGTTTTCATCCACCAAAAAATAAAATGGGTTTACTAATAAAGAGGTGAATGCCCTTGTCAGCGCAGCCGTGAGTTGCGTTTCAGTTGTGTTTCAAAGGTGGTCGTTTGCAGTCACCGTAGCAACGATAGTCTATCAGCAATTGAGATCTGAGATCTCTGTGTTTGACTACTATGGACTAAACAAACTTCCGCCTCATTTGTTATGCTAACCAGTGGGAGGAGATAATTTAAATATTCATATTTCTGCTCGCGCGCGTGAGGAAATTCATGTCACCTCTCGCGCGTGAGACGGTGTTTGCGCGCGCGTGGTAGCGTTTGCGCGCGCGCGCAGAGCAAAATCGCGCGCGCGACAGTGTCTACGCGCGCGCGCAGAATAAAATACCTCGCGTGTACAGTAAGTGGCGCTCGTGGACCTTTTGTCCACATTATAACACCATAAGAAACAGACTAGGAAAGGTTCACATGTGAGGGTAGGACACTATACATTCAGCCTTGAATATATCAGTCAGTGTTAGTCACAAAAAGATGCCTGTGGTGTTGTTTGAAAGCTCTTTTCTGGCTCTACATATTACACAATCACCTTGGAATACAACTACTCTCAGAATATGAATTATGATAAATTGAAAAATTAAAAATTGAATATCTAAAAAAAACTTATATTTTAAAATGGCCAGTTCCTTGTCCAAACGTAGCCGGCAATGTCATGAGCAGCACCTAAAATGCTGGTGTTCGGTTTGTTATTCATTTCAGAGAGAAGTTGACTCACAAATATGGCGTCATACAGACCACTTACTAATAATATGGTAATACCATAGTAGCATCACATGACAAAACAAAAACAAAACAAAAATGGTCAGTGTCCATGGTCCCAGGTTTCAGAAACTAAGGCAGATGTCCATTTATACACACCAAATGATGATATGTGAATGTTTGAACATTCCTTCTCTGTGTACCTGTGCCATCTTCCCTTTACCGTACTTTAAAGAGATAATCAATGGCTACACTCTCATTTTGTACTCTACCAGTGCATTTGAAGCAACAGCTGTGTCTTTTGTAGATAATGTATAAGTACGTCCTGTTGCAGTTACAGGTTCCACTACCAGAAGCACATCCTGATGATCCATGACAAGTCTATCTGGTCTGAAGGGAAAAGTGAAGGATGGAGATGGCCCATGAGGATGCAGGAAGTTCAGTTTCACCTCTCCAGTGCTCGGCATACATTCCTCAGCACATGCTAGCCACCAGTTGCCATCATATACAGCTACAACATACCCTTTGATGCTTGAAAATGTAACACATTCCTTTACTGAGCTCACTCTTTCAACTCTGCCTTCTCTGAATGCTGAAAATGGCCTAACTTCCACTGTGTCCATTGACAATGGGCAGAAGCTGTGTAGTTTTTGAGTACCTGGAATAGTTCTTGCAGATTCAAACCTTTTCAACAGGTTCTCAGCTTCATTATGGTACATCTCTGTTGTGGCAAACTGGTAATGGATGTTCTTGACATTATCCTTGACTGACTCCCTTGAACCAGGAACGTTTTTAAAACTATAGTTTTGTAATTCAAGATGCTATTCAATCATTTCACTGGAACAACCAGTGCAGGCCACAATCCATCCATTTGTATGCTACTACCAAGATCAGTTGAAACTGGGGAAAAAAATCTGTTTTGTTGTTATTTCAGACTGCAACATTCATGATACAATTGCTGTACATCTGTTTTAGAAGCTCCTAATTCAGTTCCTCAGTGACACTTCATCAATGACAGAACGTCCAAAGAAGATCCTATATTTTTTCTGATGGCTGTGCTGCACAATATAAGAACCTTAAAAACACAACAAATTTGTGCCACCACGAGGCAGATTTTCACATACCTGCAGAGTGGCACTTTTTTGCCACATCACATGGCAAAGGTCCATGTGATGGCGTTGGAGGGACAGTTAATGGCTTGCTGCACGAGCAAGTCTGCAACGTCCTATTGACAATTAAATTGTAACGCCATACCAACTGTTTGAATTTGTCAAGGATAATGTCAAGAACATCCATTGCCAGTTTGCCACAACAGAGATGTACCATCATGAAGCTGAGAACCTGTTGAAAAGGTTTGAATCTGCAAGAACTATTCCAGGTACTCAAAAACTACACAGCTTCTGCCCATTGTCAATGGACACAGTGGAAGTTAGGCCATTTTCAGCATTCAGAGAAGGCAGAGTTGAAAGAGTGAGCTCAGTAAAGGAATGTGTTACATGTTCAAGCATCAAAGGGTATGTTGTAGCTGTATATGATGGCAACTGGTGGCTAGCATGTGCTGAGGAATGTATGCCGAGCACTGGAGAGGTGAAACTGAACTTCCTGCATCCTCATGGGCCATCTCCATCCTTCACTTTTCCCTTCAGACCAGATAGACTTGTCATGGATCATCAGGATGTGCTTCTGGTAGTGGAACCTGTAACTGCAACGGGACGTACATATACATTATCTACAAAAGACACAGCTGCTGCTTCAAATGCACTGGTAGAGTACAAAATGAGAGTGTAGCCATTGATTATCTCTTTAAAGTACGGTAAAGGGAAGATGGCACAGGTACACAGAGAAGGAATGTTCAAACATTCACATATCATCATTTGGTGTGTATAAATGGACATCTGCCTTAGTTTCTGAAACCTGGGACCATGGACACTGACCATTTTTGTTTTGTTTTTGTTTTGTCATGTGATGCTACTATGGTATTACCATATTATTAGTAAGTGGTCTGTATGACGCCATATTTGTGAGTCAACTTCTCTCTGAAATGAATAACAAACCGAACACCAGCATTTTAGGTGCTGCTCATGACATTGCCGGCTACGTTTGGACAAGGAACTGGCCATTTTAAAATATAAGTTTTTTAGATATTCAATTTTTAATTTTTCAATTTATCATAATTCATATTCTGAGAGTAGTTGTATTCCAAGGTGATTGTGTAATATGTAGAGCCAGAAAAGAGCTTTCAAACAACACCACAGGCATCTTTTTGTGACTAACACTGACTGATATATTCAAGGCTGAATGTATAGTGTCCTACCCTCACATGTGAACCTTTCCTAGTCTGTTTCTCCCTTAATATTAGTGTCAGATTCAAACCAATGCAGTTCTGGGGTGCTACCTTGCTACTGAAAAGGCACACCAAGTATGATTGAAATCCGGGTCGGTCGGGTCCCAAAGTGTCTGATTTCATGTGAAATGACCCTCAAGTAAAAGTAAACATACCTACCTAGAAATGTACTCGTAGGCCTAAAGGTAAAAAAAAATCAAGCCTTTAAATTTTGAGTAATGCTATTACCTTCTCTCTTGAGAAATCAACATTTCTTCTTTAACGATGCCCTCTGTGACCTCTGTCTTGGCGCAGCCATCAACCAATAACCTGGCTATCATGACTACAAAACATGGTGTTGGTCTGGCAAAGGGCCTTAACCTGTGTCTATGGTGCTGTTTCCACGTAGCAGGATATTTTTTTAGCAGGATATTTTTTCCCCCTGTTTAGGTGTAAACGCAACATGTGGATAAAAATAAATCCTCCATTGTAACAAATGCGTTTCAGCCCCCTAAAAAGGATATTTTTTTTCCTGCTTTTTATACCTGGATTTTAAATATCTGCTACGTGGAAACAGAAGACCAAAACCAATGCAAAACCAATGAAACCAGGAGAAAAAATATCCACATATAAAAATATCCAGCTACGTGGAAACAGCACCTATGAAATCCCTCTTTATACTACTGGCTGAAGTTATCAATCAGTCCATTGTTTCCTCTCAGTTCATAACTTATGTAAAATGGTGAAAATGTGTAACTTCCCTTTTTTGTGGCATTTTCCCCATATTTCAGTTATTCTCTATCAATCTGATTTTACTCAGTACTCAGAGCAGGTTCAAATGTTCAGTATAATACTCAAAATGTAGTCGAGTAAAAGTAAAAGTACCCACTTAAAAACTACTTTAAAAAATGTAAAATTACTCATAAAAAGCACTTCATTACTAGCCTAAGCAAAAGCGACTGTTGACTCCGTCAAACAGTCTCACAAAAGCCAAGAGGAATTCATCTCCGTGGAGGGTGGGAGATGGTCTGATCTTACTCTGCCATTTAAATTCATTGGAGTTTCAAATTCAAATAAAAACCCATATTGTGCTTTATTAGCATGACTGTTGTTACGATATAGCGTCACAAAAGCATACAAATAACAAAATAAAAGTGTGAATATAGTTACCTCAACCAATCAGTAATGGACTTTCGAGGGTGATTTCTGCGTCACCAATCTCTACTGTTTGCTGATTGGCTAAACAGTGAGCGAACTGAGCTGGGAGGCTTTTGCCAGACTTGGTGCGGAGCCAAAATCTTTGGGTGGAGTACATAGGATGGCGTCGCTAGGCTACTTCATTACAGTAATTTGAGTGATTGTAATTATTTACTTTCTACCCCTGGTGACGGTCAATATTAAGAAAAAGAGCTGGCAACACGACTGTTGATGAACACCTAAGAATGTTCCGAACTGTCCATTAGCTATCTGTGTGAGATGCACTCCTCAACATAGCACACTGCACATCTGTTATCAGTGGTTTAGTCTCAACTTCAGAAAGGGTAAAGGTTCTGTCATATTCAGTATGTGTTTAGTTCCCATGTGTTGCCATGGAGATCATAACTTGTCAGGTCATAGGCCCTACTGCTCTGAGGAGTTGTGTAAATCAGGTGTTTTTAAGAAAAAAAAAAAATATATATATATGTACACTCACTGGTTACTTTATTTGGTACACCTTCCTAGTGCTGGCTTGGACCCCCTTTTTCTTCAGGAATGCCATATCACCCTGCAACAATACTCAGATAGGCTGTGGCATTCCAATAAAGTTCAGTTGATACTACGCCCACATCGAGCCAAGAAAATATCCCTATGCCACCACCAGCCTGAACTGTTTATTATACAAGGCAGGGTGGATCCATGCTTTCATGTTGTTGACGCCAAATTCTGACCATACCACCGAAGTGTTGTAACAGAAATGAAGACTTATCAGTTCAGGCAACATTTTCCAATCTTCTATTGTCCAATTCCGGTGAGCCTGTGCAAATTATAACTCAATTTTCCTGTTCGTAGTGGAGTGGCGCAGGGGGGGGTCTTCTGCTGCTGTAGCCCATCTGACTCAAGGTTCGAGGTGCTGTGCATTCGGAGATGCTATTATACTAGAGATGCAAACGATTAATCGACTTTAATCGATCAATGCATTAATCGATTAAAAAACATTAATCGCAATTAATCGACAATTCAACTGACAAGAGACCCAGGTGAAATGGGCATGTGTAGAGTGTGTGTGAAGAGGGGTGTGAATAAGGGGAATATTTAAATCACCTTTGGATTAAAGAATTGAAATAGAATGAAATTAAATATGGTATTTTTTCTCAATGTTTTATTACATTTTTTAGATTTAGTAGGTTTTTTTTCGAGAAACATTGAGATTTCGGGGGGAAAACGTCGCTTATCAATTAATCGTAAGTCGATCGATAAGGCTATCAACTAATGATTAATGAATTAATCGATAATTTGCATCCCTATCTTATACATACCTTGGTTGTAACGGGTGGTTATTTGAACCAGTCTAACCATTCTCCTCTGGAATCCACAAGGCATTTTCGTCTACAGAACTGGTGCTCACTGGATATTTTCTATTTTTTTCAGCCATTCTCTGTAAACCAGGGATGGTTGTGCGGGAATATCCTAGTAGATCAGCAGTTTCTGAAATACTCAAACTAAGCCCGTCTGGCAACAACAACCATGCCATCAGAATGAAGTCCAGCTGGAGTGCTTCTTGGAACTCTCTAGTTTTTTAAGATGGTGCTCTTTGGTGACAGGCTTGGTTGATTTCAAAAAAGTTTTAGAAATACCAAGGCACTCATCTTCTTTGTAATTAAAATGCCTTTATTTTGTTGGGCATAGCATGATTAAAATACTTCAAGTATTTGCCCAACAAAATAAAGGCATTTTAATTACAAATAAGATGAGTGCCTTGGTATTTCTAAAACTTTTTTGAAAACAACCATGCCATGTTCCAAGTCACTGAAATCACCTTTATTCCCCACTTTGATGCTCGGTTAGAACTGCATCAGGTCTTGTCGAGCTGTACCAGGTAGTGGAAAAGGGCCTAAAGACTCTTTACAGGAAGCACACACACACACACACACACACACACACACACACACACACACACACACACACACACACACACACACACACACACACGTGCGCGCACACACACACAAAAAGACATGGGAGGTCAGTGGAGTTGACAGTGGAGTGGAGTTGGCCAGTGCAGTTGACAGAGGAGTGGAGTTGGCCAGTGCAGTTGACAGGGGAAAGGGGTGATGTGTTCTCTGGAGGGGGAATGGGTGAGCAATTGAGCAGCAGAGTTTTGAAGTACAGTGGAGGGAAAGCCATACAGGATGCTATTTCAGTAGTCGAGTGGAGATAATTAAGTGAAAGCGAAAAAAGTGAAAGCCCATTGGGAAACTCCAACTCCCATTGTCATTGTGACACAGCACTCCACAGCACACAAGTGAACACTGCACACTGCACACAACGAAATTGCATTTTTATGCCTCACCCGTGCAAGGGGGCAGCCCTCAGTGGCGCCCCATGGGGAGCAGTGCGGTGGGACGGTACCATGCTCAGGGTACCTCAGTCATGGAGGAGGATGGGGGAGAGCACTGGTTGATTACTCCCCCCACCAACCTGGCGGGTCGGGAGTCGAACCGGCAACCTCTGGGATGCAAGTCTGACGCCGTAACCGCTCACCCATGACTGACCCTGACTCACAAAAGGGTTATTTATTTCACTTGAAATCAGACACTTTGACCCAACTAACTCGGATTTTAATACAACCTTGTTTGCCGGGCAGTCATGGGTAAGCGGATGTCGGACTTGTAACCCAAAGGTTGCCGGTTCGACTCCCGATCCGCCAGGTTGGTGGGGAGAGTAATCAACCAGTGCTCTCCCCCATCCTCCTCCATGACTGAGGTACCCTGAGCATGGTACCGTCCCGCCACGCTGCTCCCTTGGGGCGCCATTGGGGGCTGCCTGAAGCATAAATGCAATTTCGTTGTGTGCAGTGTGCAGTGAACACTTGTGTGCTGTGGAGTGCTGTGTCACAATGACAATGGGAGTTGAAGTTTCCCAGTTGGGTTTTCACTTCACTTTTCTGTGGCAAGCTAGTACCTCAGAACTGCATTTGCATGAATATGGCATTAATATTAAGGGAGAAACAGACCAAGAATGCTTTAATTAAGAGGGTAGGACACTATACATTCCTCCTTGATTATGTCAGTTAATTTAAGTCACAAAGAGATGGTGCGAGAGATGTTATTTTAAAGCTCTTTTCTGGCTTTACAAATAATTGCACAAACAACATGGAACACAACAGCTATCCGAGTATGAACTACATGATATTAAAAATGAAAAAATATGAAAAAAATATATTAAAAAGCTGTATTTTAAAATTGCCAATATCTTGTCCAGTCCTAGCCGGCAATGTCATGAATAACACCTAAAATGATCGTGTTTGGTTCTTGAGTAATTTCAGAGATAATGTGACGGTTGCAATGAGTTGTACTAAAGTAGTAATAGAGTAATGTCAGAGGAGATTACCCCACCTGACATGTGTTACCCCACCTGACACCCCTCCTAAATTAGTGTTAGCATTAGCATTTTGGGTAGAGTGTTGAAGGTTAAATTTTACATGTGACTGACCACTTTTTTTATCACCTTCACCGTACAGTACATACACTTCAGAGCGATGCATCTAAAATCTAAGATTTGTCCAGCTTTTCAAATTTTGTGAGTGGAGATTTGCCCGACATCCGTCAAAGTTCCTTGGAGGGTTGACGTCACAACCTTTCAACGTATTGTGGTGGCCAATACCCATGTTTTTGAATGGGGACTCAACAGAATTAGGAATCACTTCTGTGAACCAAGATCCAGTTTTGCCTTTCCAAAACACAGTTTTGTAAATGATTGTTGAGATTGATGCATTACATATCTGTGTTATAGAAATGAATTGTTTGATACGAATCATGCACATTGATGAATATTTCTTTATGAAAGAAATAGATGTAAGTAGGCCAGAATTAGCAAAAATGCTACTTGTCATCTGTAGGCCCCATCACTAACAACACTGATACATAAACAAAGCATAACAACTCATACAAAATAAAATGAAATGCATAAAATAAACTAAAAATAGTATAACAGACAATAGGCCCTGCCGTGGCCATCCGGTAGGGCACTCGCCTGCCATGCGGCTGACAAGGGTTCGATTCCCGGCCCGGGTCCTTTGCCGACCCCTCCCCGTCTCTCTCCCCATTCGTTTCTTGTCTACCTCTCACACTGTCCTGTCCATAATTAAGTCGAAAAAGACCAAAAAATATCTAGAATAACAGACATTATACTATCTACCTATCTAATACAGGTATATGTAATACCTACATCTTAATGAGATGTTTTGTTTAGTACTGTAGTGACTGCATGTCTGGTAATGGCCACTAGATGGAGACAAGTGTCCTTGTTTACAATGGGCTTCACTGACTCTTGTGCCAGATTTGACTCAACAGAAAGGACTTGTTGAAGAGATAGATTGATATTGTGGATTTGAATAGTTATTATAGGATTGCATTGCCCAAAAATGTTGGTCTTTCAAACCCAGAACACAATAAATGGAATAAAAGTCACTGGCTAGCCAGACTGTTTCAAAGAAGCCTATCATGAGGATGATTCAAGTGAGGACGTTTGTGCTTGGCCTGAAATATACCAGGTTTCAATTACAGTTTCAGATTACATGAATTGTATACATCTTGTATTAACTGATTGAGCTGTGGTGGATTTTATATTTCCTGTCATCTGAAACCAAGTGGCAAATGTTAATTAGTGGGAGAGACGGCTTATGTGAAACCATGAGCAGGTTGGTGTACATTTTAATGCAAGTAGATTATGAGTTGACAGGAATAGTTTGAAGAAATGGTCTTTACTTTAGACAGATGACAGCTGTTATGCCTGCCTGGCTCAAGGTCAGAGTGACACAAAAGGAAACCACACGTCTGTTCATGTTTTATTTGCAATTTGCGGCAAGATCTATCTATTTTCTGGGCTGGGGGCACTTAAGATAAAACAACAAACAATCCATTACGATACGATACAATACATACGATACGATACAATACACTTTATTGTCAGATTTCACTGTAATTCATTTTGCATCCCTGAACAAGGAAGTACGAGACCTACATGTAACATCACAGGAGCATTGCACATTAGTGCCATGCATTTGGAGCATACAGCACCATCAGATAAAACATGGCGCCTGACCCCACAGTAACCCACACCCAAGATAGAGGGCTGGACTGGGAGATTTTTTCAGGCCGGGCATTTTCCAAAGCCAGGCCAGGCCACCATGGAGCAAAAACCAATAAAGCTTATGACAATACCTACACACAGTGTTTTGGTGCAATAATTACAGCCTATGCCATCCTCCCAGTTCCATGATTAGGTATAGGCCTACTTAGGGGCCTACATACTGTACACCAAATAGCTACTTAGTAGGCCTACCCCTCTGTACAATACATTGCATGATGCAAGAATCATGAAATTAAGCTAGGATGGAGATTCATTATTTGCTTGAAAATGAACTTTTAAGCAGGCTAGCAAGTTAGAATAACCCGATGAACAAAATACAAATCACTTAATAGTCTTGTGTCAAAAACCTTGGTGTGATGTTGGATAGTAATCTCAGTTTCAATGCTCACATCAAAAGCATAAATCAACTTTGGCATTTTAGGAACATACTGTAGTTTTAGTCTGGTTAATTCAGTGTACTTACTCCTTTAAACATTCCCATCCTCCATGTTGCAGTAAGTGGCCTGCAGGGTAGATAAAGTGGCCTGCTACGTATGTAACGTTTTTGACCTGAATAAAAAAAAATAAGGGACTGTCAGGCCTGTCAAATGCCCGGTATGCCCTATGGCCAGTCCAGCGGTGCCCAAGATAGAGGGCACACAGCCATGTACATACAATATACAGTATATACTAAATCACATACATAAAGATCTACATCATGTGAGGATAATTTTCCCCATGGGGTGATTGTAAACATACAGCGAAGACCGGTTGAAGAAGGTAACTCTGAAACGCCTATTTGAGGATAATAATTTATATTGTTGATGTAGGATGTGCGTGATGTCAGTGGAGATGCATGTGGCCAGTCTGAGCCTACTCTTGCTGTGAGCTTCCTGGAATAAGTGTGCTATGGGCAGCCCAATGATCTTAGAGCAGATTTTTTGGTGTTGGAGTTTAGCTTTTTCTTTGACTGAGAGGCTGTTATACCAAGCTGTTCTACAGTAAAGCATAATGCTATGGATCAAAATAAAAAAGATTATCTGGGCACTAGGGCTGCACAAAGTATATCGAAAATGTATCGAAATCGCGATATCAAGAGTGGCGATAAACGTATCGCGAAAATGACTTAGTTATCGCGAAGAAGTACAAAATTTCTGTGCAGTCCAATCACTTGCCGAATGTCAACAATTGTGCAAGAAGCCTGCGATGGCCAAAGTCACGTCCCCCACACAGACCGACAACTTAGTGACAAGAAAAACACTTGGCTATATTTCTAAATATCGTTTGAATATCGTTATCAAGGTATTGCTGTTATCGAGTATCGATTTTTATTCTGATATCGTGCAGCCCTACTGGGCACTAGCACCAAAGACCTTTGCTGGAAATAGATGCGCTCTTGTATTTTTTACATGTGATATCTATGTGGTCAGTTCATGTAAGACTTTGGTCAATCATGACACCCAGGATTTTAAGTGGGAGTAGTTGGAGATTGTGGTTTTCCAAAAATGACATCCTCGGTCTTCACTGTGTTAATGATGAGGTAATCATTATCACACCATTCAATTAACCAGTCGACTTTGCTTTACATTGTGCTTTGGTACATTGACAGATTTTGTGAAAAGAGTCACTAACGTGGAGTTGTCTGAGAATTTGGGAAGATATTGATTAGGCACATTGGTGGTGAAGAGAGATATACATTAGGCTTACCACTTCCTGCAGGTTAACTTAACCAGGATTATCTCTTATCCATGTTCTTGGATGCCTCGGTCCCTTCCATTGAGTAAGTCCTGGGAGGAAACCAGCAATCTGCTCGGCTGTGGAACTTCATCTGTTAAATCACAATTAATTCACTATACTTTCCACAATGCACTGATACAACTACATTTTCCTATTTGTTGTGTTTTATTAATAAAAAAGGACATCTGAACAGAAATCCTGCTGAGCTTTTGACTGATTTTAATATTTTAGTGATTAACATTTACAAAGCGGATTCCAAAAAAAAAGTATTTTGTGATTAAAATCGAAATGCTGTCTTCTACAAAACATTCAATCTGTTAATAAGATAAAGCACTGTGCAAAGATAACATATCAGTGCTAAAGTCAAGCAGAATAATTGTTTTGAGGAAAATATGTGGTCATTTAAAAATTGACCCTTGCAACAAATTCCATAAAAGTTGGGACAGGGCCAATTAAATGCTTCTAAAGTTGGATAAGACTGAAGGGGCTAAAGCAGGAGACTTAAAGTGATACGGTCCCATTTTTGGAAATAAGCTTACTTTACACCTCTCCTTGGAGTTAAATAATAGGGTTTCTCCTGTACTTTCAACCGTTCTCGGGGGAAGGCAGTGCAAATTTTACCTCCATGCTAGCAGTTAACATTGAATCCTATGAGACCAGCTCGCGGCTAACTGGTCTCATAGGACTCAATGTTAACTGTTAGCTTGGAGGTAAAATGTGCATTGTCATAACTAGAAAACGGTTGAAAGTACAGGAGAACGGTAAAACCCTATTATTTAACTCAAGGGAAGGTGTAAAATAAGCGTATTTCCAAAAATGGGACCGTATCACTTTACTATCACAACAGTTCATTACTTTGAATGATGGCGTGATTTAAAAAAAAAAATCTGTGTGAGAAATGATTTCGACAGCGTAACTGTGAACTGTGGTGTTCATCGTGTTTTCCTTTTCGTTATGCTAAATATATGGCATATCCTGACTGCAAGCTGGTTATTTTATCACCTGTGTACTCTTATGATGAACCACACTGTTGGAACATAGAGAATGCAATTTGCCATCATTAAGTTGTAATATCTTAAGACTGTGCTCCAAAATATAATGCCTTGCTAGCTATGTATGCTGTTTTAAAATGTATTTTTTTAATCATTCAGCATTCCTTTTGACAGTCCACTTGAGTAAGTAAACCATCACCAAGGCACTACGGCACCCCCTTACCATCATATGTGCTGTCTTTCAGACTTCTGTGTCACCTGGAGGGTGCATGACTCCATGATTTTGACGAAGGATGAAATATTTTCCATTCTGTAATTAGAGGACCATTTCAAATGTCTTCTGGGTCCATCTAGAATGACTTTTGCCACATGCAACTTAAATGTCTGCGTCATGTGCATTAATCAAGTGTTGTGTTTATGGTCAAATTTTCAACAGCTGTCATTTTTGGAGTGTCATAGCTTGCTTATTAACAATGGGTACAGTATGTCATGATCTCATAACACATACAATGATTTTACAGGACTCGAAATTACAGAAATGGGCCTTATATGCCTGTCATTTTGATAATTGAACCTTTCTGTGTCATAGATCACTAATTAGTCCCTCAACACAGCCTCTTTGTGATGGTCTTTTATTTGTGCATTCATGTTGGCAGTCAATATACGTAGTTCCTTTTAAAATGTGCTTACATGATTTATTTTTTTTAATTATTCAACTATTACAACATGTACTAGTTGGATAACTATTTGAGGTTTGTTGCATGGGTCAAATTGTAAATGAACACATATTGGCCTCAAAAGAACACTTTTGCCAGGCTTCAAAAGTTGATGTGTTAACCTTGTGCTATTGTGTCCATCTTATGCATGGATTGAATGTTTTGAAAATGGCAGCATTTTTATTTTATTCTGAAAATACCAAGTGTCCCAACATTTTTGGAATCCGGTTGTAAATATATTCCTTCATAATGCATATTCCATTGCTGGCAAGCAACAGCCCACCATTGTGGTTTCTTTGTGAAAATCATCTTCCACCTTTTAACTGGCATTGAGATATTGCACACCCTGGTATCCAATGTCAGTGGAGGAAATCACTTAAAATGTGTGTTGCATTACAAAGAAATTTGAGATTTCACTTATGATGAGAAATATGCCCTGCACAAATTGCCTCTCAGTGGGGAACACTGCAGTCACTGTCAAATTTCTCAAGCTGGAACACAATCTGAATTGAATATGCATCTTTTTCATCAGGGATGAGAGCAAAAGATATTGGCGTGGGGAGAAAGAAGAGTGAAGTCTGATGACACTTTATTTACAAGGGATTGTGTTTGGACTAGCCCGTGGACGGACCTCCTGTTGAGGTAAAGTGCTGTTTGCTGCATTTGTTTTTCCACACATACTCTTACGTGTCTCTTAGCAATCCAGCAACAAGGAAAACACTGCTTGCTGTCTTGCTGTGGGTGAAATGAACTGATCTTTGCTAACAACACAGCATTAAACATTTCCTTGCTGTTGAATTTAATTGTAGATAATTTAATTTAGGTAAATATAGACCTAATTTGCCATAAAGTCTCTTTACAAAGATGACCTGGATGAATGAGAATCCTCAGAGACTTTGGCATATCCCATTCTTTAATAAGAGAGTAGAGTAGACCTCCCTATGCTTTACACAAAATAGAAGATATACATAGTATACATTGCAAGACAGATCAAATTGTACACAAACCTATACATGCGGATAAAACAGGTTTTAAAAAATGAAGACATTATGTGTTCTAAATGTAAACCCATGACCTACCTAATAATATATGCTTTAAAAATCCATAATGAATATACTAGGCAAATATGCATTGCATATGGCAATAAGGAACTAAACAAACAAAGAAAATTGATATAAGCCTCACTGTGTATAAACTTCTATGAAACATCTAAACCTGTTGGAGCAGACTTGCATTTCAGCCATGTGCCAGCAGAGGGCAGCAGAGTTGTTTCTGTTGATGGCCATTGTGCTATCAGTGATTCTGGTGGATAAATGTCTTTGAAGAACCAGCATTATAACCGTAATAACATATTTAGTACAGTTAATCATTGCCCTAAACACTGTTGTTTGCAGAATAAGATTTCACTATGTTTGACAGAGTGTGGGCTGCACAAGAACACTGGTTTGAACTGTGTACAGTAATAATGTAGAAATATTAGCTGAATGTTATAAAGCCTTGCATTTTACTATAGTACTAATACTTAGTAGTTGTAGTGTAATAGCAAAGATGGAAACACAATTTGTCACAAAAATATTTGTATACGCACTGCCTGTAGCGTCATTGTCAGTATTGCCAGTGCCTCTGTATGAAGGACCTGCACTCATTAAAATACAGGGTTTCCCAAAGAAGTGCACAGACTTTAAAACAATCGTAAAGTAAGATTTTTACAAATTCTTTTAAAATGTTTGACAGTGTTTAGTAGGTCATATCGAATACATGACATGACACTGCGATCCATCAACAGTGAGGAGCAGATTATGATGAAAATAATTGACATGCCTCCGACTGTAAAAGATTACAAAGCCATTTCTAAATTGTTGGAACGTCTGCAAACTGTGGTGAGGGAGGTCATCCACACATGGAGAAAGCAGGATGTAGTGCCGCACATTTCTAAAACTAGCTGTCACTCTAAAATTACCCCAAGAAGACGGTGACGGTGGATCCAAGAGTTCAGAAAGGAACACAGAACAACAATTTGCTAACTGAAAGGTATTAATTACTTCAGAAAATGGAAGTGTCCATGACTCAACCATAGGAAAGAGACAAGGCAAACATTGCAGTTCCACCTCTGACAAGGAGAGCATCAAGACTTGTCTTGTTTCAAATTTGCTAAACATATTGACAATGCATAAAAAGCTTCTGAGAAAGTATTCTGTGTACAGATGAAACAAAAGTTTAACTTTTTGAAAGGATGTAAAAGCAATGAGAAAGACCATTTCTCTGTTCTTGTAAAGACTTGACTAGAATTGTAGCTGCTGGAGGTGGTATAACAAGCACCGCACTTTCAATGGGTGGATTCACTTTCAGTGTCTATTTACGGCCTCATAGCATAGATTTTAGGCATCAGTTTGAGAATAACATTACGACAAAACATTAGCGTGATGTCTGTGAATGTCTGCTACACTTTGAATGTTACAAAAAAAATACATGAATTTACAAAAAAATACATGAATTTATAAAGTGAGCATACATTTTTGGCATGCCTTGTATAATCTAAGGCAAGGCAAGTCTATCTGTATAGCACATTTCATACACGGATGGAGTTCAATGTGCTTCACAAAAAGACAATTAATAAAAGTATTAGGGAGAGAAAGAAAGCATTAAATAATTAGAATCAAAGAAATTAGAATTAAAACATTACATAATTACAATCATTCCAGTGGGTCATCAACTTGAAACAGAGTGGAAAGCCAAATTTAGACCCTTTGCCACCATGAAATTTAAAGGTAGAGTCCAGTTGCCCATTCACTAATGTTATCTGTTTTTTAATATTTGTCATTAAAGCGATGGTTCGGAGTAGAATCGCCCTAATGCCATTTGAACCGTGACACCCATCCACCTTTACACCCGAAGTGTTTTCTGCCGCAGACTTACATCAACAGAGTTGCCGTGTTATTCGATGTTTATTCCGGTTAGCTTGACTCAAGCGCATATGGATACTGGGCACCGTCTCCAAACTTTCCCCACAAAAATAACATGTCATTACACCAAACTTCTGCAGTAGCACAAATATGGTCTGTACTCACGAAACGAAGCATTTGGAAGTTTGGAAATAGTCCAGGAGTTTAGTATTATTAACACAAGCTGAATAGCTTCTCTGCTGCTAAAGCTGTGCCAACGTTACTTCCGTCATATGAGACAAGCCCGTAAAAGTCTTCAACAAACTTCCAGACGAGAGTGTTAAAAAAGTTTTCATTGAATTGTGATTAAGGCTTATATTTTCAAGGCAATACTTAAAAGATGTTTCAAATCTTACCTACTATCAATTAGACAAGGATTTTCGTTATCAATACTGATGCTGAATTCACTTTTCATTGTGCATATTATGAGCTTCGTTTAGGACTCTTACATGCTTGTCTTAGATGACGGAAGTAACGTTGGCGCAGCTTTAGCAGCAGAGAAGCTATTCGGCTTGTGTTGATAATAATAAACTCCTGGACTATTTCCAAACTTCCAAATGCTTCGTTTCGTGAGTACAGACCATATTTGTGCTACTGCAGAAGTTTGGTGTCATGACATGTTATTTTTGTGGGGAAAGTTTGGAGACGGTGCCCAGTATCCATATGCGCTTGAGTCAAGCTAACCGGAATAAACATCGAATAACACGGCAACTCTGTTGATGTAAGCCTGCGGCAGAAAACACTTCGGGTGTAAAGGTGGATGGGTGTCACGGTTCAAATGGCATTAGGGTGATTCTACTCCGAACCATCGCTTTAAGAGTCAATTATGACTTTACAAATGAACTCTTTTTATAATAGATGGATCCTCCCTCCCCATGTCAGCAATTTTGACGTATAAAACCCTCCACACTTTGGTCAGAGTAGTAAATAAAAGTTTATTATTTAATATTGCTTAAATGTTGCTGAAAATATCAAATTTATGAATGGGCAGTAGTATACATGGGCCAGCTGTGGTGTAAGGGTTAAAATGTTGCACTGCAGATCACAGGTTTTCAGTTTCAGTCCCAACCCTTTCCAATCCCTTCCTCCCTCCATGTCTTAAGTGCCCTTGTGCAAGGCACACAACCCCATGTTGCTCCAGGGACTGTAACCAATGCAATATCTGTAAGTCGCTATGGATAACAGGGTCAGTTAAGTGTTATGTAATGTAATGTAACATGTTGAAGATAACCGACTAAAATTACTTACGCCACCTTTAATAAGCTACAACTACGCAAGTTTAGAGAAATGGAGTATCTCTAGTTCTCAATATCAATGAGGGGCGTGTTTGGCGACCAAAGACAACAAGGTCAGCAGACCTACAACAGACACAAACCTTCCAAAAAGCAAAGCGTTTTCTGACCAGCAGACCAACTAATGGCTCATTCTTTTGAGACTCAGTTGTCTGTAGACCTGAGTTTGTTCTCCCGACAAACGTTTGTAAAAGCGTTCTACTGCATTGCAACAGTTTGGGACAATACAAACGTCTGAAAAGACTAATGTTAACTAACTCACAGTACACCGAACTGCTCTGAGTTTCTGTTTCGGAAACCCAGATTTGAGTACCCGTTCTATTGCACTTTCCAGAGGCAGAGGTGGGGGTTTCCGACTACTGAGAATGAGCCGTAACATACAGTAACAACCAATAGAGTTGTTGCACGCCACTAAAACAGCATGGTGTTGCTTTAAAGCAGGGGTCAGGAACCTTTTTGGTGGAGAGAGCCATAATCGCCAAATTTTACAAAAGAAAATTTCACGAAAGCCATACCATTTTCAAAACACTGAATACAATTAAAAGCATGTATTTCAATTAAGCCCAACAATTTTAGAGTGTACTCTATTACTTTTAATGATAACGGGAAAGTATAGGGTTGTAAACTGTTAACTTCATTATGGTGAGGGTCTGGGATAATTTTGTATTTCTTAGATGTAATTTCCTGCATTTTAACACTTTTAACCTCCCTTGCCCCATTTCAACTCAATACGGAACCCATACTTTAATTCTGTATTTCAAGGGATGGTTGGCAACCCTGGATAAGTAAGAGCCATATACAGTTCCCAAAAGAGCCACATGTGGCTCTAGAGCCTTAGCTTCCTGACCCCTGCTTTAAAGGGACACTGTGCAGGAAATGGTCAAAAATGGTACTGCAACTATGCTGCTCATTGAAACTGGGTTGCCTATTGCCAAATTTGATCTTTTCATGGAAGTTTACTAAGTAATGAACTAATATTTTCTAGTATGGCCCAAGTACAGTCAGTTTTACAGCTAAAAATGGCTATTTCTGGGAATTCAAAATGGCGGACCATGGAGAAGATCCCCCTTTTCATGTATGAAAAGTGCAATTTTTCCAGTCATAATGAACACTTTGAATATGATGGTGGTGGTAAATATTCATGAAAAAGGTAACATTAGTGAATGGGTAGCACAGATTCTGGAAATAATCAACAAAAAATCCCGCACAGTGTCCCTTTAATTGTGTTGATGTCTGCCAGCTCTTCTCTCCACCCGTGGTATCAAACTGACTTGTTGCCTTGTGCTTCCATCAGCAGGCAGCCACTTTCAAGCTCCTGCGCTATCCGGCAGACTTGTTGTAGTTGTGCGTCCTCCTACGCTATCTAGCAGACTTGTTGCGTTGCATGCTCGTCCTCCTGCGCTATCCGGCAGACTTGTGGCCTTGTTGTTCCCATCAGGCTGCCACACATGGACCGATAATCCCCCTCATGGCTCTCTGTTGTGTGGATATTGATTACTCCCGGAGAGCAGCGGAAAGCCCCAAGTTGACAACAGTAGCAACTTACAGTAGCCTACACAAATAAACGCGCACACACACACACACACACACACACACACACACACACACACACACACACACACACACACACACACACACACACACACACACACACACGACACCATGGAATTAGCGCGCTCTCTTTCTGTCTGTCACTCACTCTCTCTCTCTCTCTTTCTCTCTCTCTCTCTCTCTCTCTCTCTCTCTCTCTCTCTCTCTCTAATACTCACACAACCTAGCCAATTATACGGACAGTCCTTGTACACAAACACACACAAGCTCTAAAATAAAATTACAGAACCTCTTTCACACATGTGCGTACACACACACACTAGTGTCCCCATCACTTGTTTGAATGTGGACAAATATAGGCCTAGTAGGCACACTCTTCCCACACCAAAACAGAATAACAAGTATGCAAACAGTCATGTGCGCATACAGTACAACTCCTCTCATACAGACAGACAGACAGACAGACAGACAGACAGACAGACAGACAGACAGACAGACAGACAGACAGACAGACAGACAGACATAGATGCGTACTGTCAGGGCTTGATATTGGCACCTGCCAACTGGCCAAATGCTGGTAAAACTTGGCTGTGGCTAGTAATAATTTCAGTGTCACTAGCCAATTTGGCAGATACCTTACTCCTGTGTATGACACATTAGAAAGTCTATATGCTGCTGTTTCCACCCTGTGTATCAGTTTTTAGTTAGCATTTCATTTCAAGAAAATGCAGTTACTTAGTTTCTATTTGTTTGACTTATTTCCATGCAAAAAGCTATGCACTCATCTTCTTGCTTTAGCGCTTCGTTGTCTGAGGTTAAATGTACAGTATCATGATAAAGAAAATCACATTTGTGACTAGTAGAATAGCTGAATGGCTAGTGACTCTCTAAAACCACTAGCAACATTGCCCAGCTGAAAAAGTAGTTCAATTTAGTATAATAGAAACACAACTGAAGTGTACTTGCCATGTTAAAAGTGCACTCATACTTTTTGTGCTAAGAAAAAGTATTTTTACATGTTTAAAGTCTACTTAAATTTAGATGTAATTAAGTTGCTCTCAAGGACAGTACACTCAGTCAACCATACTTAAAGTGGACTTGGAATAAGTTTGGGTGAAGTGTGTTTAGAGGAATATACTAATAGTATAGTTAACGCCAAGCCCTGATGCATACAAGTATAATATTGTGCCAGTGTTCAGCAGTGTACATTTTCCTCTGCTGTTATGCAACAGTGCAGAGTCATGGCAGTGCGGTACGGCGCGTTGTGTTGCGTTGCGTTGCGTTGCAGGCCCGAGTCGAGACAAGTATATCGTTCACTCCACTCCTGCGCTCGCTCACTTGCTCGCCTCGTCTCGCTCTCTCGCTTGCATCTGATTGGTCTCCACCACAGCACAGCACCTGGCTCATAAGCTGCTAATTCTTCTGCCAGATGGCATCTCTCAGCCAACACCTGCTTCTTCCTCAGGATTCCTCCACTCCTGCTCTCTCTCTCTCTCTCTCCCTTTCTCTCTGCACTTCCTTCTGTCGTTAAATGATTGTAATGATAATTCTGCCGCCTTCTCTGGGCTGGCTATATACCGTAAGCTGCAACGCTAAAACAAACAGTTATACTGCTCTAGTCTACACATTAGTGGTGGTGGCGGGCGGCGGTGGCTCGGTGGCAGAGGTGGCTCTGTGCCAGGTTGTCTGGGGACACTGCCGCCACGGTGCACCAACCCCTGCTGGCCTTGTCGTCAGCAGCACTCTCACTGCCCCCCCCTGCTGAGTGTATATTTGACACATAGGGACAGGCATCTAGTCAAGTGCTGAGATGTCAATCCCAGCTTTGGAAAGTAAAATAAACACAACCAGAGTATTTGATCCATCCAACCATTCTCTAAACCGGTTTTGTTTTGAAACGGCTGATTGCAATAAGCACACCAATCGTTGGAAGGATGGAAATCGTTTTAAAATCATCTGAGGGAAATACACTGGCAGAAGGAATACAACATCATTTCACTTTTGTTGTGGCTGGCATTAGCTGTTCTCTCTGGTTTGTTCCCCTCATGCACCTGTGGACTGCATGGGTCACTGTTGACAATACGTACTTGATGTTGTATACGATGAGTTTATTGCAGTGGAGGTGTCCTTAATAAGCTTGCATTAAACAACAGTTTAGAGCGCAATATACTATGTCCACCACTTTACACCTTACACAACTAATGAGGTCACAGTAGACCTACTGCATATCTATCTCACACGTCTGACGACAATGTACACTATGGTATATCCACTTAACACATTGAGCAGTATCATCATGGTATATCCACTTAGCACATCAAATATCAAATTAGACCACAGCATATCTATATCACACATTAGACAATAAACGACACCACGAGGCATCCACTTAGGGCCTAACACATTGAGCATCAGGTCAGACTAAAATATATCCACACAACAATCCATTAAACAACGCGCTACAATACCTTGACCAACAAGGAACAGCATCTACTTCCCACATCTATACTCTATGTCAGGGGTGGGCAATTATTTTGGCCCAAGCGCCACATTGGGTTTAGAAAGTTGACCAAAGGGCCGAATGTCGTAGCCAACTTGCCCGTGCCAATAATAAGAAATGGTGTACGGCAACATAATTACACCATTGTCAGTTATGCCATTCCTGCTAATTGTATTGATGTAGACTTCAGTAATCTAGGTTTACGAGACCCTTTTTTTAGGTAGCCAATTTAAGAATGAATGACCATATGAATCTGCATTTTTTTCTTGGAAAGGCTCTGAGGGCCGCATGAAATGGCTGAGCGGGCCGCATGTGGCCCCCGGGCCTGAGTTTGCCCACGTCTTCTCTATGTGGACTGCTGGGAGTTTCAGTATACCGAGAGCCATGACAGCGCTCCCCTAGGAGCACAATAGCCCGCCCTACACGGTGCGAAGAAGGCCTCAATGAAAACCATGTCACGAATGATTCCAATAGAGCACTTTGTGGGGGACTAATGCACTCTTTTAGTGTTTTATTTAGATGCTTAGTGAACTGGATATCCATCAAACGGTAATTCATCATGACGCCTATAAATGCAACAAGTTTCCTTGGTAGGCCTATACCTCTGCTGTGCACCCACCCGCGCAAATCAAAGCCAGCACATGCCACTTTGCACCTTCTGAAGAACCCCGGCAGTTTTAAATTCATTTCGAGTTGACGGGCCCCTATTTCGTGAAATCTAAATACAATTTTAGAAAGTTTTTATATTGGAGGGGAGCTCAAACAATTTGGATCAAATTAATAGCTGTGCTGACGAGCACAATCCCATGCATTTAGGAGGGTAGGGCCAGTAGCCAATCACTGCAATTGTGGACGTTTTTATTTATTTATCTTTTTTTTTTTTGCAGAGCAGAATAGCAATTTTGTTTTCTTTGTTTATTCTATGCTTGCATGCAGCTGAGCGCATCCGGCAATATAAGATAGGTGGTGTTGCTGAATTGAATGGTAATTACAGGCCCAGACAAATTGGAAGGAGGAAAGCCAACTTACTTTCTATTATGAGATAGTATTCTTCTTGGTTAATAATCCTTTTATGCATGATTGAATTTTGATAGGCTGTCTGCATGATAATTGTGCTTAATAAAGCATTACGTATGAAGGCTTGTTAGGTTTTTTTTTTTCTTGCGGCGGGCCCCTATCGGCCCCACTTATTTGGCCCTAAACACCACGGAAATGTAGGGCTGCGTCCTGTCCTTCTATTCAAATGTGGATGGACAGAAATAAACGGGACATTCATTAATTCCGACACATGAAATGAAACATTTTTGCCATAGAATTAAGAAATGCATATAATCACACATGAATTTTGTGTCTGAGCGCACACACACACACACACACACACACACACACACACACACACACACACACACACACACACACACACACACACACACACACACACACTTTCATTTATTGATGTACAGTATAGGCCTACGTGTATTCATGTGTGTTGTTGTGTTTGTGTTTATTGTGTACACTAGGTCCTTGTCCATTGTGCTTGGCCTGTGTGGAAAGCAGAGTGGCCAAGCACCCAATAGTGAACTGTAACACAGTATCTACATAGCTAATGATCATTCATGCCAGCAAATAGCCCCGGGCCAGTTGGTGATCTCTTTCCAGAAATGTGTTGTATCAAACTTCTTTAGGGGGAGAAAATGCAGACGCATATGGGACTGTTTATCATTCTCCAATTATTCACGAATTTCATGCTTAGGTTTTAATGTTAATAGATTCCTACCCACGAGACCGGCGGAGTAGGGGTGCGGGAAAAGGGTGCACGCAGAGACGGGAATTCATTAATGCCGGGGTCCCCATCCTCCGCCTTTTGTTTAA
>NC_085858.1:28370501-28388001 GCF_034702125.1 Engraulis encrasicolus | reverse complement strand
TATAGATTACATGATTTTGCTAGGGTATGTAGCCTACTTAGAGATATGCTAAGTGTGCAATTATAACACATGCGAGATTTGGAACATTTACGCACGTCATTGGCGGGTGAACCCACGGTTTGGATGTGTTGAAAACAGCATGTTGAAAGCAAATAACATTTATATTTTGTGTATATTAAACAAAAACAGTTTACCCTTTTCACTTGTCATTTTACCTAATTTACATTTCCGGCATAACTATGACATTACAAAATATGGGCCTTCTATAAATATAGGCCTATAGAAATGACGCGCGAAAAATTGACCTATTGTGGGTTGTAGGTAGCCTCCCTATTATAAAGAGAGTAGAGTGACTTTATTGATCCCCGGGGGGAATTAAGGATTATTATATTATTAAAACATTCAAATATTGAGTTGATATATTTCACTTAAAAATAGGCCTAGCAGTTAGTTTGCTTGAGCTAAATGTGCATATAGGCATGTTAGGGGCCAACTTTACTTTTGCCTGTCTGAGATTCACTTGGGTACCTCTTAATTACATGGCAGGTATGACTGGGAATATATTTTCCATCTGAATATTACACACTGTCTAATTAGTCGGGCATGTAATTAATGACTTCATTTAAACCTCCTGTTAATATCGAGCCCAAGATTGAGATCACATAAAGCTATGTTTCATTTGTTAACTTCACCGCCACAGAGAGTTGGCTGTAGAAGGGAGGCTGCGCACTAGTGGATGTTTGTAGTTGTGAATGAATTTTGACAGGTCTGGATGATGAATGTCCCCTTTCTCGTATCCGGCTATTTGCTGCTCGACGGTTGTGATTGTAGTGTATCAATACATCAGAGCTGCACGCAGTGACAGCACCTTATCAACAAAGGCACAACAAGAGCGCTCCCCCTGTAACGCGTACCATTGCTACCGGTGTAAACACATCCGCTCAGCCCGTGGAGGGTAAGTGGATTGTGTAGTGTTTTTTAAAAGCACGACAGCGCTAAGCACAGGGCTGGATGAAACGGCGCCGCGTCCGTCAGATGCACAGCCGACGGCGGCGGTAGCAGTGCTGGTGAAAATCTCGTCTGTTTAGCGTTTAACCAGGTATCAATCTGATCGCGCTCTCCGTGGCCCCCTGTGTAGATGTGATGTAGTTCTTATCAAAGCCCTCCTGTCTTGTTGTGACAGCCCTGATATTGTTTATTGAGGTGGATGTCAGCTTTAATTAGCAATCGATATGGAAAGCGTTTTCAGAGCGCGCCTCTGACGTCACGTGCGATTAACGTTTCTCATTGGTCTCAAATTCCCAGAGCCGAGGCTAATTATTGGAAGGTTCGTGTTGATAAAGTAGAGCTCATCCTCCTCTCCACATCATGTCCCCTCCTCGCCGGCCACACTCGCTGCATGTTTTTTAAATTCACATCACCAGCCTCCAGACGTCGTTTCCTCTTGCCTGGGAGATGATGGACAGCCGGATACTGGATCCACCTCATGCCCAGTTCGGAGGCGCTCTCGGCGGGATGGTGAGCTTCCCCTACCATCTCGGCCACCACCATGTTTACGAACTAGCCGGTCATCAACTTCAGTCTGCAGCCGCTGTTCCTTTCTCAATAGACGGATTACTAAACGGTTCCTGCACAGCTTCGGTGGTTAATTCGAACCCTCTTTTGTCTGGCTGCGGTATGAATGGAGATAACCAACAGTACAAACTGACAGGTAAGCAAACGAGAGCGACTATAAGCTACTTGTACAAAGATGGGCTTCTAATTTACTACAAGCTAACACGTATACGTTTTTCAATGGTATTGCACGGTGAATAGGATGCATGTTTGCTGCCGTTCTCTGGTAGATGATATGGGAACAAGGCTGGGGAAACAAAGACGCGATCATCTCCATTAAAAATGTTGTTACTGTAACAAGCCTGGCGTTCCAGTTGCCACAAGGCGCAGAATAGGTTGAATAGGCTCAGCCATGGATTTGCTACTGAAAAATACGCGACAAACACAATAACTTCATACATGAGACCACTGTGATCATTTTGCATCACTGTGCATTGTCTCATTGTTTTATTATTTGTATTTTGTATTATTATTTTTATTATTATTATTATTATTATTATTGTTATTAGGCTATTATTATATGTTGACTATTTTGTAAAGGGACACAGATTCTTGTAACAAAAATATTTAAGGCTATTTATAGAGTAATTCAACAGTGTTTATAAAGAGTATTGACTCAGAACTCTTTCTGAAAGAGACATGCAAACAAGCCTTATTTTGCTCTCTCTTGCACTATAGATTCGGGAGATCCAGACAAGGATAGCCCTGGTTGTAAAAGGAGACGAACTCGGACCAATTTTACAGGCTGGCAGCTGGAGGAATTAGAGAAGGCGTTTAATGAAAGTCACTACCCAGACGTGTTCATGAGGGAGGCTCTGGCCCTACGCCTGGACTTGATAGAGTCGAGAGTGCAGGTAAATATCTGGTCAAACTTTCTGCTTCACGTGTTCCTTTTGTCTTGTCTTTTGCTTGTGTTGTGTTTTGAGATGGGCTACGACCAATTGTGCTATTTGTTGGTCGCGTAAAGAAAAAAAATCCCTGCGTAAATATGGAACTGCTTATGTTTTGACAGTGCTGTCGTTGAATAGCCAAGTATAAATCAAACATGGTGGAACACCGCTTTCATATTAACGTCTAGTGCAGAGCTGTTTGTTTCACAATGTGTATCATTTAATAGACATAGGAGTTACTTCCTTAAATTCATTAGTGTTTAGGAATATTTATTTAATGTTGCAACTTGAACAGACATGGCTGGTTATAAACTACTAGCACAAGGCTTTATAGTCCCTGGGAGATCGATATGCTATCCATAACAAAAAAAGCATGCAGTGGTAAACGTCAAAGAGGGAAAAAGTGATGTCAAAACGGACAATTTAAGAGCACGGTTCACAGCAGACGAGTCCAGTGTTTTCTTTGGGGACGTAATTATTCAAAGGCCAGACAGAAATTTCACATAGCATTTGGTTCTTGCGTAGTCCCACCGTTAAGGCTTTTCCAGGGCCTACTTCCCCTACCAGACTCAACCCCATTTAGAAATAGCAAAGCCCTTAAGACGAAGCGCTGCCAAAACAGTGACATCAGAGCAAAACAAATCTATAGCCTACACAACCCTTATCGTGCTTTAGATTTAATCAATATTTTACAGTCGTCCAGGTCTATTTTTTTCAGTTTATATAAACAAAATGAGAGGAAAAGCCAGACGGTGTTTTTTAATGCTATCTCGGGAATATATTTCTTAAAGTGACATAATTGTCATTATGAATGATACTGTTGTGGATATATTTTATATTTACTGATGTAGAGGTTGCCCTGTAACTAGCTAATCTAGAAATGGATTTAAATATCATTAGGCCCGTGCGTAATCATGGTAATTTATTATATTTTGGGGTAGGCCTGCACCAGAATAATTTAGGCATCTAGTAAGCAATGTGTGATGTTTATGGCTAACTCGCTTTGCTAAGTAAATAATTCCATGTTAGCAATGTAGCTTGTATCACCTGAATAAGCTAAATATAGGCTGTCCATTATAATCCATCCATAATAGTAGGCCTCATAATATTGAATCAAGAAATGTAATGCACATTGCGTATTATTATTATTATTATTATTATTATTATTTTCCTTTTATTGGTGTTATCTGTTTTCAAGCAGTCGTCTGTAAAATCAGTCCATTGTGAATTAAATTTCAAAGAACATGAGGATGCCACATCACATTTTTTTGTCTGGACACCGTGACAGAAGCTGTGGGGATTATCTGCATTTACCTGCTAGAACAAAAAAATACTAAAAAATGAAATGGAAATGAACATTGCTTTTCTTCGGTGTGTAGGTATGGTTCCAAAACCGCCGAGCTAAATGGAGGAAAAAGGAAAACACCAAAAAGGGTCCTGGACGGCCAGCTCACAACTCTCACCCGACCACCTGCAGTGGCGAACCCATGGACCCGGAGGAGATTGCGCGCAGAGAACTGGAACGGATGGAGAAGAAGAAGCGGAAGCAGGAGAAGCGGCTGCTGAGGTCACAGAACAAACTCTTGGCAGGGGAATTATTTCACACGCCGGGATCTGACAGTGACAGTGGCGTGTCACACGCAACGGACAGCGAACAGAGCAGTCTGCATGAACTGGGACGAAACCAAACGCCAGTCAGCTGCGACCAAACCCCACAGAACCTCCAGAACCAAAGAAACCCAAGTCAGGACGCCAGTGGATCTGAGCTGGACTCTTCCGATAGCAGTCAGCAGTCAAACATGGGTTCCAACGGCAGGGCCTCTTCCACCATCCAGAAACTGAACCCTTTTAGCGTGGAGAGCCTACTGTCGGACTCCAGGCCGCGGCGCAAACCCGCCGTGGATTTCCCAGCTTTACAGTCCCCCCGACCTTTGATAGGCAAGGGACACTTTCTCCTCTACCCCATTACACAGCCCCTTGGTTTCATTGTTCCACAAACATCTCTGAAGCCATCAGCATCAAGCATTGACTCTGACAACGTCATTCAAAGGGGACCACAGAGTGAAAGCCTCACAACGAATTTGGGACATAAGAACAGCAATGATTCCGAACACGCGAGCACCAACGCGACACAAATCAAAGGACAAGTAAACCACTCGGTTAGAAACACGAGTTCGCCTAACTGCTCGACACACATTCCCTTTAATAGCAATCTGTCGGTGGGAGGTTGCAGCGAAAGAAACCTCCAAGAGAAGGAATCAGACCATGTCAGACCAATATCCCCACATCACGAGAAGTCTTTAGCAGACTATCCAGACACAGCTGAATCGACGTCAACCAACCATTCCGCCGACACAAACAAAGACTCGGTTGATGTTGATATGGGATAATATTAGGACCATTAGTCGCCGCGTTATTGAGGTGAAAATAAAAAAACAACTTCAGAAGCGTTACCGAAGAAAAAAAGACATATCAAATCATTTCATTTTTTTTCGCTGACATGTTTAAGCTCTGATTACGGGGTATCTGTGTGAATATTTTGTGTACATGTGTGATGGGCTATCAAATGTTTATTGAAAAAACTAGAGGCAGACCCCTTGTGTAAACAAACTGTACAAAGAACAAGACAACAGAAATCCTCAGACGTTGTATAAAGTATTGAAATATTTATATATGTAAGTTTTTCATAAATAAATCAATTGTATACAATAAACCTAAAGCGTGTGCGACCCTAAATAGCCTTTATGCTGTGGGTATAGAGGTAGCCCTTTCTCTTAAAAACCTGATGTTGTATTTTTGTGTATTGCTTTAACAAATTTATTCATCTATAAGCCCCACTGAAATGAGGTTACGAGCCTGAGGCGAAAAGACCCGTTCGACTCCTGCAGAGTTTTGATATGAAAGTAATTATTTTCCCGGTGGCTACTGCAGGGATTCAGTTTATTTTAGCCCAAAGGGTTATAATACATTACCGACTTCTAGTGATAGGAAATCACATAAACTTCCAAGAATAATAGAATTAGCATGAAAGGCTGGGGTGTCAAATTGAAATAGGAAAATAATAGTCTAGGCAGCTGGGAGTGTGTTTGTGCATATTGGAGAGGAGATGGGAATTCGTGGGGCGGAATTTTCATGAGCTTTTCACTTTGTCAGGGCCCTTGTAGGCGGCTATATTAAGATAGATGTTCGATGATATCCCTCATTGTTCTGTCGCTTATATTGATGTTCCTGTGTTATCAGCCTATTGATCATGCGTCGCCTGTAATAGGACGGGCGCAGCAAACGTGCCTATTTACAATAGCAGAACACATTTGTTCTAATAGGGTTGGCGCTCCCCAGGGTACCGGTGGGGGCTCCGAGACATCTGCGCCTTGACAATATTAGAAATGTTGACCAGATCTAAAGTCGAGGTAAGGATAAAAGAATAGCCTATAGCGTGTGCTGCCACGGCTCTGTCAAGCTGCAAACTTGGAGAGAAGCGCCCCACCTAATAATAACAGGGCCAACGATGACACATCTAAAATTCAAATATCAAAGACATTTATTCTGGCCACCCTGGCCTGTTTATAGCCTTGTTAAATATCCCCAAGCCCTCCCCTCTCTCATCGGGTCTTGATTTGCAAATAAATTGAAAATAATCAGAGGGACAGCTTTACGTTTGAGCTAGCGCAAATGAATTTCTGAGCCAGTGTTCCTTTCAAAATATTTACATAATTTTCCACCAGCTACTGCTGTTTGCCTTGAATGACTAAAGACTTAAAATGGATGGTTCCTATGAAACGGGGCATATAAAGAAAATACATCAAAATGAAAGGAGCAAAGGAAGGAGGTAAATAATAATCAAGAAGCCCACAAAGGTTACCAGAATCCAGAGGCAGGAAATCAATAAACTAATAAAGCAATTATTTAATGGACAAAGAGCATTATACACTGCCCTGAGGGAATCCCCTGTCCACGCGAAAACAATAACGTTCATAATATATTCTCCACGTGCGCCTTGTGTTATTAAAAAAAAAAACTTCTTTAGCATATAGCACAAAAGGTGTATCATCTCTCCCTTATTCATTTTCAGTCAGCTGCGAGATATATGCTTCATTTTGGTCAATGAATTGCCTTTTAGATTAGGGCCCATGGAAAAAAGCAAGTGTTTGAAAATTGTGAGTTGTCTGGAGGTGTCCTTCAATTTGCTGCTGTGTTTTTTCCCTCTTCTTCTTGGCTTTTGGAGCGGTGGGGCTGGTGGGGGCTGTTCATGTATAATTCATTTGCAGTCTGAATAGGAGTATCGCTGGCTGCACACTGGTGGCCTTAAGGTGAAATTAGCGATTTGCTTAAGTAGTTAAGCTTTTGCCAGAAAGCAGCACGCCGTATGATTCAAGACAAACTATCAATCGATATGGCCCAGGCAGCCTCCAGGAGCCGTGTCCTCCATGAATCATACTTTATGAATTCAATTTCTACCCGGAGAAATTTTCAATTTGAACGCCGGATCATTATGGGAGAGTGTAAATTGTTTTTGCTCTATTATGCATCGGACGCCATCATTTTTCTTTCTAATTACGGAGGTGTCAGGTCGGCCTGTCATGCAGGCGCTGATTTTCAATTTAACTGATCATCATGCATTCATTTTCCCATTTGATAAATCTGCTATCTCGACGCCGGCGCCATGCCTGGAATGTTAAAAGAGAGAACAGCAAAGTAATAGGCGTGTGTATGCTGCAATAAGTGCAGATCAGCCAGCTAATTTAGCACCTCCTGATATTCCATCTCCATTTCTCATTTTCAAGTCTCACAGGGGAGAGAATACCAGCCCAAGGCAGCCAGCTGAAATTCAACACCACAGTAAAAACGACTCTGCAAACGCTTGTTTTCCACAACACATTTACCAAATTAGGATATCAAGCTTAATTAATGCTAATTGAGTTCCTCAATACGTGTTATTTTTATTTAATAGAAGCAAATTTGTGCAATTAATTATGAAGGTGATTTTCAAGAGCCTCATTTGCAAAGACCCTGGCTCTCCCCTCCCCTCCCTCCCTGCTTTGTAGATTAATTTCCTCTGTCAATTTGTATTTTCCCAAACTCAGGGGGTAAGCCCGTTCCTAGAGAACAGACAAGTCATTAGACCCAGTCCAATTATGACCATACACCTTCCTATTGTATTTTACATATTTTGGTTAAGGAACAAAGCGGATTGAACTGAGACCACTGTAAAGACGCAAACAAACAGTGGCCTTCATCTACTGTCTCACCATGATGGAAAGATACAGGATTAGTGATGAGCAGATACTGCTGCCATTTTTCAAAACAGCTAAATGAAATAACAGCCATGGTCTATTTCTATTTCTGCGGACCAAATTATTATTGAAGCAGACAAATAGCCATTCTGATTGTGATTAACAAAGGGAATAAATGGGTTACAGTGACCTCAGATAATTAATTGGTTTTCTAGGCCGAGAAAGTTCTTTGATATAGGCTAGCTTTCCCTTTGCCCACTCTCCCGAGATTCGGCAATCCCAACTGCTTAATAACAGAGTTTTTTGGGTTTGGTTTTCTGGGTTCTGTGAAGTGTTACACAGACCAATAGATGATGTTTCTAAATCTATCTGGCACAGTTGACAGTGTATTTAGGTCTTACAATACTTGTTTTGAGACACGCTTCCAGGAATAAACTTAAATACCGTGCGTAAAAGCGCGCGTATCGCAACTCGCCAAAACCGATTCAGATGTGAAAGAGATTAATAGCAGAGACATTCTCATCGTAACCACAAGGGAGACGTCATCTTCAATTTGACTGCCTTCAATTTTTATAGATAAAAATGACAAACCATACCACGTGATCAACAACAACAAAAAAATCCATTTTTGAAATCGACCGTAAAAAACAATGCCACGTGCCAATTACAAATCTTGTCCTGGGTTTGCGTGGCTAAGATAAGAACGGTATTGTCCCTTGAATTAATAAGCCTCAGATGTGAAATAATCCTAAAATGCATGATGGGAGGATGGCAGGAGGATAGGAGCCAAATGTCAAGTACCGTTTTAAGAGATTGTGAGAAAGATCCAAGTGGCGGTGCTCCTCTTCGGCTGTTCATAGGACAGCGTGTTGCCAGCTGCCTACCATGGACACCAACCACGTAGCCTAATCACTTAGCACCACTTATTTAACATCAAAGTAGGGATGAATAGTAGCCCTGGTCCAGGCCCTCTTACTAATGCAATAAAGGACGGATGAGTAGCATATCACTTACAGTACTTCTTCATACAGGCAATAGCTTCAACTGCCCTAGACATTTGACATATGCCTGAGTAAGAGCAAAATGCATACACACAAAAACGGCAATCTTAAAATGTAAAGTAGCATGTCTATGCTAGCACAGTCCAACATGCGTTTGTCTTGGCACAGGCTCACTTGATGAGGGCCAAGAGTGCACTGTGGTTGTTCTGTAGTGAAATGGGATGTGTGCTGTTGTCTTCCATCTCTCACTTAAGTCTGCCACACAGGCCCATCTCCATGCTGGGCCCCCACACCGCCTAGCCAAGCAGCCAGCAATGCAGCTCCTGTAGTCTGCTCTGGCTGGGGGGAAATTAAACACTTCCATCGGACGGTGTTGACCTATTACGAGTAAATTCACCCCAAATTGCTGGGGTGTGTGTTGTTTTAAGCATACTGAGTAGATTTTATAACATTTAATTATCTCATCATCTTCTCTGTCACCTGACACCTTTATCTTGGGAAGTGTGGCCTACCTCAGTGGACAATGGGAGATTGGTTCACCAAGCAGGGCCACACATAGTACATCTCACACCGCCTGCCCAAATAGAAAGAAGTGGCTGGGAGGGGGTGGCTCATTATAAGGTTGTCATATGGCCAGGACACCAATAAGCACTACACCAATGGCCAGAATTGATTTCTTGGACCACAGTGTTGGATACGGAATGCTTTCCCCATCTCTACACAACACTTCATCCGGTTAATTGACACATGCATAAAGGAAGGGGGAGAGGGAGGCCATCAAGTCGGGTATTTGAATTTGACTGCTTTTTTGGTCCTGTCCATGTTGCTGACCTGGAATATATCTGCATCATAAACATGACCCCAATATTAGCGTTGTCTCCCATGGTCACGGTGGTTATTAAATACCTAACAGCCTGTGACTGCAGGCCTTGGCTATCCACGCTAATTAGCACCTCGCGCAAAAAGTGTTTCATTATGCGTTTCCATCACATATAAACCCAGGAATTCGGGCCAAAGGATTAATAACTAAGTCTTTGTTGGTAATCTCTCTGCAAACAGATAGTAGAGCTGGGCCAAATTTTGGAAAGCCAAGTCCAGCATAACACACGACGCAAAAAACAAGTCTCGACAAGGGGGTGGCCAAGATGCAATAAGGGAAAAAAATGAATGTGAATGCTTAATTAAGACACAGCGGTCCGAACTGGTTCCTAGTATATTTCCATCACAACAGTCTTTCAGCTTTGCCAGGCAGAAAAAATACCATGCATTATAGTGCTGAGTAAAATCAAACGTGTTTTGAGATAGGCCTACATGTTAAAAATATAGCAGACATGGTGCAGCTTGGGCAGATGAGGCTTTCAATATTCAGTTGTGACAAATCCTTTTTTCAAGTGTATTTAACAAACACTGAACCATAGACATAAGTAGGCCAAAAGAGGCTGGGGTCATAGCATATTGTTACAATAAAGAGAGAGTGTGCTCACCTTTTCAAGAGGGAAATCACACTTCTTGCTGGCTAACATGGAAGGCAAGCCGGGGAGAGAGGGAAAAAAAGGTGTAATCATGCACACTCTACTTTGTCAAATAAAACATTTTCATCAGGTGGGGAAAGAAATTGATTTTAAAGTGGACAACTGGGCTGGTGGAAGCTCAGTGGTAAAGTCGTTCCCCCAGCAAGTGTTGCAGTCGAGAGACTTTACATAGCATATTACTGGTTTCCATGGCATAGCTTATTAATGCCAACCGCAGAACTGGGTTTTTTTTTATGACAAAGTCCCAACATGTGGAGTCCCCGTCCCTCCCCACTCCCAATACATCTGATATGTTCTGGGCTATTGCCTCTATTTGGCTGTCTGCTATCTGCTCTTAACATATCCAGGGCAAGGACCTCATCTTTTTTTGTTGTAGTCCAGACGTTACATGGCTTATTACTGTCTTACTCCGGACTGGATTCCATAGCCCGTGGCGTGGCTTATTAACGTCAACTGCCCAACTGTTTTTAGTCGTGTGCAGCGATGCTCTATGTCAGTATATTGGTCGTGTGTCGGAAACCAGTTTGCTTTTCGGAGGGTCTGCTTGTGACATAGGTCTCTGGACCATGCTCATGACAAAGTCCCTAACATGTCCCCTCCACCAATTATAGCCTACAGTATATCTGCTATCAGTGCTAACCTCTGCTATCCTGTGTTATTGCCTATATTTGGGTGCTTTCTGTAAATGTGCTGAACACATCTGGGCCAGGAAGGAACTCATATTTTGGTGCTGTAGTCCAGACTTTACATAGCTTATTGCTGCTTTATTCTTGACTGGTTGTTACCATGACATGGCTCATTAATGTCAACTGGAACTGGGTGTCATGACAAAGTCCTATAAATATGGTGCCCCCCCGTACTTCAATATATCTGTGCAATCAGATCCTATGCTATAGCTTGTGATTGCGTATCCTCGGGGGAATCCCTGTCTCCTGTAACTTGAGAAGATACCACAGCAAAGCTCAGCGACGCATCTTCTCCCTTCTGTGTACCTGACTCCTTCACCTGCGCATATTAATGTGAAGGGTGATAAGCATACTGTTGCATACAGTCTAGTTTAATAACATTTTAACACCTTTTCAGAGATGTGGGCCAATAAATAAATAAACAAATAAATAAATAAATCAAGTCACAATCCGTGTTGCTAGCTGTCTTGAGAGGGATATCCCCATTCTGTCTATTGACAGACATTCTCATTTTCTCCATTAGCATCGTGTAAACCCAGATAACAACCAAATATACCCACTACTACGACTTGTCAGTACGTGAACGCTAAAACAAGCACTCTGGGTGACCATTTTTTGTTTTGTTTTTTAAAAAACTCAGCTCAAGAAGACAGGGCTACCCCTCCTCACCAAAACAAAGCCTCCTGGGCCTCAGGAGAAACCTGTGTGCTTCTCACCTGTGTTGTCACGCCACACAGCGCTCCGCTGTGCTACACACCGCACGCCTGATGACTTAAAAAAAAAGAAGAAAAAAACATTCGATGGCAGGTCTGAGAAAACGTTTCTGTAAACAGCCTCGTCCCTCTTCTACTCTCCTCCCTCTCCTCCCTCTCCTCCCTCTCCTCTCCTCTCCTCTCCTCCCTCGCTCCTCTCCTCCTCTTCCTCCTTCCCAGTGAGCCTTGGGGGCCCTGGGGGTTAATGAGGCGTGAAGTGTGAAAACTTCCTGAGATGGGATGAGTTAAACACTGTTTCCAGATGTTAAGGCAACACTGTCCAAATCTATTTGCGGCTGTCGGCTTCCTTATGTGCGTCAGATTACTCCCAGTTTACGCGCCAGATGAATCGAGAAAAGGGGGTGGGGGGCGAGTCTCTATCGTCTACGGTGTCACCTCTATTGCTGCCCCCTTGATCACTGGATGCCATTGTGTGTGTCTTTGCTCCTTTGGCACCTGAAGGATAGGCTGAATTGAGCGAGTGACTGAGAGTGTGTGGAGGTCTAATGTGTGGAGGTGTAGCATGGTGTGTGTGTGTGTGTGTGTGTGTGTGTGTGTGTGTGTGTGTGTGTGTGTGTGTGTGTGTGTGTGTGTGTGTGTGTGTGTGTGTGTGTGTGTGTGTGTGTGTGTGAGTGTGTGTGTGTTCCTGAGTGCAGCAGCTTTACGCTGTGTGTGTGTGTATGTGTGTGTGTGTGTGTGTGTGTGTGTGTGTGTGTGTGTGTGTGTGTGTGTTTTGTGTTGTGTGTTTGTGTAGCGTTGTGTGTGTGTGTGTATGTGTGTGTGTGTGTGTGTGTGTGTGTGTGTGTGTGTGTGTGTGTGTGTGTGTGTGTTTTGTGTGTGTGTTTGTGTGTGTGTGTGTGTGTATGTGTGTGTGTGTGTGTGGAGGTCTACTATGTGTCCTGTTTCTCTTTTTTGGCTCTGTCTTCTCTGAGGCAGCTGGCCTAGCTAAGTAGCTGTGAGCTAAATTGAATTATATGAGCACTGCATTAGTTCATTAGTTCACATCATCAGTTAGAAGCTGTATTTGAGGGGTAGTCGTTGCACAGTGGTATACAACAAAAGATTCCGAACAGGAAAACTGGAATGTTAATATGTCCACGTTAAGTAAACCTAGATTATTTAAGTATATTTAGTTTTAGGTTAAGGCTTTCATTAGGTTGACGGAAGATTTAATTGACAACGTTGCATTATTAATACATGTCTTCAGCAGGCTATTTTTCTTCATCGTAATCTTATACGATAGCACTCATGTTAGTGTCGTCCGTAGTCATGAATGAACTGAATGAGCAGAAATGTTTACCTTCCTTCCCTTTACCCTGCTTCTCCGTTAATATTTTTGGAATTGTTAGCGAAACATCTGGCGGGTTCCCCTAAAAGTAAAATATGGTATGTATGCAGTGTACATCTGAAAATCGTGCACTATAAATCTTACAACACAAGCCTGCTGCACATTACATATTATTATTATTCATCTATCAGGTTTAAGATTAAGTGAGGTATTTGTAGGTAGCAATATCAAAACGATTTGTATAGCACGTTATACACAACTGTCATTCAATGTGCTTGAGAAGAAAGAGTAAAGAAAAGAAAAATATTATGGAAAGTAGAAAGCACAGAAAATATTATAGAGGGTAGATAGCTAACCTTGACCAAAGGCAGATGAAAATAAAGTTTCTTTTAAAAAACTAATGCTGTTGGGGCAAGTGAACAGGAAGCTGGTTCCAGCATTTTGGCAGCATAATAGTTAAATTGCCATTCTGGATGTTACCCTAGGCACAACCAGTAGAGGAGACTCTGAAGAGCTAAGACAACTTTTGATGGCATTGCTCCGGCATATCTGCAATATATTTACGGCCTAGGCCATTGAATGACTTGTACAATCAGAAAAGTTTCAAACTCAGTTTTAAATCTCACTGGGAGCTAGTATAATGTCCTAAGTACTGGAGTGGTGTGATTTATTTTGGTTAGAATTCTAGAAGCAGCATTTTGGCTTAGTTACACCTGCCTGAGTGACTTTTGGGGAAGGCCTATACAGTAATTAGGATATTGAAATAGTCAACTATATACAGGAAATAAAAGCATGGATCAATTTCTCCATATCCTGTTTAGATACAAAATCTTTAATCTTGGCCACAGTATGTTTCTAAGGTGCCAAAAAGCTGATTTTAAGGTAGGCCTATTGATACATATTTGTATTTTACCCAACCTAGTATTTCTGTATTTGATTAAAAATGCTTTGCAGGTTTGATTATCATATCCATACATTGTACAACATGAATCCTCTGAGTTTGACATACAGTACATGGGTCGTGTCAGCCCAATGTCATTGTAGCATATATTGGCTATTTGCAAATATCTTTGGACTCCTGGAGGTCAGGAATCCAGCAGGGCGCCAGAGGGGTCAAGCTTTTTTCACCAAACTTCATAATGAAACTGTTTTCATTGATTTGGGTCAAGCCCAGCTCACAGCGGGATGTTAAGGGGATCGCTATAGGGTGTAGTTAACCCGGAGATAATTACTTATCATTCTGTACCTTAAACCGTATTAACCTATTCCCTGTCATATGGGGAGGGGAGACGCAGGTAGCATCCCGCCACCCTCCGCCACACCCCAGAGTAGGCTATGAATACCATCAACATGGGCATTTCACAGTGTGATGTGCATGTGCCGCAACTACATGCAGTCCCGTTTCCGCAATGCAAAATTTGAATGCTGCGCGCACAAGCACACACACACACACACACACACACACACACACACACACACACACACACACACACACACACACACACACACACACACACACACACACACACACACACACACACACACACACACGCAGTCTCTCCCTCCTCTTCTTAACAGAATGTATAAACTGTTATTTAGAGGGACTTTAGGAGGGCTATTCTATTTAAGGGCTATAATGCATTTTTATGCCTCTGGAATATTCAGCGCTTACCAGATCGGATATAGATTATGTGGTTAGAAAGCGGGCCTCTCTGACCCCGCCGTGCATAATTTCACAGCGATCCTTTAAAAAAGCCGTTTAATGGTTTTGACTGAATTACTGGAAAACTGAAGTCACCTAAGAAGAGGGATTACCGCAGAGGATGTAAATAATAATTGCTATTTGTACACAGGTTTACATGCCGTAATGCCAAAGCGTTTTTTGGTTCCTGGTGGTAAGCGTGTACTGTGTCGTGTAACAGCCGGTTATTTGACTGAGGAAAGCCCAGTTTAGCACACACATTGCCCAAGTCAAAGCCAACATACATTTTCTGGTTTCAATTAAAATAGTTGGCGTGAAGGTCCTGACATGCCCTAAAATACGCAAGGCAGTGAGGCCGTCAGCCTTCAAGCTCTCTGTCTCCTTTCTTCTTCTTTTTTTCCCTTCACACACACACTCTCTCACTCTCTCTCTTTCTCCCTCTCTCTCTCTCTCTCTCTCTCTCTCTCTCTCTCACTGTCTCTCTCCCCCTCTCCCTCCTTCTCTATCGCTGTCTCTCTCTCTCTTTCTCTTTCTCTCTCTCTCTCTCTCTCTCTCTCTCTCTCTCTCTCTCTCTCTCTCTCTCTCTCTCTCTCTCTCTCTTCATTAAACCAAGCCCAGTAAATGCTCTTAACACATCAGGGGCAAGGACCTCAGATTTCACTATTACACGCACATTATTAAAGGAATTTAATCCTTGGACTCCCCGCTCGTACAGACATGTACCATTTTTTTGCCCCTAAAACTGTCATTAGGTCTAGGGGAAAGCTCGGGTGATGAGAACCTCTCAGACCATTTTTCCCACTTGGGGTTTTTTCGGGGGGCAGCCTAGCCTACCTTTTCTCTCTTTTCTCTCGTCCTTTTTCTATTTAATGGCCCAGGGGAAATCGGGTCTAACTGGGCCTGAAATGTCACCAGGAGAGAGAGAGAGAGAGAGAGAGAGAGTCCAGGAGTGGGGTGTGTTATGGCCCTGTTGCCGACCCAATCGATTGCATTAGGAAGGAAGTGGTGTATGTTGGGGTGTGAAGGGTGTGTGTTTTGGGTTGGGGGGGTGCTGTGGAGGGGCATGTGACAGCTAGGAAACACTTCAACACTGACACGCTTCGTCTGAGAGCTCCGGGCGTGCTACTTAAAATAATGTTAGAGAGAGAGAGAGAGAGACAGAGAGGTGTAGAAAAAAAGAGAATGTTGGTAGAGGCACCGTGGCCCTGCTGCGCTGATGTGGGTGTGATTAGTCATAGAGTGTCCTGTTGTGCAATGGCTGGAAGAAAATTAGAGATGATAGTGGGACAGAATCAATACTGTTTACCTCCCCAAAGTGTGAGCACATCTATCAGCTGCTTTAGGATGTCCACAGATCGCTTCTCTCTCTCTCTCTCTCTCTCTCTCTCTCTCTCTCTCTCTCTCTCTCTCTCTCTCTCTCTCTCTCTCTCTCTCTCTCTCTCTCTCTCTCTCTGCCTCTCCCCAAGCACATTATTGGCTGTTGAAGCGGAACCTAAGGAAGAAACATTTTAGAACATAACATTCATTTTACAGCTATCGATAAGCAGCTCAGGCTTTCAAAATAAACGATTAAGACTGGGGAAGAAATAATTAAAGAACCTCCTACAGCTTTTAAGCCTGATGTATGGGCGACCACAGGACATTTGTTTCCAACCAACAAATTGAGATTCTCTACCCCACACTCAGCGCAAGATAGGAATTCAATTAAAAGTAATATATGTAAAGCACCCGTCAGAGGGAATTCCTGCCCGCATTTTATGCAGAACGCAGAAGAAAAAAATGGTGGAGTCTGTACTCTGCACTACTCTACACACTCCCTGGATTGAATTGGCAAGTGATGGGTGGGGGGTAAGAGGTGGGAGATGGAGATGAAGAGAACCTGGCACAGGAAAGATGAGAGGGGAAAAAAAAACAACAGCAAAAAAAATGGAGGAACCAAGATATCGCAGTGCTGGTTTCAGTGCGACAGAATTCCCAGCCGGAATGAACAATATGTAGGACATCCACCATGTATCACATATTCCAAAAAAAAGTGGTCCCCACCCACTTGCTATTGTGCGTTATTGAGTGAAATGCCCCATAGACATTCAGGAGAGTCGACTCCCTCTACTCTACTCGAGTCTTTACCCCACATGTGCTGTGCACTGGCCCATATTTCCAGCAAAGGTATAATCCTGAAGTCCACCCCATTCTCCCACACACCCACACACCAAACACAGACCCGTTTCTTCATGCTAATGGTCCTCCTGGCATTGTAGCATCAAACAGGTTTTTTTTATCTGCTCATTGTTGTTGTGCGTGTTCTCGTTTAGCGAAACAGCTCGCTCACTGCCTGGCTGATGGTTTTAATGAATATTTATTCCTCATCAACAAGCGTAAGGCGTCCTTCGTGGAACTAGCGTTTCCTAGTAAGACTCGAGCTGATCTCCAGAAAGCTCCTGGCTGATGTTCTAGTTGGTGCGCAAACAAAATGAGGATATGTTTGGCAATCGCATATCAGTAGTAGACTATCTTCTTGAATTTGCTTGGATATGTTCTCTATTCACTGTAAATGGAAGACGTCCATACATTAAATCAACAACTGCAATTTTGTAATATGCTGATGCGATCACATTTAGCTCACTGATTCATTGATAGTTTTAATGAGCATGTATTCCTCAAGTAAAAGTATAAGGCATCCTTCATGGAATGTACAACGTTTCCTAAGACTCGAGATAATCTCCAAAAAGCGACTCGCTGATGTGTTAAATGGTGTGCAAACAAAACAAGGATGTGTTTGTCCAGTCAGTGAACTATATCTT
>NC_085858.1:28335501-28365501 GCF_034702125.1 Engraulis encrasicolus | reverse complement strand
TTTAAAAAGAGCGAAAATGACTTTTCAAACACAAAGATAACAATGCACAATAGAAAAAAGGACCTGCCTTATCGGGCCTCTCTCGGCAAGTTTTAATAAGCGCAAGTAAGTGGAATTGTGCGAATTATGCGTTCATTTTGATTTTTCTGATTTTTCTTTTCTCTCTCTCAAGTCACTTTGCACCCCACTCGAATTCAAAATATTCAGTCTTGTCATTGATGAGCAGTGAAGGACTTAGCCTAGCACAAGTGGACTTGTAATTTTGGTACAAAAAAAGACGATCACATCTGGTATGGCCGTAGCATATTGACATGGACCCACTGGCTTGACCACTTGTACTTGCAGCACAGATTGTCATTTGTCATTTGTTTTACCCCAGTGTGTGCATATGAAGCCTATATGTGAGTACAAGTGCTAGAATGTGGGGTTAGACAAATGACAGGGTTATAAGGATTACATAGCTGCCTATCCTTAGCCTCTTTTGTTGCTCATGGCATTACGAATCCGCTCAACCGCAACACTAACAGTCTGTAAGAAAGCAGTCTTAGATCCGTTGAACTCTAGCATATCAGGACTTCTCTGCAGGGCCGCTGACAGCTTTTGCTGGTCCCGGGACAAAACCACCTGAAAAGGCCCCCCACCTCAATACCTGCAATGTAATGGGGTCCCAATTCTGGTCCCCTCCATTTTCTGGGCCCGGGACAACTGAACCCTTTGCCCCCCTCTGTCGGCGGGCCTGTTTCTATGTAAGGATATATCATTGTGATTCCAATAATGCGCGATGCTAATATATGAAATGAATATCCATCATTCCACCACCCTGCGCTTTAATCATCACATACACTCACCGGCCACTTTAATAGGAACACCTTTGCAATTGTTAATTGGGGCAAATTTCTGATCAGCCAATCACATGGTGGCAACTCAATGCATTTATGCATGTAGACATGGTGGAGATGATCTGATGCAGTTCACACTGAGCATCATAATGGGGAAGAAAGGTTATTTAAATGACTTCGAGCATGGCATGGCTGTTGGTGCCAAAAGGGCTTGATTTGAGTATTTCAGAAAAATACTGATCTACTGGGATATTAACACACAACCTATAGGTTTTACAAAGAATGGTCCGAAAAAGAAAAAATATACAATGAGCGGCGGTTCAGAGGGCAAAAATGCCTTGTTGATGGCAGAGGTCAGAGGAGTAGGCCTATGGCCAGACTAGTTTGAGCTGATATAAACGCAACATCAAAATTACAATCGAGGTATGCATAAGAGAATATCTGATTACACAACACATCAAATCTTGAGGCAAATGGGCCACAGCAGCAGAAAAACACATTTGGTGACACTCCTGTCAGCTAAGAACGGGAAAATGACGCAACAATTTGCACAAGCTCACCATAGACGGCACAATGGAAAAATGTTGCCTGGTCTGATGAGTCTTTATATCTACAGCGACACTCAGGTGGAATGGTCAGAATTTGTCGCCAACAACATGAAAACATGGATCGACCCTGCCTTACATCAGCGTTTCAGGCTGGAGATATAATGGCATAAGGATATTTGAGCACCAATTTATCTTTGTTGGAATGCCACAGCCTACCTGAGTATTGTTGCAGGCAGTTAAGGCAGTTCTGAAGGCAAAAGGGGGTCCAAAACGGCATTAGAGACGTGTTCCTAATAAAGTGGCCGGTGAGTGTATGTTGCACTCCATAACATTGTGAGGGTTAGCAACACCAAGTACCTGATACAAACATCAAAAGCTTACCTCAATTACTACTCCTCTACCTCTGCTATGTAATCAATTTATGAAATGCTCCAAGTCATGTTTAACAACCCAAGAAACCCAAAGAGGATGAAAAACATGTCCTTAATATGCTGACCCACCTCAACATTAGGCCCATGCATATACCTTGTTCCCCACTTGATGCTGAAGGAAAGACAGCTCTGGCTGTGGCATATAAAAGACAGTGCTGATGATCAGGGGATCACGAGGGGATGAGAAGTGACTCATGTACTCGCCACCTCTCCTGTGGCAATTCTGCCACGGTGCTGGCAGATGATTCCTCAAGGTGAAATTTGGAGTCGAGTCGAAACTATAGTGGAGTCGAGCCGCATCGATTTGGGTGGCCCCTGTCCACCGCGGCCTGGGCTAACGCGGCAACGATAGGCGGCCGACGGAGGTGTCAACATGCGCCGAACACTTCTCAATGACTTTGGCTCTCCCCCATTCCCATTTAAATTGCCTCTACCGCTCCTGCTCCTGACACCTGTTTAAATCAATGTCTTCCGCGGCAGGTCAGGGGGGCTGGATGCGCCCGGGCGCTCGCTCGGCGTCCCTCAAATCCACTAAAATCAACACAATAATTGAAATATTTTCAAGCTGATTACACCGTGGCCCGAGGCACGGCTGGTTGCTATGAGTGCGCTCCCCGGTTGCTAGGGGGAGTAAATCATCCTGCATTATTTGATTTTTGTTACTGATATGAAACCGCTAGTCCCTCGATTAAATGTCTCACAGTCAAACACCTAGGGGACAAAAAGAGAGACGGGGAGAGTGAGCGAGAGCGTGAGCGAGACAGACAGAGGGAGAGAAGGAAACATGTATTGAAAGAGAGAGGGAGAAAAAAGGGGGGAAGGGGGTAGACAAAATAAAACATTTTCCGTGAACCTGTCAAATAGCATCTCCAAACTTTGCCTTGGTCCTCAGGGCTTGCTGTTTGTTTGTTTTTTTCCTTCTTCTTCCTCTTCTTTTTTTTCGGGACAAATCTCCCTGCTTATTTACGTTTGTTCCGGCTGAGATGACAAAGCCACGAGAGGTGGCTGATTGAGAGAGAGAGAGCAGAGGAGACGAGTCAAGACCTAGAGGAGAGGAGATGGAGATGGAGACAGGATGGTGACGGCCGGGATGTCAGGAAATCAGCCATCAATCTGAGCCAGGGCCACATCATCAGCCCCACTAAGTGCTGTGGCTCACCCGCCAAACCCTTGTCTGATTGGCTAATTCAAGGATGTAATGGCGCGGGGAAAGAGGGGGCTTTAGAAACGATTTCGGGCGGGTATTTGTTTTGGGAGACTTTTATTTAACGTTGAAGTGAGATGGAATGAAGGAGAGAGAGTGGAAGATTGGAGACTGAGGGAAGGAGTGTGGGAGCGAGAAAGCAAAGGAGAGAGAGAGTGAGAGAGAGAGAGAGAGAGAGAGATACAGAAAGAGATGGAAAAGAAATAAGCAGCCTAGTCTCCGAAAAGATACACCAGCAGTTCATGGTTCATGCTCTCAACAAGCTCCAGTTGAAGATGTTTGAATCTGTTTTATACCTGTTAAAGCGGAATGAACATGACCCTAACCAGCGATGAGGATCACTGCCAAAGATAATGCTTCTTAAAACACCCAGACAAAAAAGGCAAACAGGCCCCAGCGGAAAAAAGGCAATATCTCAACCCGTCCACGGTTCAGGTAACGCAACATTAGAAAGCTGCCAATGCATAACAGGGCTCGTGCTAGCTGGTCCACAGGAACAAAATAATTGTAGACGGCAATTTCCTAAGGACTGCATGGGCATCATCATCCGATGCTATCGCACACACATTTCCAAATGACTGTGAAAAGAAATCTTATCTTTCTTGGTAGTCAGAGGTCCGTGAAACTTGGCAATGAAATGAAATGAAATAGTCACCGTGCAAGCCACCGCAGTGGCCTACCTACCTAAACCAACCTGATCATTCATGAAAAAAATCTGTTGATTGTTTTGTATTTTTTTGTATCTTTTGAAATATTTGCCATGATGCAGATAGGAAACATGTGACTAGAGAATTTCATCCTTCAAATCACATGGTTTCCTTTTCCTTACGACTGCCCCAGAGGCCTTTTCAGATTAAGCCCATCTTCAGTACAAAATATGTCTTGGATACAGTACGCTATGCCTCACAACAAACATGCAAAAACATAACTTTGCCATTCATAACATGTTGCCTCAGAAGTCAACCGCATACACACAGAGCAAGAGGGACTTAATCGACACCGCCAACCCCCCCATGGCCATAAGATGTGCAGCGTACCGCCATTCTTGGTAAAAAAAAAAACCCCGCCACTTTTGTCCATGGCTCCATGTTCAATTATCGTGCCTTACTCCAGCAGAGCCTGAGATGCTCTTTATCATCAATCAGCATGAAAAGAGCCAGAGAGCCGTCACTACTCCAGACTCCTCTGATGCCATCAGATTACCAATTTCAGTTTGAAAAAAAATCTCCACTTCATTTTATTTTTTAAATTTCTTTATTTATTATTTTTTGATATATTTCATTGCTTCCTCCCATTAGAGCCGTGCATTGAAGGTTTTTTTCTCTCTCTCTTTTTTTTTTTTACTACAAAGAGGTGTCATCAGGCACAGCAAAAGGGGCCTGGCGGGCTGGTGGCGGCAGCCTTGGCCAAATGAGATCAGTGCAGCCAATAATGGGAAGGTCAAGTGGAGAGGAGCGCCTTTCAATCCACTGGCAGCGCAGCGCTAGCTGACGAGCAAATGAGCGAGCGGCAGAACGGGGAGGGATGGCGCCGCGGTGGAGCGGACGGCCTGTAAAAACAGGCTCCGTGCACTCAGCTCCTGCGTTTTACAGTGGCCACAATCTATACAGGAAAATGCACCACCATGCGGAGGGCATATGGCTAATTGGTGTGGCGGTGGTGGTGGTGGTGGTGGTGGTGGTAGGGGCAGGAGGTGTCAAGAGAAGGGGGATGATGAGCAGAGGCGATTCTACGGTCAGGTGGGGCCCCAAGCGAAAATGCAAAAGAATGAACATTTGAACCAACATCGCCACTACTGTGGTAAAATGTGGGCTGTCATTCACTATCTAGGGGCTTGGGGGCCCCAAGCGGTTGCCTGTCTTGCCTGGTGGCAAGACGTGCATCTGATGATGAGGAGGAGGAAGAGTAGGAGTTGGCAGTTGTGGTGGTGGCGGTGGTGGTAGCACTAGCAGCAGCAGCAGCAGCAGCATAGCACACTTTCACTTTCACCCCCTGGTCCTTGATACATGGTTAAGGCATTTAGCGTCAGTCCCCTTCTGCAGCGCAAGCCATTGTGTGAGTGGACAAAAGGGCGGTTAAAAAGGAAAGGAGGTGGGGAGGTCGGGCTTGGGGTGTAGGGGGAGGAGGAAGGGGAAGTGTGTGTGTGTGTGTGTGTGTGTGTGTGTGTGTGTGTGTGTGTGTGTTGGGGGGGGGGGGGGAGCGGGTAGTGCAGGAGACCTGAAGACACATCAGCATATTCTTTTGTTGCGAGCGCTGCTCCCCGTGGTATTGTTTATGCTCGGACACAGATAATCCTCCCCACAGCAAATCAACTGGAACACGGCCTACCATCCTCCCTCACCACCCCTCCTCAGTCAGTCACACACACACAGTCACTCACACACACACTATCCCAAGTTCACCAGTTCGACTCAAAAGCAATTATGTCAGATGTTGCACACGGCATTGAACTGAGAAGCACATTGCCGTTTGTTATTTTCAGGAAAGTTGATCAGTTTCTTAGGGGATCCCAGAAAGGGTCAACGCATGCATTGATACTGTGGAGAGAATTGTTGGGCTCTCTCTCTCTCTCTTTCTCTCTCGCTCGCTCTCTCTCTCGTTCGTTGTGTCCTGCTTTCTCCTCATAAGGTGATAAAATGCAAAAAAGTCATCACACGTAGATTAACACATGCTCTTTTTATGACACATTATGTAAAAACCGTAATCAACTCCATTAAAATAAGAAAAAAAGCAAAGGTGTAAATTGTGAGAATATTCTGAATATTTTATTCGGGAGGCTATATTTGGAATATTTGGATTTTTCACACTTCCAAGCACATTATAAACCTTGTTACATTTCCCTTTAAAAAGGTAGAGATAATGAACAACAACATTTATGTAAACACACACACACACACACACACACACACACACACACACACACACACACACACACACACACACACACACACACACACACACACACACACACACACACACACACACACACACACACACACACACAGCAACACAGGATATCCAAGCACCCCAATCTTCCATCTTTTAATTTACACCAGTTAAGTCAGGGGCTTTCCCTATGTTCTCTCTCTCACACACACACACACACACACACACACACACACACACACACACACACACACACACACACACACACACACACACACACACACACACACACACACACACACACACACACACACCGTGTTGTAGGCAGCGGAGCAGCAGTAGCAGTAGCAGCAGCAGCTCGGTCTCCTCAGAGCCAGTCAAGGGTGATCAGAGGGCCCCTCCTAAATAAACATGACGCCTGCCGACCAGGGGCCTTTCATTAGCCAGCGGCCGTGGCCTGGCGTGTGGCAGCCGGATCGATAAGGCAGGCAGTCCCCCACGCCTACACCCCCACACCCCCACACCACCTCCTCCTCCTCCTCCTCCTACTTAACACTCCCCTGTCCTCTTGTCTTGCGTTCACACTCTTTCTCTCTCTCTCTCTCTCTCTCTCTCTCTCTCTCTCTCTCTCTCTCTCTCTCTCTCTCTCTCTCCCTCTGTCTCTCCCGCTTTTTTATTTACCAAGCAGCATGGCTTTTCCCCGTGCGTGGCTGAGTTGTCTTTTTTTAATAACCACGGCCCTGCCTCTCCTCTCCTCTCCTCTCCGTACGCTGCCTTGCCTGCCTGTTTAACTGCTTTATTCGGGCCCAGTGTGAGACCATCTGCTCCCCCTGTCCTGTAAGTCGCTCCTAAAGCGCAGGCCTGACAAGCAAGAGATATGTCAATGCAGTCGGCAGCACAAAGCAACATCTGCCGCGCCTGACACCCACCATTGTATGGCCATTTAATCTGCCACAACCCGCCCCCCTACTCTCCTCCATCTCCACCTCCCACCCCCCCCTTAACGGCGCACAACAGTCCCTGGTATTATGTTTTGCCACTCAATTAGCATTATCATCCCGCTGAAATAGAGGCCAATTTACCTTTAATGACATCATTGTTAGATGAGTGACAGCGGTCGTGCGTGCCGGCTATCGCTAGATAAACGGAAGCATCAGACCCCCAGATCCCCCTCTCCGCCCCCCTTTCCCTTGCCTTCCTCCACTCCCCTCCTCCTCTCCTGTATCTCTCCTCACTGGCCGTCACGGAGGCAAGCTCTCTGCTCCAGCCTTGCCCTCCGCTCTCTCTCTCTCTCCCTCTCTCTCTCGTCTCTCTCCCCCCGGCCAACCAATCGGGGGGCCTCTGCCGTGCCTCGCTGCCTCCTCGGCCCCCTCTGCCACCAACATTGTTTCCTCCAGTTCACCGAGGCAGTGTGGTGGAAAATTGAGTCCAGATTCATTAGGTTTCCAGTGTGCCGCTCGAGTCAGTTAAATTGATACATTTCCTAACAAAATTGAAGTGCTTTTGTGCTGCCTGCGGATGGCTGGTGACCTCCCCCGGCCGGCTGAGCAGCCCAAGCAAGCTGATGGATCCATTAGGACGCTTAGACTGCTTATTCCTCTCCCCCCACATCTCTGACTGACACTGTAAATCTGAACCAATTTCAGACTCTAATCACCATTACAAACCCCCTTTCCACTGTCCATTTGTTACTCTGCAATTCGAAATACACTGCCCCAGATTGGTTCGGAAACCACTACCACCCCCCTTACACACACACACACACACCCACACACACACACACACACACTGTCACAGTCTTTGGAGGCGACCAGGCTAGGTTGGCTTCCTGGCTGCCGGGTTCCTGCGGCTAAATGGCTCATGACTGGTGAGGGGGGACCCTTTGCTCCTCTCCGAGGGGGTTGAGGGGGGGTGGACTGGCGAAACGGAGGGGGGTGGGCTGGTGAAGGAGAGAGATGAGTAGAGGAAGGGGATGTGTGGTGAGGCTGGATGGGTTGGTGGTCTTCTGGGGTGACATCAGGGGATGAGGGAGAGGAGGAAGAGAAGGAGGGTGAGGAGCTACGAAACAAGTCAAGAAGATGTTCCTTGCTCGCTGCCTTACAATAAGAATGCAACTGCAACGCGGCCTTGGACAAATCCCCTCAGATGGAAATTAAAACGAGAAAACAAACTAGAGAGAGAGAGACACAGAGAGAGAGAGACACAGAGAGACTGACAGACAGAGAGAAAACAGGGGAAAGAAGGGGTGTTGGGTGGGATGTGTTGAGAGAGGGAGAAGGAGAAGGAGAGAGGGGTGAAATTCAGGTGGAAGATGGGTAAAAAGGATGAAGGCTACGCTGGCGGCAAGTAAGGCTAGGCTGTCCTTTGAATAACAATCACTTTTTTTCTCTCCAACACCTCCCAAACATTTCTCCTCATCCGGCAGCCGCAGCAGCAGCAGCAGCAGCAGGCCATTTTGACTTGTGCACTTTATCTGCTCGCTCAAGCGCGCCACTCAGCCAAGGCTGCAGGATATTATTTCCCTGTCGGCCTCAGTCATATAGCTCCCTCCCGCTCGCTTAATATGCACTCTATAATTTAAGACACTCCAATAATAACCAGACTTTACTTACTTACTTTCACTTAGGCCGACTTGTGCCGTTTTATCAACCTTCCAACTTTGTTGAACTTCTTTGGTGTGGTGTGGTGTGGTGTGGGGTGGGGTGGGGTGGAGTATGGTAATCTCTTAGCTGGACTGTTAGCATGTTTACTGCCACCACACAGGAAGTGGGTGGAATAATAAAAGTGAGACAGGCAAAAATGAAAACAAAACTGGGAGAGAGGACTGTGTGTTTCAAAGTCAAGGAAAAAAATAGTCAGGGAGCATTTTGGTAATACGCCTTGCATGGAAAAGTAACCTGACTCTTCTCAGATGAATGTAGTGCCTCCTTGCTCCACATGCTGTATAAGATCTGTGAAGGCTGCATCCGAGAAATCTTTCAGAGGATGGGGCCATATCCAGTTGGGAGTAAAAACATCCTTGCCCCCAATTAATACTTTCAAAATCGTTCCGTGTTCATTGACTGCCGCAATATTGGCTAGAAGGCCAGAAATGCAGACCAGGTTGTTTGGAAAGCCACAGCATATTTTCTGTTTGAGCTATGGACACATGCTGTAGCTTGGTGAAACTAAAAGACTACTAAAATATTACAATTCAGGCTTGAGGATTTCAGTCCTGATTCATTTTTTTTGTTTCAACACTGTTTCAACACCGACACAACGTATGGATATGCTAGGTATGAAATTGTCCATTAAGTCATATACATAAAAAAGAAAAGGCATTAGTGACACAGTAGCCTCAGAATGAGGCATATAATTCCTTATTATTAATCTAAAGAAATCTACCATTTGGAAACACATTGTTCTATCCATGCATTTATTTAGAAATTAATCAAAATAGATGTGGTGGCAACAGAACACATTTTCAATAAATAACACAGTTGTAATTGTAAATTACTTTCACCAATATTGAAGGCTGGCCCATCAAAATATGACTGGCTCACCCTGAGACTGAGTTCACTTCCTCACCTCCACTGGCTGTGTTTCCTATTCACAGAAACAAATACAGAGCAAGGACCGAATCAGAAAAAGCTTGTCGCTTTGACGTCACATGGAAAAGGCATCGCACACCTGGGTTTATGCCCACCCATAGATTTACAGTATGGCTGTATTTCTGAATTTCCGTTTTCAAGACTAGCTGCGGCTGGTGGCACAAAATCTGGATTAGCCTAGCTATCAGCTGGTTGCTACTGTCAGATACATACAGAGCGAGAGGAGACGCCTCATTTTCGCGTCACGGATATGCATGAGAAGGACCGGAAAATCCTGTCGTTTGACCATGAGCCACTTTACTGGCCTACAAAGACAGCTTGAAGTAACCAGAACATTCTTAAAAATAAAATAAAAAACCCCCGAACATAATGCATTCAATAATAGTGGTGAACACAATAAGTAATATTAATAAGGACTTCGGACCGGTTCAAGGAACGAAAACGAAGACCGAAACGAATAGAATTTAACAAGGAATGGAAATGGAAACGAAAATGAAATGGTCTTCAACTGTTCTGGAACAGAAATGTTATGTTCTACATGCCTTGTTCCAAAAGACATAGTAAGCTAAACGATGACTAGTTTTTAGCAAAATCACAGAAACAAAGATATAAGCTTGGCAGAATTTTGACTTTTCATTTGTTTTCATGAGTTTTTGATTGTCATTGTGATTGTGATTGTTCTTTAATCAAAGAGTTATCTACATTACACATGAGGTAAGATGTGCCTAGTTTTGTAATATAGAAAAAAACATGAAAAGGTTGGCCTATTAATAGGTTTTGCCATCCAACGCAAGGGACTTGAAATGTTTTCGCGGTTCAGCATTAAATAAGTTAAATAATGAATGAGGTAGGTTCGACAACACAGTTGCAATTGATGCGAGCTGATTGTTGTCTGAAAGAAACAGTTGCTTCTCCGCTAAGTCACATCAATGAAAATCTGTTCATTTTCTTGAGGTGCATCGCTACCTGGGCAAACAACTAACATCTAAAAAAAAATCTTATGAATGGCTCCTTAAAGGGACACTGTGCAAGATTTTTAGTCTTTTATTTCCAGAATTCATGCTACCCATTCACTAATGTTACCTTTTTCATGAATACTTACCACCATCAAATTCTAAGTATTCATTATGCCAGAAAAAAATGCATTTTTCATACATGAAAAAGGGGATCTTCTCTATGGTCCGCCATTTTGAATTTCCAGAAATAGCCATTTTTAGCTGCAAAAATTACTGTACTTGGACCATACTAGAAAATGTTTTTTACTTGGTAAACTTTCATGTAAAGATCAAATTTGCCAATTGGCAGCCTAGTTTCAATGAGCAGCATAGTTGCAGTACCTATTTTGACCATTTCCTGCACAGTGTACTTCCTTCAGGTCCTTCAGTCACTCAGATTGAAGCTAACCCTTGCTATTCAAAGTCTTGCTACTTGTGTATTTCTCTATTACCTTTTCTACACCACTCTTACATAATCTCTCTTTCTTATCTTGTTTACGTTTTTCCCATCTGCTTTATTTCTTACTAAGGCCTTCAAGCCCTTCAGTTACTTGTTTGGAAGCTAACACTGATTTTGCTGATGTTCCTCCACAATATCTTATGTATATTTCTATGTACCTTTATCCAGCTAAATGATATCAGCTTTCACAGTCCTGTTTCATTAATCCAAACTAGTGGGATATGGGACTTCTCCTGCCTCCTACTACGAAAAATGCACTGGAACGGCAGTCGAAGTGGGACCTCTTACTGGCGAACTGGGGGGACCGCTCAACTCCCACCTCAACAAAATGATGTCGGAGGATAACGACGGCGCCTATGGAGCCGTTATTCAAAACGCCAATAAAATAAGCAAAACTTTATTTCTCTCGTGTGCAGTTGTTTTAGATACATCAGACATGAATGTCACAAACAGTACATATAATTGTTATTTTGGCTCTCTTGGCTCAAAGCACTTCGCCAAAGTAACTTAAACCATGGCAGTTGCTATGGTTGTAGAACTCCCACTTTAACTGCCTGGAACGCTTTGAGGTGGGAGCTGGTATATTTGAGGTAGGAGAAGTCCCATGTCCCACTTCATATCACTGGTCTGGAATGCAACATTTTTTCCCCCATTAAGGCTACGAATGCCTCCTTCAAGACAAGCCCTTCACTCTAATTGTATGCTCCAGGCTTAACGGCCCTTCAGTCACTTATATTGAAGCTAACGTTAATGCTAACACCCGTTCTACATTGTATCGTTCGCCAACACTGGCTGTGGTGCTGAGAGGCATCCAGCCCATGCAGCAGCAGCAGCAGCAGCCATCAGCTTCGTGTGTCTAATTACCCCTGCTCCCCCATATCCTCCCCGTCCACTGGAAACACATTTTAATTGATATTGAGATGTTTATGCCCTCAGAAAGTAATTAAGATTTTCAATTAATCCTGTCTAATTTCTGGACATCTTGCCCGTGTAGTGCTTGTGTGTGTGAGTGTGTGTGCGCGCGTGTACGTGTGTGTGTGTGTGTGTGTGTGCCTGTCTCTGTGTGTATGCGTGTGTCCTTGAGCGTCCAGCGATTAATTCCCCAAACCTTTTGCGAAAATGAAAGAACTTCAATTAGTCCCTTGTTGAATCGCAGCCCTGTAAATGACCTCATCCAGGGCTACATCAACATTTAAATTAAAGCAGATAGCAACTCAATTAAATAAAAATCAAGGTGGCATGATCACCCTGCACCACCCACTGGGTCACTGGAGATGCCAGTTGCCGCCATGTGTTTCCTATGCCTCTTTCATTATTATGTGGTTGTATTTGTGTGTGAAAGAATGTGAAAGACTTGTGCGTGCGTGCGTGCGTGCGTGCGTGCGTGCGTTTGCATGTGTGTTTGTCTGTGAGTGAGACATGGGGGCTTATGGGAAGGGAAAAGATGGAGTATGTAGGTGTTTAAGTGTGTTTTTGACAGAAGGTGAGCATGTGCTTTGAGAGAGAGAGAGAGAGAGAGAGAGAGAGAGAGAGAGAGAGGCAGAATGAAGAAAAGAGGCAGCATGAAGAATACAATTAGAGATGGGAGACTCTCTCAGGCAAGGGCAGCCTTATGAAGGTGTGTGCACAGCATCTGGCTGTTGTGTGTTCCTCTCCTCTCTTCTCTTCTCTTCTCTTCTCTTCTCTTCTCTTCTCTTCTCTTCTCTTCTCTTCTCCTCTCCTCTCCTCTCTTCTCTTCTCTTCTCTTCTCCTCTCTTCTCTTCTCTTCTCCTCTCCTCTCCTCTCCCTCTCTTCCTCTCCCTCTTCCTCTCCTCTCTCCTCTCCTCGGCCATACTGTTTGGACCAGGGGCTCCCTAGTAATCAATACCATGGTTCCATAAGAATCAATTAAACAGGCCACTCGCTGAAAGTTCACCCTCCACAGGGAGAGCAGAAGTAATGAGAGTACTGACCTCCCTCTCTCCCTTCCTCCCCCTCTCTCCATCCCTCCCTCCATCCCTCCCTCTCCCACAATGGCCACATTTATCCACTTGTTTTATTTGTTCGGGCGGCGAGAGCCTGCAGTACTGTACTCTCTCTCACACAGGCAGCAGTAGCAGGCAGGTGGAGGAGAACACCACACACCGTACGTACGCGCCTGCTCACAGAACAACCTCAACAACGACGAAAGGAAACAAAAAAAAACACCTCCAAATAAAACGGATCCATAGTGACCACTATATACTGTAGGTTAAAAGATACCCCCACTCCTCCACACATACACCCACCCAACCCTCTCCATATTCTCATACGTGTTGATTAGCCTAAGGGCATCCCAGTGCGCTTGCAGGAAACGACAAATGCAGAGGGAAAAAATAATAATAAAAAAGGTTGCGGTCGGTCTGGATATTTCTTCAGGGAGATGTGAACCGACTCCCTCATGTCTATTATATGCCTCGTGCCCCCTCTCTCACTACCCTCGGACACACACGCACACACACACACAAATATATAATGAAAATCAATGTGACAACACTTTGGACTGTCAAAACCCTCTCTGTTGCCATGCAAAGAGATGGGGAAAAAAAGAGTGAGAGAGAGTGAAAGAAAGAAAGAGAGGGGAGAGGGAGAATAAAAAGGACACACAATTCTTGCTCGGTGGTGGCCTCTCGTGCGATGTTTTCCTTGCACCTGGAATCACCTGGCCATCTAGGCCACAGCAGAAATGACTGCTTGGGGATTATGGTGCCATAATCATGGCGCTGGCCTGAGAGAGGGGGGGAGCGTGCGACTGTGGCGGGGGCCTGAATAGGCTTGAACCCTCTTTGCCACCCGGAGATAACATTTGTCACCAGGGCCCTTCCTCGCCTCCGCATTCATAGATTAGCGGACTGACGCCTTTCAGCAGGAGAAATAGCTTTGGCACCCGCGCGCACCCTGTTTATTTTTCACCAGCTCACCCCCACTTACATCACATCACCTCACCTCACCTCACCTCACCTCCTCACACCCCCAATCAGGTACGCCGACAGGAGGGGACAAAGGGGCCTGTTGCCCTGGGCCTAGGGAGAGTGGGGCCTAAATTCGAGTCCCTATTTGCAATGCATGTATGGAAGGGGGTCCATTTCAGAATATGTTGTCCTGGGCACAGCCAAAGCTAACAGCGGCACACACACACATGCATGCACATGTGCGCGCACACACACACACACACACACACACACACACACACACACACACACACACACACACACACACACACACACACACACACACACACACACACACACACACACACACACACACACACACACTAATAATAATGCATCCCCTGGATGAAGAGGCGCATCTTGTTCCCTTTTCTTGAGAGTGTCTTCCTCTCCTCTATTTCCTCCCTGGCCTCGGTCCGAGCACCAAGAGCATGTAGTTCAGCAGCTTCCTATTGTCTGGCGCTGGGCTTTAGGAGGTAAGAAGGAGGTGGCGCCGGGGTGATACGCTGCCCAAAAATGTCTACTAGCCTCAGCCAAATTCACAGCTCAAGTAAAAAATATAATAATAAATAAATAAAATACTACAAAGCAGGGGGGAAAAAACGCTCCAAGCTCTCGTTTAATACCTTGACATCATGTTCCCCTGTTAAGCGATGAGAAATGCCCACAAAGGGGGGATAGTTCATTTGGAATAACACGCTCCTGGGCACATTAGGCACTTCCTCCAACCCCTCCAACCTCCCCTACACACACACCCAATCACTCTATCACTGCAAGAAATGAATGGGCTCTTCTCTGACAAAATGGAGAGTCAACTCACTTAATCTTTTCTGTTATACTCTTCGATAAAAAGAAAAATGGTGGCACACACATCCACATCCACACACATACACACGTGCGCACACACTCACACACAGACAGGTTCCCATCCAAAGCCATCGTAGCATGGCACAAAAGGGGTGGGGGGGTTCCTGACAAGCTGATACAGAGCAACTAAAAGCAGCATTTATTTTCAATTGTCCCGCACTTAGGCACTGGCCGCTCTCTTTTACGGCGGGCATCATCTGGACGGCTTTTCAGTGAGCAACTTTAATCAGAGCCAACGGGGCCCCGTCAAGGCTGCTGTCCGGGCTGAAAGAGATTCTTTGCATCTCAAAAGGGCACGGGTGTAAATAGGATGTGACATTTTATTTGTGCTGCGCTTGCTCGCCCGCTTGCTTGCTTGCTTGCATTGCATGCGACGGCTGCTGCTACCCCCCTCCCCACCGTAAATAAATAAATATCAGCTCGGTGACAGACAGAAGAGTGGCCTCACTACATTACAGCGTGCTGGTTAACTGTCACACTATTAAATCCTTCCGAACACCCCCCATCACACACACACACACACACACACACACACACACACACACACACACACACACACACACACACACACACACACACACACACACACACACACACACACACACACACACACACACACACACACACTCACTGCTCTCTCTGTCTTTCCTCTCGGTGACATGTCACCTCCTCTGTCTGATTGCTTAGCAGATGTAAAGTGAGGGGCCAGTGGCCAAACACTTTGCGAAGGCATGAAATTGACATTGTGAATCACATGTGACACAGTGACTTTCTCAGACGTCATCGGGGTAATTCATCGGCATTTAGGGGGCTACAAGAGGGGATGAAGTCGGCCAGTGCCTGAGAAAGAAAGTGGGGGTCCCCACTCCCCAGGCTTTTGGGGGGTGAGGAGGGAGTGGTGGAATTGGATGCTGCTATATACTGCTATATCAGGGATGGGCAACTTTCATGTTAAGAAGGGCCACATTATTTCATCACCACTATTGGAGGGCCACATGACCTGGGATCGGACACCTTCCGCCGGCTGTAACTGCAAAAAAACATGATTTTTAAATTGTTTCAAGTGGATAGATGACAGCCGAGGCTTTCATGAATTCCCTGTAACAATAAATAAATAAAAAGAGTCATGTTTTTTTTACAGTTACAGTCAGCAGAAGGCATCCGTTACACTGAATGACAATGCCATTTTGCACATCTTTGACCCACATTCACTTCCGTGTGTCCGATGTGACAGACAGTGCACTGCTACATACAGGACCACTGACAGCTCTGACCACACCTTTGGACAAGGTCATCTGAACCCCCCCCCCCCCCCAATACATACAATGTAATGAGGGTCCAACTCTGCCCACCTGCCCTCCTTGTGCCCAGGACAACTGACCCCTTTGTCCCCATGCCAGTTATGTAAATACAGTACATCCTCCCTCACACATGGAGCGCCCTTCATAGTGTGCATTCGTTTCTCCTTCTGTCCTGCTTCCTGATTTTTTCTCTCCATCTCTTTCTCTCTGGCTTTTATTTTTCTACACCCCCTCCCTCCCTCTCTTCCTCTTGCCCGCCTGCCTGCCCAGCGCCGCTGATTTCATCTTCAATTTCCACCTGAGGAGTATGAAATGGCGTGGGCCCAGGCGATAGCGCGCTCTGCAAGTGAGACCCTAGTTAGCGCGCTTTCATGTGGTGGATCTCTCCATTCATCCTAATTAAATTGAGCTTTTTAATCTGGCTCCTTTAATCCCGAGTCTCGCGCATGGGGACCGGGGTGATGTGATTTTGAAAGGGAGCGCTCTTGATTCACAAAAAAACATTCTTATCTCTCTCCCTCTTCTCCCTCTCTCCCTCTCTCTCTCTCTCTCTCACTCTCTCTGGTTCGCTCTTTTTCTCTTTAACTCTGGCTCTCGCTTTCTTTTTGCCTTTCAAATACAACTGGAGAGTGCGGTTTGTGCACTTAAGAGGACAACAATGAGATCTCTCAGCTTGGCGCTTTTGAGTGTGAAGGAGCAGAGGAGGAGGGAGGGAGAAAAAAAATGAATTCATTCAAATGACTGTGAGGAAATGCATAGAATCTGGAACTGTGTGTGTGTGTGTGGTGGTGGTGGTGGCGGCGGTGGGGGTATTTAATAAATGCTAACTTTTGAAATCTTGTGGGCCGATTGAAATAAACACATCTCAAGTGAGGGCTATTACCCCAAATCATGTCAGTCAAACGGTTTCTTTTGCGTGCGGGCAATGCTACGGATTGACTTGAACTTTACAGATGCCAAATGAGGCGAGCTTGATCTAGCAAAAAAAAAGCTTTACAAGATGTAATACTGTTGGGACAAACTTCACGGTGCAGACTGGGGGATTTGCCAAGGACATATTTGAACTCTCCCCCACTTTATCTTCTGAGCACATTTGGCTAGTTCTATTTGACATGAAGTGAAATGGCAAAACGAATAAAAAACACTATTGTCCTCACTGGATTGGTGGCATTCACACATGGTCCATGTTAAAATGCTGTATAATATTTTTTAAAAGCGTGTCTGTGTGAGTGAGTGGCGCATATGAGATGAATTATAATTTGGGTAACTACCTAGGGGATACTACCTTTTGCACTTTAATGTGAATTTCATTGTGTCAGTACACGCCCAACCTTTGCCATTTTTGTCTCTTTCAGCTGAAAACACGTTTTGATTTGGCGGGGTAGAGTGCTCCCAAGTACTCCCTGTAATTCAAACTAAGGTAGTGGTGGCCAGAAACGGAAGTGAAATTGACATGAACTGACAAGTCCAGAAAAGTGAGAAATAATAAGGCTGTTACTATTGACACATTATTCACATGATGTTAGATTTGGTGTGTGTGTGTGTGCATGCGTCTGCGTGTGTGTGTGCGTGCGTGCACACATGTCTGTACGTGTTTGTGTGTGTGTTCGTGCATGTGTTTGTGTGTGTTTGTGCGTGTGTTTGTGCATGTTTGTGTGTGTGTTTGTGCGTGTTTGTGTGTGTGTGTGTTTGTGCGTGTGTTTGTGCGTGTGTTTGTGTGTGTGTTTGTGCGTGTGTTTGTGCGTGTGTTTGTGTGTGTGTTTGTGCGTGTGTTTGTGTGTGTGTTTGTGCGTGTTTGTGTTTGTGCGTGTGTTTGTGTGTGTGTTTGTGTGTGTGTTTGTGCGTGTTTGTGTTTGTGCGTGTGTTTGTGTGTGTGTTTTTGCGTGTTTGTGTTTGTGCGTGTGTTTGTGTGTGTGTGTGCTGGTATGGTGGTGCTGCTGGCCCGTCATCTTGACACATCAAAGGCAGTAAGTATCCTCTTCCTCTCCAGTGTCTTAAACCACTGCACGGGGAATTCATGCAGGTCGACTGGGGTGTTTAAGATGGCGATCGGGGCGGAGGTCGATAAGGCTTGTTCTAGCTGGGGATGGGGAGATAGGGGTCTTACCTGCGAGTCATTTTCAGCATGATCAGTCTTATCTGTGCTCAGCCCTGCTCCCCTGGTCACTCTCTCTACCTCGGCTCAACAATCACCCCTCGCCTCACCACATCTCTGCAACCATGCAGCACGCACACACACACACACACACACACACACACACACACACACACACACACACACACACACACACACACACACACACACACACACACACACACAAGCATAAACAGTGTTGCCCTGTCCAAGGATGCATGTTTGCAAGGGATTAGGCTGGTTTTACACTTTTTTTTCCTTCCTCCCATCTCTCGTTTTTTCCCCCTCTCCCACTCTTGTCTGTTTCAGTTGTGCCATCCAGGTTTTGGCGACATCATTGGCGTTGGCACAACACGTTGCAGGATGCCATGGCTGTAATCCACACAGGACCGCTTGCCAAGTCACATTAGCCCACATAAACCTGCACTAACCAGGTTGTGTAAACATGAAGCAGAGTCCGCTGAACAGGACAGGAGCCACAGCAGTAGTAGTAGGAGAGAGGGGAGGGGGGGGAGAAAGAGAGAGAGGGTAATGAGGGAGGGGGGGAGATAAAGGGGAGGATGGATGAAAAATGTGGTTAAGGTCAAATTAAAATACCTTATGCAAAAAAGCAGGCGGGAACTGTGAAGGAGGAGAGACTGGGGGAAGAGAAGAGGGTTTGGGGGGAATTAAAGTAGCCAAGAGATCATAGTCATGAGATTTGGCCAGCCAGCACGGATGGCACTGGAAATGAATGGAACAATGAATCTTTTAGGCAATTACCTCGTTAGATTGAGAGCAGAGTTCCATAATTTATCAGGCTGTCGAGATTAAAGTAATCCACAACACAGAAACCAAAGCGCTGATCTCATAATGGATATTTTAATCATCTCCCACGGAAAAAAAAGAAGAGCCTATTAACTCCCCATTTCAATTTATAAAGAAGTGTATATATATATATATACACTGGCGCCGACTATGGGGGGGCACGGACCTTTTTGCCCCCCCAATAATAAAGTTGGGGGGCAAAAACACCCCAATAATGACACGTTAAAAATAGCTGATTTCACTGATGATTTAAACCTGAGAATGTGAAGTCTGTAGCCTATCCCCTTTCTCACTGTCTCGTTTTTTTTTTAACTCACAAACGGTGAATTCATGAACAAATTTGTGTTTGAACCGTCGGTACGAGCGAGCACGCACAGGGAATAGGGCCTACATCTGCAGCATCGGTCATGGCCAATCGGCGGGAGCGCGCATAGCCTACTTGAGTGGCAGAACGCCCTCCTCTTTGGGCACAGAGAAAGCAGTGGGAATGTTGACCAACATGTTTATTATTTGTGAAGACTATAGCGTACATGGACAATGTTGTATTATGTGTTTGCTTGATAATTGTATTCGCACTGGCGATTTTTGTTTGCGATGGTCCAGGAAGTTCAAGGAACGGCAGGCTGCGCAGCATAGGTAAAGTGATGAATTGAATAAGTGAAAAATTATAGCCTACTGTCCCTCAGAAATGTGTGTATTTAAGCCAGTCCTTAATGAGAGCAAAGGTGATTAGTAGGCATATGGCTTCGCGTTAAACTGCGGTGCAAGCATTGTTCTGGGCTTTGCTGCTGATAACAGAGCGAGATTCATTCGAGGTTGGATTCCCATTGCCAGTTGAGAGTTGTCAACTTTGTTTGGTTTGTCGGCCACATGAACATTTATTTTCTGGTGTCTATAGGCTAAAAAGGCCTCACTATTTTGTATTTAACTCCATCTCAATAACGGCTGTATTTCACTCCACCCATGACGTGGAGGTAATCGTGTTCTCACAACTAAACAAATAATATCCTAGCTTTGAATGACACGTAGCCTAATCTAAAATATTATGATCAGACATGACCCGCCCCTGTTCAGTTTTCATTGCAATGGGGCTATTCCAATGGTTGACAATAAGTTATTGACAAGTTGAACCCCAGATTGCACGCTATGTCTGATTTGCTGCGTAATAATTCCACCTGTTTGGTCGAATACAGATGTCCAGTAATAATAGGCTAATAGTCCCGCGCACATCCACATCTGCGATTCTGATTGTGTGATTGCGCACCGTTTAATTTCTGGCGAAAATGATTGAGACTGTCCGGTTGCAAGAATGAGACAGGTTTGAAACGCAGTTCGCACTAAACAATCTAATTCCCAAAAATAATCCTTCCTAATGTTATCTGAAGTGGTCCATGCGCTTTCGCGTTTGTTAATCAAGTAGGCTATATGCCAACATTCTGCCAACGTGGAAAAGGTGCCGCGCTCTTCGCAATCCGGTGCGTCACGGGAAGGCTGAGTTCAAGGTAGCCTAGGTAAGACCACTGGAGCATCTGGAAGATTATTCTCTGCTTTTATTTAGAGCAGTGTTAAACTAACGTTTCGAATTTACCATTTCTTCATCGGAGCCGAAGATGTGGCATCCTCGGCACTGCTCAAAATAAAAGCAGAGAATAATCTTCCTCAGATGCTCCGGAGAACTTTCCTAGGCCTACTTTGAAATCTGCCAACGTGCTTGCACTGTAGGCTATATCTAGTCCTAAACGTCTTTATAGTAACCAAGTAGCCTATTAACGGTCTTAATGTCTGTATAGGCTATTCAGTAAATAACGGATCTGGCTAAATGCCGTGCAAATGCGCCACTGAAACACAGAGGTAACGTTGACTTCACGCAATACCCCCCCCCCAAAAAAAAAACTGCCCCCCCAATGTTGACATGAAGACGGCGCCTATGTATATATATATATATATATATATATATATATATGTAATTCCTGTATAAATATAGATAACATATACGTATATAATATATATTATATAAATATATGTGTGTAAAGCACAAATACACTTTTGGCATCTGTCTGTAATAACCAAAGCATTCTACAATATTTTTAGTGGATAATGGTGATCCGTAAAAATTAATTAAACCAGAAACAGTCTAAGCTAAGGCTATTACATTTTCTGTCATTTGCACCACAACTTTTCAGACAGAGAGAACTAATACACTTTGAAGAATGAGTGAGATTCTGTGTGCCGCATATAACATGCATTTCGAGCACTGCTGTAAAAAACACGGCTAGCCTTGCAACAAAAAAAAATCCCCAAAAGAGTTTCACGAGTGACAAGTGTATTGACGTGGAAAAAAAACATAAGTGGAGCAACACATCAACATTTATTTAAGTGTTGGACACAGCGAGCGGATAAATAGCCTGTTGAGGATCGTTTCTATGACAGCGCGGCAGGTTTTTACCAGGTATATTTACACCTGTGTCTCCGAGGACCAGGCTTTTTTATTTCTGGACCCCTAAGAGACAACGGTGTGGACATAACAACAGAGTATGACTCCAGCAGTCCCTCCACTCATTTACACGGCCACCCATGAACACAGTTCAGAGCCCCCGTGTTGTGTCTCGGGGGAAATGTGCAATACATGGGGCTTTTAACATCACGCCGCGTTTTAAACATCTGATGCTTCTTCATCGACGTCTTAAAATACCCCCCTTTTAAAAATACCTGCTCGCAAAGCTGTCGGGCGTCTCGCGTCGAGTCAAAGTGGGGCCTGTTAAACTGACAGATTCGTTTGCGGCACAAAAAAAAACCAAACAAAAAAAACAGGAAAGGTTTGGCTGTTTGGGCGAGATCCACCACCGGCAAGGGGTTTGATTTGGGTATCGGGGAGAGGACTAAATGATGCGTCCCTAATCCATCCTTCCGAATCAAGACACATTACGTAGCCAAATAGAGCAAATGAGTGGGTAAACGCTCGCTCAGGCTCATCTAGCATGAAGTAAACAAACAACAGCAGGGTGGGAATTGTGTGTAGCCGCCGCGGGTCCCCTCAGAGACGCGCTCCAGGGACCCGGCCACAGGGACTTCTCCATAGTTACTGACCGAGAACCGGGGACCGCAAGTTCCCATCGGAAATTGATCTGGTTTGCCAGCCTTTGACAAAACACGGCGCTGGGAGGAAGGCGAAGAAAGGGAGAAACAGAGAGAGCGAGAGCGAGAGAGAGAGAAGAGAAGAAAGGGAAAGAAAAGAGAAAAGAAGAGGGAAGGAAAACACATACAGTATAGCCTACACTTGCACAAGGAATCGTTTTAATCAGAAACAACGACAAACAAACCCTTTCACTAACGTCCCCATCAAGACTAACCTGTGTGGGCCCTGAAAGGTCACCATCAGGTGCCTTGTGGGTAATCTCTGCCATCAAACCTTACTCAAACATTACCGAAATGACACTCAAATGTGTGGCCTGGGGTGCAAGGGGCCGATCGTATTGCCACCGCAATGTATTGATACCTGACTGTGTCCATCTCCTCTCTAGCCATAATACCACCTATTCAGAGAAGATAGGCCACTGTGAATATGGGATGTATATATATTTCTCTCTCTCTCTCTCTCTCTCTCTCTCTCTCTCTCTCTCTCTCTCTCTCTCTCTCTCTCTCTCTCTCTCTCTCTCTCTGTGTATGTGTGTGTGTGTCCATGTGACAGAGATGTGTGATTATGTTGGTCAGTGCTATATTGTGTCTGAGAATGAAATGATCTGATCTCCTAAAAGGCTATTGTGGATTTATATGTGGAAAATAGCCATATTATCATATGGTGTCTCTTTGGTTTTTCTCTGAGTCAAAGTCATATCCGATGATGATTGGCTTTTTGTGAGGTGTTCTGATGGGAAAAAGGAGAAAAAAAGCGAGGCCCATTGCTTCCCCCATCTCCATCTAGCACCGCATTGGCATACGCGGCTCACTGCACCTCAGTTTGGTCCAAAAAATTGAAGCGCTTGCAGAGAGAGAGGAAAATAAATAGACGGTTGAATAGCAATCTCCGGTTGCCCCTGAAACCTTTTATCAGTGGGAATCTAACAGCCGTGCTGTTTCAGAATTTCAGTTTAGCTTCCGATTAAGGTATGTCCCAGCATTTTATTCCCTACATCTCTATGCTTCATAGCTTTCAAAGACTTCTGGGTAACTGCCTATTATCCGACAGTTCCACTCCACTGACCCTGCCAATAAAACTTTTCATATCCCAATAAATGAACTCGATCGGCGCGTTCTAAACATTTACACTGCGCTAACAGATCATCTCCAGACCTTGGAATTGGCTAAATTCCCTTTTCCTGATGAATATATAGAAGGAGATTAGAGATATGATAGCTTTTCAGATTGCTGCGCCCGGAGAAATTAGTTTAGTGAGCGTTTACAGAGGCTAAATTGGAACCATTAAATAGCGGATTGAATTGATGGCACATTCATTGTCTCTCCATCGGTATCACTGTAAAATCAATTAACCGTCACTTTCCCATCGCCAATAAAGTGTGATTGTCAGCCACGCTTGACTACAGGAAACCCTGACAGTTCCTCTGCCTGGAACACTATGCGAAAACAAATTTGTGTGAGTGAGTGTGGGGATGTGTGTGTGTGCCATGTGCGTTTATGTCTGTCTGTGTAGGGCTGTGTGAGTGTGTTTGTTGTGAAGGGTGTGAGTGTGTGTGTGTGTGTTGGGGGGGGGGTGTATGATGGCAAATCGTGACCTGTAATTGTGTGAGGAAAGCGCAATTGTCTTCATCAAAAGCCAAATGTGCATGGTATGGGCTATTAGCTTGAAATACTGCTAAGGCCATCTGGAGACAAACTCGGGGACACTTCCCCTCCGCTACCCCAAAACACCCCTAACCAACCCTCCCCCCCACCCTCCACCCCCATCCACGCCTGCCACCACCCCTATCCCTATACTAATGTCATGGTGTTTGTGAAGGCCTAGAATGGGATGTTTATTGAATCTTTATTATTATTGTTGTCTGAGCACCCTGTGATTTTGTGTATACGGTGGCATTTTTACAGCGAGGCCCTCAGATGGGCGAGATTATATGTGGAGGGGGTGGGGGGGCGGATGGTGGTGGTGGTGGTTGGGGGGGGGGGGGGTATAGTGTGCAGTGTGTCCTCTCACATGCAGCGCCATGCTGTGACTAATGCGCTGCATTATTTGGAGCTCCTCCACTTTCCTCTCTCCACACACTACACACTCACTCACTCACTCACTCGCCACAGCAAGCAGAACAATGAAATACAAATGTGAGAATCAAAATAGAGGCGATATTGGTGCGAGGCGAGCTGCTATTACTTTTTTATAGCATGGCTGATGTGCGCCAATATCGAATGAAGACCAGAAATGTCACATTCATGGGTGAAATGAGAATGGAGTAATACGGACTGACTCGTGTCGGGGGGCCCGACAATCAAGCACTGTGTGTACAATTCCGTTTTTGGTATTTACGTGTCTACTCTATATATTTACTTTATGCCCAGATTTCCATGGTATCACTGCAGCCAATGAGATCCTTGACAAGCAGAAAGACGTTTGGAAACCAAAAATACATATTAATTAATGACTCTTTAGAGGAAATGAAATGATTATTCTCTATGTCTACTTTACATTAAGTGTAGAAATGAGTGACCTGTGGCTTGTCTGAGACTGTCTTCTCATTAAAGATGCTAAACGGACAAACTTCTCAACCTGACACAGAGACTGTCAGAGCCAATAGTTTATGATCGTAGTTGATAATTGTGTGTTGGTCTATAATTAAGTCACAGCAATAGATTGTAAGAACTTTTTTGTTTGATTTATTTACTGTAGGAAGTCATGGAAAACATACTGTAGTGTAGAGAAAGCAGAATTAATGATATTTGGATAGCAGTTCACTGATTATTTTTAGGCTCATTATTATTCTCAATTTAAATTGCAAGCTGAGTTTTATTGTCTTACCTAGGCCTACTTACGCACCGAAAAAAGTACACTTTGGATATATACTGATAATTAACATTTATATTTTGTGTGCCATTTTAAGCGTCACGCAATATTTTATTAGCGTTATTCGCATCTTTTAAAGGTCACATGAGAGTCGAAAAGTGCATCAGCTTTGTGCAAACCACACAGTTAAGAAAGAAATGACTACTTAAATACTTCAGATAGGATACCATGGTAAGCAAACGCACAATGGTAAATGGCTTTTGTAGGGTTTTTCTGTTTACAACAAGCCAATCCTTTCATATTGTGTTGAGCCCATCTGAGCAGCTTTGGTCTTGGGCTAGTAGATAGCCAGCCAGTCAGTGTCATCTGGGCCTTAATAATCTTAAACAATCTGTGTTTGAGGAATATGTTTAGAGATGGTCAGCTGTTGGCGTCTCTAGAAGGCAAATCAAACAGCATTACGCCTGTCAATTTGCCGCGGGCGTCACTGGCTATCCTCTGAGATCGGGACTTTCATCTAATTTGGCCCTCTAATGAAATCAAAACCAAAGCCTTGCCCGTTTTTTCATCCCCCACCTCTTCTTCCCATCCCTCCCTTCTCTCTCTCTCTCTCTCTCTCTCTCTCTCTCTCTCTCTCTCTCTCTCTCTCTCTCTCTCTCTCTCTCTCTCTCACACACTCACTGTCTCCCAGGAATCCTATTATCTTTACATTGACTGTGCCTACAGCAGTGGCAGCAGATTGCCCAAAACCAATGCCATGTTCTCCCCCCACCTCCACCCACCTCAACCTCCTCCTTCCCCGTGTGTGAGACATATGGACGTGCCAGGACTGTGTGTGGCTTTAGCGCCGCATATGCTGAGGGAGTGATGGAGGAGGTGACATGCAGATTGACGCCAAGACGAGCCCATAATAGATGAAGACCCGAGGAAGACCCCAGGCCCAGTGTTGGACGAGGAGATAGGGAGAGAACGAGAGGGAGGAATGAATAGACGGACAGAAAAAAGAGAGTGAGACAGAGGGAGAGATGCAGAGAAAGAGAGAGAGAGAGAGAGAGCAATTGGGGAATACCCTGGACTGGGGGGGGGGGTGTAAGAGAGATAGTAGAAAGAAAGGAAGAAAGAAAGGAAGAGAGAGAACCCTGGTCCAGTCTTGGTGTTTGAACAGTGCAGACGAGAGGCAGAAGGAGAGATGGTGAGAGAGAAAGGGAGATAGAGAGATAGGGAGAGAGGAAGAGAGAGGCGGGTTATTAATTGGTAGGTGATTAATATGTGTGCGCAAGCCGTTGCCAGGATACGGCGAGTAGTAGCCCAGCACTCCTCCCCTCTGGCATCATATCTTCCTCCTCTCTCCGTTCCTCTCGCCTCTTCTCCACCACCTCCTCTGCTCTCCTCCGTTCCTCTCACCTCTTCTCCACCTCCTCCTCTCCTCTCCTCTTCTCCGTTCCTCTCACCTATTCTCCACCTCCTCCTCTCCTCTCCTCCATTCCTCTCGCCTCTTCTCCACCTCCTCCTCTCCTCCTCTCCTCTCGCCTCTTCTCCACCGCCTCTTCTCCTCCTCTCCTCTCGCCTCCTCTCCACCTCCTCCACTGCTCCTCTCCTCGTGTTCCAACACCCGGGCGTTGGGCACCGGCAGCGACCGAGAGCTCATTAGAGGATGAAAATAAGATTGTCCACTCGAATGGAAACGAATGCGCCGTGTGGCAAAGCATATCAACACGCTGCCTCTCACGTTCTTATGTTTTATTTATTTATCTATTTATTTTTTATATCCAACCACTCCACACCATCTCCCGGCCCTCCCACCAACTTTGCCACATCTAACTAAGGCCTGATGGCTCGGAGGGAGGCTGGTTCCTTCAACCCAACTGGAGCTCAGTGTAGCAGGTTGCACTGCACACTTGGCGTCTGCTTCTGCTTTGGCGTTGAAAGAGAGGGAGCCTCACCTCAGATGTTCAGCCCACCACCAACTCCTCCACCTGCCCACCTCCACCCCTGAGAAAAAAGCTGCCGAGTTGTGTGAATGTTCAGCATGCTTGAGGAAAGTGGTGAGAACAGTCTTCATAACCCTTTGAGGAGTAAGGAATTTCTAGAAGTTCTTCTAGAATTTTACTGGAACACTCTACAGCTCCCATAGACGTCTGTCTTAAAAATCTCGCAAATACATTATGACATCATAATGAGAACTCAAAATTTTGGCAAAATTCTAATCACATATTTGTGATGGTACTCAGAGAGGTATGTGACCCGGCTGTGGCTCAAACCGCTGGGCACTGCACTGCTACACAGGTGACCCGGGTTCGATTCCGGCCTGGGTCATTTGCCGAACCTTGTCCGTTTCTCTCTCCCCACTTGCTACATGTCTCACTCGACTGCTCTATCATGAATAAATACAAGCCAGGAAAAATACTTTTTAAAAAGAAGAAAGGTTGGTGGTTGGTGGAGAGGAGATCAGGGTTCTCGGGAGGGGAGGGGTGGTGTACGGACTGTTTAGCTTTCTTGAGAAAGTTGTGGGAAGAAGGAAGCAATAGGTTAGGAAGAGAGATGAGGTGGTGGTCAGAAGGGTGGTGAGAGGGGCGTGGGGGTTGCTGGGGTGTATCAGTTGCAAGTAGGGCTGTAAGGATACACTCAACTCACGATTCGGTTTGTATCACGATTCATGACCTACGGTTCGATACACCCCATGATTTCACATTTGCCAACATTATAAACTTTATGAATAAAAACCATGATAGTTTATTGGTAGAATAGGTTACAAGAGGCTACTAATAATTTTAAAAAGTTTCTATATAATAATGATGATGCTTGGAAGCACAATCAATTCATATCATGTGGTTCTTTTCTGGGCTGATGGGTATCTAAACGTTAAAAGGGCGTATCACGATACTGCCTCCTTGTATCGCGATACAGTATCGTGACTCTGTGTATCACGATTTCTCGGTTCGATACAATATCGTTACAGCCCTAGTTGCAAGTGTTTAGGGGTGCTTGAGAGAGCGATGAGAAGCAGCTCAGCAGTTGCAGGTTAGGTAGAAAGATGTACTGCCATAGGGTGTAAGGAGGGCCAAGAGGGGGAGCGGGGGCTCGGTTTTGGGTTTCGCGTGAGATTGACGACTGACGGGGGTCGTTCAGGAGAGCGGCGGGTTGGGTGAGAGGGGGTGCGTTGGCTCCGGGGTCAGGGGGACACCTTTTGGGCAAGCAGGCGCATCGTCCGCGGACCAGCTGAGGAAGCCTTTAATGTCAGAGAGACGGCGGAGGGTGACGAAGGTGAGAAGAAGAGGCAGCACGCTTTCTCACGGACCTGACTGACCTGGGGGAGAGAGAGAGAGAGAGAGAGAGAGAGAGAGAGAGAGAGAGAGAGAGAGAGAGAGAGAGAGAGAGAGATAGCTTTTCAATTTCACATGGCATATCTACCTGACAGAAAGGGGTAGAAGAAGATGGAAAGTGGATAGAGAGAGAGACAGTGACAGAGACGGGGGGGACGGGGGGACGGGGGTTGTCAGCTGGTGTGAGAGAAAGACAGAGGACCCTGCCCATTTCAAGTTGGGCATCTGATGTTTAGGATCTACAGTACCTGGAGGATGGTAGAGAGACTAAAGCAAAAAAATAAATGCTTTATGTATATATAGAAAGAGCAAGTTAAAGAGAAAGAAAGAAAAAGAGATGTTGAGTGACAGAGAGAGAAAGGAAGGAAGGATGGCTGTTGTGGTGTTGTGCTGTGTTGTCCACAGGTGCAGCACAGATGCCTTGGGAGCGAGGGAGAGAGCGAGAGAGAGACAGTGGGAACAGGCACGAGCACCGAGGCCTGCTACCCCTACCCCACGGCCCTCTGGGAACTCCCGTCTAGACCAGGGGAGCAGGAGGAATAGGAGGAGCGGGAGCAGCAGCAGGAGAGGAGGAGGAGGAGAGACGGAGAGAGAGGGGGAGCAGGAGGAGCAGTAGTAGCAGCAGCAGGAGAGGAGGAGGAGAGACGGAGAGAGAGGGAGGAGCAGGAGGAGGAGGCTGGGAGCTCCCACCTCTTGCCGCGTCCTCACATCTGCTTCCCTTACACCCCCCGTCCCTGCAGCCGTAATTACCTCACAGAGAGAGCAGATGACACAGTCAGGGCCCATCGGCCCCGCACACGCACACGCACGGACCAGCCCCCACCCAACACCACCACCACCACCACCCACCCAGTCTCACCAACTACCCTACAGATGACACAGGCAAGGCCCATTGCACCCCCTCCCACCCCTAACACACCCCTCCAAACAAACTACACCCCAACTACTCCACAGATGACAGAATCAGGGCCCATAGGCCCTGCACGCGGACTACCCCTCCCAAACCACCCCAACTGCCCCACACCACTGAGGAGGGAGGGATGGGGTTGGGAACCCCCCAAAACATTTGGGCCCCAGATTGGATGATTGACACGTTTGGAAATGTTTGCCATGTTACAGAGGGGATTATGGTAAACACCTCATTCTTTTTTTGGCCCACACTAATGCAGTTGGAGGGTCTGGGGCATCTTCAATTGCCTGACCAGAACCACTGCTGCCATCCCAACACCACAAAATGTGTGCACACACCGTACCCAACAGTGTATATAAATATATTAGTATTAGTGAGTGGCCTTATTTTCAAGAGTTGGATTGCAAAAAAACCCCTCCCAAACCCAAAACAACAAAACAGCTCATTAAAATAAGTAAATGCAAAAGAAAAAAAAATGTGAAGCGTGCAGCTAAAATGCATTTCCAAAAACTCGGGCCAAGTAGGCTAAGCAGCAGAGTCACCACATAGTGTTTTTCCAGGAGTCCCGTAATTACGGGGGCCCGCATTATCAGATGGAGCGAGAGAGAGAGAGAGAGGGGGCCCAGATAAAACAGCACACAGAGCGCGCGCCGGAGAGAAGTGGTAATGGAAATCTGTTTGGAGAGGTGTGGACTCTAATATCTAATTTTGCCTAATAAACTATAACTGATTTAATCTGCCGGCCTTATCAGCCCAAGATTTCGCCACTTTTCCTTTTTAATTGGCTAT
>NC_085858.1:28318001-28330501 GCF_034702125.1 Engraulis encrasicolus | reverse complement strand
TCCAAGCCTCCAAGTGGCTTTATTGTCCATCTCAATTTTTGTTTTCTTGTATGTAATGTTGGCCTAGCCTTAGTCATTTGTAAGCTTCTGATTAATTATCATTTCCCTACACATTACATCTGGGCCTGATCTTTGGTGCGTTTCTCGAAAGCGTAGTTGTTAGCCAGTTAGCAACTTCTGTAGTTGCCAATGGGAAATTGCATTACAAACGACAAAGTAGCTAATGCAGTTAGCAACTGTGGTTTTGAGAAATGCACCCCTGGTTCCCTACGACTTCATGAGAGGCATCCCAATTTATAATCACCTATGGAAGAATTTTGAATTTAGCAGGCTTTAGTTTGTCAATGGTCCAGACCCAAACCCTCTCGGCAAGAATGGTGGAAGGGTATGTCAAGACCCCAGATGGTGGCCTAATGGTTAGGGAGTTGGATCTTCAGTCTGAGTGTTGTAGGTTTGAATCGAGCCCAGTCTCGCTGAAAATCAGCTGTATGTTTCGTGGTGCCGCTACGATATAGCCTCGTTTTTCGTGGTTGGGCAAACCTAACCCTAACCCTAACCCTAACCTTAACCCTAAACTTAACCCTAAACTTAACCCTAAATCACTTGTTTGAAATGTTTGATTACCGTCGTTTCCATTTAGCCTTCACTCACGCTTGATTGTTGACGTCCGTCCGCATTGTTCTTCCCCCCAGAACCAAACTACCCCAATTATCAATTCCCTCTTTTGTCACCCAACCACGAGAAACAAGGCTATTCATTCATCCACCACGAGGCTTGAAGTTGATTTTTTCTGTTTTTCTCGTAAAGACTTCACGAATGGCCTGAGATACGGTTGTTGAATCCCATCTGACCTCTCCTTACACCTACGCGCACAACTGAGGTGCCTTTGAGCAAGGCACGGAGTACCACATTGCTCCAGGGACAGCAAGTAATATGCTGAAAAATAATAACTGTATGTCGTTATGGATTAAAGCATCAGCTAAATGTAATGCACTGTTATGTAATGTAATGTAAATGTGATGGTTAAAGGGCAGATTAGAGCTTGGAGATTAGACGCAATATTTGATAAGGCCAGGCTTATACTATGCAAAAAGAGGGAGTTTTTCCAACCTGAACCATGCTGAACCATTCTGAACCATTCATCAATTTCTTAACTTCTATCAGGGTGAAAGGAACTTCTGAATCCAGGTTTTCAAACTCCATGAGTCATACCAACACAGGAAATTTGGAGGAGATGGCTTTCTCTCTGTTTTCCAGAAGAGAGGCAATTCCACTACCAACCTGTAGGGCGCCCAAAACCAAAGTAAACAATTTAGTGTTGCTTTAAACTCATCTTTCATCAAAGGGATGATCCAGGAAAGGGGCCTCCAGTCAAAGTTCATAAATACACCTGCAGTACACCCATGCACAACCACTAAGCTTAAAACCTCGTTCACACACGTCGCAGTAGTTACTCGTTCAGCGAATTAAGTCCATGGAATGTCTATGTGTGAGACGAGGAGGCGAGTAGGCAGGTACTGTAGAAGTGATGCCCTGTGGGCGGATCTTGAGTTGAAAATAATTTAACTTCGAGCAAGGCGAGTAAGGGTCATTTCACATGAAATCAGACACTTTGGGATCCGACCAACACAGATTTCAATCATACTTGGTGTGCCTTTTTAGTAGCGAGGTAGCACCCCAGAACTGCATTTGTGTGAATCTGACACCAATATAAAGGGAGAAACAGACTAGCAAAGGTTTACATACAGTATGAGGGTAGGACATTATACATCCAGCCTTGATAATATCAGTCAGTGTAAGTCACAAAAAGATGTTTGTGGTGTTGTTTGAAAGCTCTTTTCTGGTTCTACAAATTACAGCATGGAATACAACAACCTTCAGAATATGAATCATGGTCAATTGAAGAATTTAAAATTGAATATAAAAAAACTTGTGTTTTAAAATGGCTAGTTCCTTGCCTAAACCCAGCCTGCAATGTCATGACAACACCTGACATGCTGGTGTTGGGTACTTTTTTCATTTCAGAGATAATGGGACTCAAAAATATAGCATCATACACATTACGAATAATATGGTAATACCATAGTAATATCATATGACAGCTTGTCTATCGAAATATGCAACAGAAATGGTCAGTGTCCATGGTCCCAGGTTTCAAAAACTAAGGCAGATGTTCATTTATACACACCAAATGATGATTTCTGAATGTTTGAACATTTCTTCTCCATGTACCGGTAACTGTGCCACCCTCCCTTTACTTTAAAGAGTGAAACAATGGCTACACTCTCATTTTGTACTCCACCAGTGCATTTGATGCAGCAGCTGTGTCTTTTGTACATAATGCATAAGTATCCTTTGAGTACCTGGAAAAGGGGTCCACGAGGGTGCAGGGCCCACCAGGAAAATGTCCGCTATGCCAGATGGCCAGTCCAGCCCTGTACCTAACACTACTCTATTATCATTACAACTCATTTCAACCTTTATGTCCCATTATCTCTTAAATGAATAAAGAACCATACACACCATTTTCAGGTGTTGTTCATGACCTTATAGGCTACGTTTAATAAAGAATCCAGACATTTTAAGATACAAGTTTTTTGGATATTCAAAATTTCAATTAATCATAATTTATATTCTGAGGGTTGCTGTATTCCATACTATTTGTGTAAATTGTAGAGCCAGAAAAGAGCTTTCAAACAACACCACAGACATCTTTTTTTGACTTACACAGACTGATATAATCAAGGCTGAATGTATAGTGTCCTACCCTCGTATGTAAGCCTTTCCTAGTCTGTTTCTCCATTAATATTGGTGTCACATTCACACAAATGCAGTTCTGGGGTGCTACCTTGCTACTAAAAAGGCACACCAAGTATGATTGAAATCTGTGTCGGTTGGGTGCCAAAGTGTCTGATTTCACGTGAAATGACCCGTAAGCGAGTAACCAATTGGAAACCAGAGTTTGGTACTTCTCGCCTGTGCATTGGCAGATAAAGCCGCGGGAACGGTTAGTGAACATTCCACGAGAGAGTGGCGAGTAGGCAAGCGAGAAGCTAGTAACTATCAGCGACGTGTGTGAACGTAGCTTTATGAACCGTCAACCCTTGTGAGTTTATATCGTTCTTCCACACCACCTCCTTGACACCTATCTACCAATTCTCAAAGTCTTCATCTTTTATTTTATTTTTTTTACTTTTATTACGATTGAGATAGTTAGGAGTGGGGCAGGAAATGAGTGAGAGAGAGACATGGCGTAGGGTTGGGATATGATCCAGGCCGGACTCGAAGCTGGGTCCCCATGGGCATGCTAGTCTATTTATAGTTTAGGTGGCCGTTTTCACAGCACCCCCACCACTCCTGAAATTCTAACAGGTACCTATTGACTTGTCTACCTCAATATCTTCAAAAGAGAGGGGTGGGGGAAGTTGTTATTTTAATCAGTGAGGGATGGGGAGCAAGCAATCACCTCAAGCGGCTGACAAGAGATAGGCGCTCTACGACGGTGGGCCCCTGCCTGCGTTTCTTTTGGGGTGATTTGTGTCCGACTGAAGCCCAGGGACGAGGGGAGGGCTGATTGATTGTGATGGGTATGATGGTTAGCCTACATTGTCTCTGTGGCATTTGTGTGCGTGTGCGTGTGTCCGTGTGTGCTTCTGTGTGTGTGTGTGTCTGTACAAGTGGACACGGCTCATGTGAATAAAGTAAACGCTTTTTCCGCAATATACACACACGGATACATGCACATACAACCATCAGTTTTTCAAAGGTTCTCTCTCTCTCTCTCTCTCTCTCTCTCTCTCTCTCTCTCTCTCTCTCTCTCTCTCTCTCTCTCTCTCCCCCTCCATCTCTCTCTCTCTCTCTCTCTCTCTCTCTCTCTCTCTCTCTCTCTCTCTCTCTCTCTCTCTCTCTCTCTCTCTCTCTCTCTCTCTCTCTCTCTCTCTCTCTCTCTCTCCCTCCACCCATTATTGCAAGAGCAATGCCTCACCAGCCCTAGCAATAATAGCGCTGGTGCCCCATTACCCGGGCTCCCATTCATGCTAATGATTTGCACCATTACTCTTTCACTGGCTTTGTCTACTGTGCCATTTCTGTGACTTATGACACCATATATAACATGATATCAGCTTGGATGTAGAACACACTTATTATGATAGAAGGTGCAAAAACATGGTATAGCACACCAAAAAAAATCAACCTTCACGGCAGCACCGCTACCATAGCGAAGAGGTGTTGATTCGTATTTATTTCCCTTTTCCTTTGGATAATCCAGTGCGAAGGCATGTAATTGGGGCCTGTGATGATATTGTAAAAAAAAAAAAAACTCGTGGCTGAGAGAGAGAGAGTGGCATCAAAAAAAGAGAGGCAGAAAAGCACAGCAAAACAATTTTAAGCCTAATTTGGTATGAGACACGATTGGCCCAGTGGCGGCGAAAACGCAACACAGTCAATTACGATAAGGATTAAGCGGGCGCAATCAAAAGATAGAACAAGATAATGTGGCAAGATACATTTGGAAACACAAGCAATTAATTGAGGAAGCATGACACACGGGCTGCTAAAGACGGAGGAGGCGCGGGGGCTTCAACACTTCATCATTATTAATGACAAAGAGGACTGATTTTTCCCCACTCTCTCGCTCTCTTTTACACTCTCACTCTCTCTCTCTCTCTTTTACACTCTCTCTCTCTCGCTCTCTTTTACACACTCTCTCTCTCTCTCTCTCTATCTACTCTGCTCTCTCACTCTCTTTTACACTCTCTCTCTCTCTCTCTCTCTCTCTCTCTCTCTCTCTCTCTCTCTCTCTCTCTATCTACTCTGCTCTCTCACTCTCTTATTTGGCCCACCCCCCCAGTCTACTCCTTGCTCCAATACACATGTGTGCACATAGACACACACTCCTCCATCCCACCCCGTCCACTCTCCGCCATACTGGGAGAAGGTGTGAAGAAAGAGGTAGAGAAAGAGTGACAGAGAGTGAGAGTTTGTGTGAGCGAGAGTATGTGTGTGTGTGCGTGAGAGAGGGAGAAACAGAGAGAGTGAAAGAGGGAGAGAGTGTCAAAAAGTGACCAAAGGGCTATGTGTGTGTTTGTGCGAGAGAGTGTAAGGCAGAACTGGTATGTGTGTATGAGTGTGTGTGAGAGAGACAGAGTGAGAGATAGAGATGAGGTCTGTGAGATACAGAGACAATGGTTAGAGGGAGAGCTAATAATAAAGTGACACTACGTGAGTATAGGAGAGAGAGAGAGAGAGAGAAGTGGTGTGTGCGTGTGTGCCCCCCCACCCCGTATGTTTTTGGGGAGGCCAGACGGAGCTGTCAGGCAGCCATCCCTCCATTCGTCCGTCGGTCCAGCCCGGCCCGCGTGGCCCTGTGTGGCGTAGCGTGGCCGCTGTCTATTACTCATGTGACTAGTGAACCCAGCAGGCAGAAAATGACTGGGTTCACGAGGTGATTAATGAGATCCCAGCCGCTTGCACGTCAAAATATGACGCCCATTGTTAAGCCCCCTAACCTCTCACAGGACAGCTACTATAACGCGCTTTCATTGGAAATCAATTTGCCATTTCTCTTTCTCTCCGTTTCAAAACGAGCCCGTGGTTTTGACGCAACGTATCCTCTACCTATGGTGCCTTTTATTATTTGGCCCCTGTTATTGCATTAGAGCGTGCCGACAGACAGGATAGTGATACTCGTACGTTAGCGTAATATGGCCGCCTTTTCTTTCTTTCTTTTTTGTTCTTTTTTTCCTGGTAGGGGGTATTTAAATCCATATTAAAGGGAGGGGGTTGCACCTCAGAGGTTGCTGGTATTAAGCATTTGGGGCACTTGAAAGGTATAGGTGGGGTAAGTAGTAGGTAATAGGAGAGAGTATATAGGGAGGAAAAATGAATTCAATTCACACAGCATTATAAGCAATCCCCTGGTGTCTTCTTTCACTTGGTGGACAATGACTTTGTTCCTGGGAGAGAGAGAGAGAGAGAGAGAGAGAGAGAGAGAGAGAGAGAGAGAGAGAGAGAGAGAGAGAGAGAGAGAGAGAGAGAGATAGAGAGAGAAACAGAGATAGAGGGAGAGAATCAGAGAGAGAGAGAGAGAGAGTGAGAAAGAATGAGAGAGAAAGTGTAACAATACATTAAATTAATTAGCTTGCCCAAAAAGCCGCCCCCCACCCTCCATAAAAGCCAGTGATCCAGCAGTCACCTTGCACTATTATTGGATATTGGAGAGAGAGATGGCAGAGATGAAGCCATCATTCCAGCGCGCAGGGGCAATAATGATTCATCTTTATCTGCCATGCTGAGCTAGCTAGCGTGCGTGGTTCTTGTAGTGTGTGTGTGTGTGTGTGTGTGTGTGTGTGTGTGTGTGTGTGTGTGTGTGTGTGTGTGTGTGTGTCGTACCCTCCATCCACACCACACCAGATTCCTTACTCAATTAAGACCACATGTACACAGGCCCTAGTGGGGGCTGGTCATTGGGGCTAGCCCCCACAGGAGACAACACACAACACAAACAAACACCACCACCATCACCATGAGACCGAAAGCTGTAACATTTTTACCAGTACGTATGTCGTCTGCGTCCGAGCTAGGGTAAGGAAGAAAAAAAAGTCAACTTGACAGAGCATGTGTACTCTGTAGTAGTAGTAGGAAGGATGCTTGACAAACAGTCTATCTAGGGCAACAATCCCAGCGAGGGACCTCTCAGGGGGCCGCGACGGTAAAAACCCAAGGCAGCTACGAGGAAAACCCAAAGCAAATTATCCTGACAGGGACGAAACAATGGCAAATTGGACAAACAATATAATATGAGTGCTTTGAGTCCCCTCAGCTTCGGCATCTGTAGAACAGGCAACACGAGCTCAAGCAGTAGCAGCGACAGCAGCAACAGCGGGGGCCCCTGGCCGGGGGTTTGTTTGTGGCGGCACTTGCGGGGAATTGGAAATAAGAGTAAGCTTTTGATGCGAAAGGTCACGGTAGGCAGTGCGCGGCGCGCTCCGTGGCCTCCTTATTGAAAAGATCGCAGATAGCAAGGCGGCTCCCCTGGAAACAATCCTGCCTCGCCGGGCCTCGCCGCTCGCTCTCATTACAATGTTGTGCTTAATAATGCATTGTGTGTAAAAAGGAAGCCCGTTTTTTTTTTCTCTCTCACCTCCGTTCTCTCTCTCTCTCTTTGTTTTCTTTTTTTTTCATTACTCGAGAGAGGGGCCTTTGCATCCATCTCCGTTCGTTTTCGCTGCCGGTTTTTGCGACGAGATTTGAGGGGACAATTTGGAGACGCTCCTGACAGCCTCAGCGTCGACGACGTGTTGTTTCTCGACTCAATAAATCACGGGTCTTAACGTATTTTGACTGTCATAACGTTCTCCTCCATCCCCCATCCCACCCCCCCTCGCGTGATAAATAGCCCTGGCTGTTAGACGATGGCGGCAAACGAGCTTAGATCAGCGGCAGAATTCCCGGATCAACGTTACGAGCAGGAGCGAGACTACAAGCGTACACGCACGCACGCACGCACGCACGCACACACACACACACACACACACACACACACACACACACACACACACACACACACACACACACACACACACACACACACACACACAGGCGAGTCAAGACAAAACATCTATTTTTTATGACCCAGTCTCCACCAAGCCCCTACCAGTCAGCCAGCCAGCCAGTCAGCCAGCTAAGCTTCCAGAATACCTACATTAAAACCCGCCCGCATACCCCACCCCCCACCCCCACCCCCCCCTCTTTAATCTAGCTCTCGACCAGACCGAGCAGAGTCGAAGAGGTCCAATTCTAAAGGCTGCGTGGCCTCGTGCACACACACACACGCACGCTCAGTACGGCTGCACTAAATCAGCACTTTTGAATTTTTTACACTAATGAGGAAAAATGAGTGTCCCCGAGGTGCTTGGCCCCGGAGTAAGGGGAGCGGAGGAGAGAGAGAGAGAGAGAGAGATAGAGAGAGAGAAAGAGGAGAGGAGAGGAGGAATTGATGAATTGTCCTCTTTTACATCTGTTATATCTCACTTCTCCTCATTGCCTAGCGTCAGGGAAAAATCAATTACGATGCCGACTGCTGCAATGGCATAGACAGAGACAAAGACGACTACTCTTCTGCCTCCCCACAGCCATTACAGAAGGGGCGGAAATAATTCCAAAAAACTGTGGCGGCAGCCTAGAGGCTATAGTGATGATGATCTGAATGGGTGGGTAGGTACTGGGGTGAGGCAAGGCCCTTTTTTCCCAGGACACAGAGAGAGAGAGAGAGAGAGAGAGAGAGAGAGAGAGAGAGAGAGAGAGAGAGAGAGAGAGAGAGAGAGACAGAGAGAGACAGAGAGAGACAGAGAGAGACAGAGAGAGGTAAGATGAGGGGCAACAGGGTGTTTCTTTCCCAGGACAGAGGGAGGGAGATAGAGATGGGGATAGAAAGACAGCAATGGGGGTAGATAGAAAAAGGGAGGGAAAGAGAAGTGAGGTGTTTTTTAGAGGTAATCTTAGCCCAGACTATGCACCAGGGCCGCTGACAGCTCTTGCCAGGCCCAGGACAAAGCCACCTAAAAGCCCCCCCCACCCAGTACATACAATTCAATGAGGATCCAATTTTGGGGCCCTCAACTCTCTGGTCCTGGGACAACTGACCCCTTCGCCCCCCCTTTAGCTTCCCTGCTCTGCACGACCCGTTCAGCAGGAGGCGTCCATCCGCACTCATTAATCATGGCGGCGCTGACACGGGGAACAACCCTGGACACACCGTAACCACCCGCCCTACCCCACCCCAGACACACCGTAACCACCCGCCCTACACCACCCCAGACACACCGTAACCACCCGCCCTACACCACCCCAGCCAGTCAGGAGAGAGAGTGGGGGCCGAGAGAGGAGACAGGATGAAGGGAGAGAGAGAGAGAGAGAGAGAGAGTGGGGGCCGAGAGAGGAGACAGGGGCCGTCCGGCAGGGCTAAAAGCACCTGGAAATGCTGTTGAGGTACCGTAGTGGTGTGTGTGTGTGTGTGTGTGTGTGTGTGTGTGTGTGTGTGTGTGTGTGTGTGTGTGTGTGTGTGTGTGTGTGTGTGTGTGTCCATGTGTGTCCATGTGTGTCCGTGTGTATGTGTGTGTGTGTCCATGTGTGTGTGTGTGTGTGTGTGTGTGTCCGTGTGTGTGTGTCCATGTGTGTCCGTGTGTGTGTGTGTGTGTGTGTGTGTGTGTGTGTGTCCGTGTGTCCGTGTGTGTGTGTGTGTGTGTGTTTGTGTCCCTTCTCTCTGTTCTGCTCCTCTCTCTGCTGCTCAGGAGGATGGGGGGGCACTGAAGCTCTGGTCTGGTCTGTTGTTGCTTTTTTGGTCTTTTGTTTACGTCTCCAAATCAAAACCCACCCTCCCCCTCCCTCCCTCTCTCCCTCCCTCCTCCTCCCTCCCTCTCTCCCTCCCTCCCGACATGCTGAGCAGGGGGGCACCAGTTGTTGTTTCTGTGTGTGCATTTGTTTGTTTATGTGGACACTGTCGTGTTTTTATGTTTCTGTGGGTGTGTGTTTTGGTTTGGGGGTCCTGCAGGGGTGGGAGGTGGAGAGGTTGGGGGGGGTCGGACGCCGGTTAGAGACGGTGGCCATTTGGAGCCGACCGACCGCGGAGTCCCCGCGACCAGCAGGGAGGCCGACTGCATGGCCTGATGGCCCTGATGGTGAGGGATACGCAGGGGCAGGGGAGAGTGGTAAGGGGGAGCAGGAGAGAGTAGATCAAGAGCTGACAAGTAGAGAATGGGGGGGAGTGGAGAATGGTGAAGGCAGAGGAGAGGCCAAGGGAGAGGGGAGAGGGGACAGGAGAGGAGAGTGGGATGAGAGGAGAGGGGGAAAGCAGAGAACGGTGGGGCCTAGGGAGAGGGGTGAGAGGACAGGAGAGGAGAGGGGGATGAGGGGAGAGGCGGAGAGCAGCAAAGGGGAACAGGGGAGAGTGGAGAACGGTGGGGACATGAGAGATGGGTGAGGGGTGAGGGGTGAGGGGACAGAGGAGATGGGGAGAGGGGGTTAGGGGCAAAGGGAACAGGGGAGCAGGCCGTCTGTTAGTCCCATCTTGTAGTCCCATCGTCACCGGGGCCTGCCCCTGTCCCTGTCTCATTAGAGGCCTCCGATTTGACACCTACCACCCCATTACGACACCCACCTCGCATCACACCCACCACATCCACCCCGCACCACACTAACCCCACCACCACATCCACCCCGCACCACACTAACCCCACCACCACATCCACCCCGCACCACACTAACCCCACCACCCCACACACCCTGCACCATACTAACCCCACCACCCCACACACCCTGCACCATACTAACCCCACCACCACATCCACCCCGCACCACACTAACCGGAGCTAACCCCACCACCACATCCACCCCGCACCACACTAACCGGAGCTAACCCCACCACCACATCCACCCCGCACCACACTAACCGGAGCTAACCCCACCACCACATCCACCCCGCACCACACTAACCGGAGCTAACCCCACCACCACATCCATCCCGCACCACACTAACCGGAGCTAACCCCACCACCACATCCACCACGCACCACACTAACCGGAGCTAACCCCACCACCACATCCACCACGCACCATACTAACCGGAGCTAACCCCACCACCACATCCACCACCACATCCACCACGCACCACACTAACCCCACCACCACATCCACCACGCACCACACTAACCGGAGCTAACCCCACCACCACATCCACCACGCACCACACTAACCGGAGCTAACCCCACCACCACATCCACCCCGCACCACACTAACCGGAGCACCCCATCCACCCCGCACCACACTAACCGGAGCACCCCACCCACCCCACACCACACTAACCCCAGCACCCCTCACACCCCACACCACACTTACCACTACAGCTTACTCCATTGCTCCACCCCATAACATACTAACCCCACCACCCCACACACCCTGCACCACACTAACCCCATTATGAAACCCACCCCACCCCACACTAACCCCACCACCACATCCACCCCGCACCACACTAACCCCACCACCACATCCACCCCGCACCACACTAACCCCACCACCACATCCACCCCGCACCACACTAACTCCACCCACCACATCCACCCCCCACCACATCCACCCCGCACCCAGTGGTGGACGAAGTACACCAGTTATGTACTTGAGTAAAAGTACAGTTACCTTGCATTGAAAATTACTCAAGTAAAAGTGAAAGTATTCACCTCACTTTTTTACTTGAGTAGAAGTAGAAAAGTATCTGCCGTCAAAAATACTAAAAGTAAAAAGTAAAAACTTAAAAATGAAGCCTTTGGTGAAATTTTAATATTTAAGTGTTGTAGGCCTAGTTTGGTCATATCTAATTAAATATCCTCTGATTTGCATAGGCTATACCAACATGTTAGAACTAGGTCATAACAGGCCTCAGAAACACTGTGGAGTAAGTCCATGGATGTTATAGCATTAGAAACCCCGCACCACACCCACCACATCCACCCCGCACCACACTAACCTACACACACCCCACACACCCCACACCACATCCACCCCGCACCACACTAACCCCACCACCACATCCACCCCGCACCACACTAACCCCACCACCACATCCACCCCGCACCCCACTAACCCCACCACCACATCCACCACGCACCATACTAACCGGAGCACCCCACCCACCCCGCACCATACTTACCCCCAGTGGTGCAGTCTACTTTTTTATGGTGGGTATACTGTATATTTGGGCATTTTTTGAAGTGGGTATACTGTATATATTTGTGCTATTCAAAACAATGGATCAATCAATTTTAAGTGGGTATACTGAAATCCCTGAAATTTAGAAGTGGGTATACTCCGTATACCCGCGTTCTACGTAGACTACACCACTGCTTACCCCAGCACCCCACCCACCCCGCACCACACTTACCCCAGCACCCCGGCACCCCACACACCATACTAACCCCTACAGCTTACTTTATTACTCCAACCCATAACATACTAACCCCACCACCACATCCACCACGCACCATACTTACCCCACCACCACAGATCATACTTACCACTACAGCTTACTCCATTGCTCCACCTCATAACATGGTCACCCCTGCAATCCCACCGCAATACCATTACTCCACCCCACACCATGCTGCTAACCCCAGACAACACCCCATTACACATTTTTACCCCACCTTCTCCACAGTCACACAGTAAATGTTGCAGTGTTAACTCAACGCTTAGAAAGTAGTGTTAAAGGCCAACTTCCGATAAAACTCAGTTTTACTCACTCCTTTCGAAGATCGGACGGTCACCCCAAGTTAAACTCACTTGCAAGGCTCTCATAGCGGTGCGTCAACTCTCCTGGCTGTGTTTCCCGGTGTTTCCCAATTTACATAAATAATGCAGAAAAACGAGCGAATCACGAAAGCCTTTCTGTGTTTCGTCACGTCGAAAGAAGGCGTTGCCCACAAAGGTTTATATCGACCCATTTA
>NC_085858.1:28303001-28308001 GCF_034702125.1 Engraulis encrasicolus | reverse complement strand
GTGTGCACACACAGCCACCTTATACATTAATGTATGGAGGAATACCCACTGCTGTGTGTGTGTGTGTGTGTGTGTGAGAGAGAGACAGAGAGACAGAGAGAGAGAGAGAGAGAGGGTATGCGTGTGTGTTTGCGTGCATGTGTGCACATGTGGTCAGGAACTAATGTCTTTCTGGTAGTCATTTGTACACATGCACGCACACAAGAACACACACACACACACACACACACACACACACACACACACACACACACACACACACACACACACACACACACACACACACACACACACACACACACACACACACACACACACACACACACACACACGCAGGGCCGCTGACAGCTTTTGCTGGGCCCAGGAGAAATTCATCTGAAAGGGCCCCCTTGTCAATATATACAATGTAATGGGGACCCAATTCTTGGCCCCTTACCTCTCTTGGCCCGGGACAACATACCCCTTTGTCCCCCCCTGTCGGCTTCCCTGCACACACACACACACACACACACACACACACACACACACACACACACACACACACACACACACACACACACACACACACACACACACACACACACACACACACACACACACACACACACACACACATGCACACACGAAAACAATAACCTCACTGCTCTGTAAGAATATACAGTATGTATCCACAAGGCCCCTGTACTGCATGTGTTGTACATGCTTTGCAACACAGGTTCAAAATGTGAAAAACGCATGTACACAAGGGAAGAAAAAAATCATGGCGCCCACTTCAAATGTTAGTACCTGGATTATAGAAATGAAAGATTACTAAATATAAGTATTACAGAGCAGCAACGCAACACAATAAGGTCTATCCAAAATTGGTGCTTCTAACAAATATTTGATGTTGGAGACTTTCATAGCGTCCTGGTTGACAGCAAAAGAGATAGTGTACAATCCCGTTCTTATGTCCCTCTCTGTATATTACACCATCACCATGATGGTTTGATCTTGTGGACAAGCCTATTCCTGCCCAAATCTTTATTAAATACTAATACTAAGTATGTACTTTATATATTGCCAGATGAGTAAATACCTCTACCAAAATTGACTTCAGATTCGCTACTGTAGTTTAGCCCACCCTATTGCATCTAACGGTTTTTCCAACTAGTTTGGCATCCCAATGGTGATGCGCTATCTTGTGTACACGTGTATTTCTGGGGCCTCTTTTGCCCAAAAATCTTTATTAAATACTAATACTAAGTATCTATAGTGCCAGTTGAGCAAATTCCTCGTCCGAAATTCACTTCTGAGATCCGCTCCTGTAATTTCGCCCACCCCCCGCACCCCCCCACTCCCCCACATCTAACAGTATGGAACAAATCCCACTGGCTGTAGCAGACGACAAATTGCATTAAAAACACTCAATTGGTCTGGGATTGACTAGAGGCCCGTGTCCCACCTCATCCCATTACACATGAGGCTGTTTAAGCTTCAAAAAGCTGCTGACGCATGAGGAGCCAGAGCACACACACGCGCACGCACACACACACACACACACACACACACACACACACACACACACCACACGCGCACGCGCACGCACACACACACACACAGAGACATGTGTACACGCGCACGCACACATACACACGCACACACACACACACACACACACACACACACACACACCACACACACACACACACACACACACACACACACACACACACAGACACACACACACACACACACACACACACAATACAGGCACACACACACACACACACACACACACACACACACACACACACACACACACACACACACACACACACACACACACACACACACACACACACACACACACACACATCTATTTGTTTGTTGATGTGTCTTTCACAAAAAAACATAATTTTTTAACACCTCAAGAGGTTACAAAATTAAGAAGATGAGGAAAAAAAGGACACCTGAACAGTCGTCAGCAATAATTGGCACGCTTTGTCTCGAGCCTAATTAATTCCAGACAAAGACTGTGTGTATGTGTCCATCAGCTTCACATAGTACTCTTTACTACTTTCCCCTCTTCCTTCCCTCTTCTCTCTCTCTCTCTCTGTGTATGTGAGCGTGTGTGTGTCTGTGTGCATGCGTGCACATGTGAGAGAGAGAGAGAGAGAGAGAGAGAGAGAGAGAGAGAGAGAGAGAGAGAGAGAGAGGAGTAGGGAGAGAGAGAGAGAGAGAGAGAGAGAGAGGAGTAGGGAGAGAGAGAGAGAGAGAGAGGAGTAGGGAGAGGAGACAAAGCCCCTGCCTGTCGTGTCTCATCCCACTTGCAGCTGAAGGGCTTACCTCTCCTGGATCATGTTACAGTCCCTTTGATTGCATGTAAACAGCTTTTGACATGGGTCCGCTTCAGTGTGTACGACATGCAGAAAATGGGGTGAAAAATGCCGGCGCACAACTGAACCTGTCAACAGCCAAGCCGTTACCGTACCTGCTTTTTAAAATCTGTACCCCCCAACACTACCCCCCCAAACATCCCTCCGTTTCAGGCAATCTGTGGGAACCAGGCCTGTGGAGTGACTAATCCTGTTTTTATCCTCACACACTCCCCTCCCCCCCCCCATGCCATCTCCAAACTCCGCTACCCTACCCAGTACCCCACCTCACCCCCCTCCCCTCCCCAAACCCATCCCTATCCTTCCCATCACCAAGCCCAGACACCCCCCCCCACACACACACACACACTGTATCTCGAGCCCCCCCTCCCCACCTATACCATCCCACCCCCCCCATACCCCATACCCATCAAGCCCAAACACCCTCCCCCCCACACACACACACACACTCCTCCACCCTCCCCAGTACCAACCCGTTACACCCCCCTATCCCCATCATCACCCCACCCCCCACCCTGTATCACACTTTCAATTCCACTTGCTGCCTCCTTTGTGCGATTTTCATTTGATCTCGCTTTTAAAATTCAAAATCTATTCAAGGTTTTTTTTTTGCTGCTGCTGCTGCTGCCTTCCTCTTACTTGGTTTCATGCCGCAGCCATGAAGGCCCTATTTATGTACACACCAGATTTGGAATTGCAAATCAAGGAATATGCGCGTGTGATTTTTTTTTTCACGGGTGGGGTGTGTATCTGTGTGTCTGTGTGTGTGTGTTTTGGTCTGCGTGTGTGTGTGTGTGTGTGCGTGCGTGCGTGCGTGCGTGCGCACGCGTATATGTCTGCATGTGTGTAGTGTGTGTGTCTGCTTGTGTATGCGTGCGTGCGTACATATATGTGTGTGTGTGTGTGTCTGCGTAGTGTGTGTCTGTGTTTGTGTGTGTGTCTGTGTGTGTGTGTATGTGTTTGTGTAGTGTGTGTGTGTTTGTGTAGTGTGTGTGTGTGTTTGTGTAGTGTGTGTATGTGTTTGTGTGTGTGTGTATGTGTTTGTGTAGTGTGTGTGTGTGTTTGTGTAGTGTGTGTATGTGTTTGTGTAGTGTGTGTCTGTGTTTGTGTGTGTGTGTGTATGTGTTTGTGTAGTGTGTGTGTGTGTGTGTTTGTGTAGTGTGTGTATGTGTTTGTGTGTGTGTGTGTGTATGTGTTTGTGTATAGTGTGTGTGTGTGTGTTTGTGTAGTGTGTGTGTGTGTGTGTGTGTGTGTGTGTGTGTGTGTGTGTGTGTGTGTGTGTGTGTGTGTGTGTGTGTGTGTGTGTGTGTGTGTGTTTGTGTAGTGTGTGTGTGTGTGTTTGTGTAGTGTGTGTGTGTGTTTGTGTAGTGTGTGTGTGTGTTTGTGTAGTGTGTATATAAGGCTGCATGCTGGTGGTGCAATGTCTCTGAATGCTCATCTCTTTTTGCCATAGATTTGGAATGTTAACATGGGACTTTATGCAGTCTGATCAGGGCTAGATTAGTCTGGTACCGGCCATGCAATTCAGGCCTTCATGCTTCCTTTAACGGTGTAGAAACCCACACATAATCTACTGTGGACGAAGCAAGTATCATTTTAGAACTCTGTGTGTGTGTGTGTGTGTGTGTGTGTGTGTGTGTGTGTGTGTGTGTGTGTGTGTGTGTGTGTGTGTGTGTGTGTGTGTGTGTGTGTGTGTGTGTGTGTGTGTGTGTGTGTGTGTGTGTGTGTGGGCATGCACATGTGTGTGTGCGCATGTGTGTGTGGGTTTATGTGTGTATGTGTGTGTTGTTTGGGTGCCAGCAATGGTTGGCAATGACGGTATGTGTGTGTGTTTGTGTGTGTGTTTGTGTGTGTGCGCGTGCGTGTGTGTGTGCGTGCGCATATGCGTCTATGCCTGTGTGTGTGGTGCATTAATGATTGGCTTTGCGGGTCCTCCACAGATCAGGCTCATCCACTATTAAGGTGTAGGTGACAGGCACGGTAATGGGGAATGAGTTGTCACCACCTGGGAAGCAGCTTATGTAGCTTCCTCTGGGTGGAGGGAGGGAGGGAGAGAGGTGGAGGGTGGAGGGGAGACGTCATCATGCATCGCTTCACCTCCATCTGCCCATATCCTCCTCCCTTCCTCTTCCTCTTCCTCTGGTCATCAAAGAAGCTAGAAATGACAATCTGCATGGGAGAGCCTGTGATTCTGGGACTGAGACAGATGGACGGGCGTTAGGGCTGTAACGATACATTCAACTCACGATTCGATTCGTATCACGATTTTTGGCCTACGGTGCAATACACCCCATGATGTTTTAAATGTGTCGTTTATAGGTACAACAGGTTACAAGAGGATACTATTTGTTTTTTTAAGTTAAAAAATATTGATTGTTAAATATTGATTTACAGCCTATCATATCATATCATATCATGTGGTTGTTTTCTGGACCAAAGGGTAACAGAACTTTGGAAGGGCGTATCACAATAGGGCCTTCTTGCATCACGATACAGTATCATTACTCTGCGTATCGCGATTTCTCGGTTCGATACAATATCGTTACAGCCAATACGGGCATACACACACACACTTAAAACGTACACACACCAACACAGACGCACACATATAGTCAGAGGCGC
>NC_085858.1:28295501-28300501 GCF_034702125.1 Engraulis encrasicolus | reverse complement strand
ATGGCATATGCTGTGCAATGCTACGCACGCCACGCAGCCTGCCACCCACCAACCCACCACCCCGCAACGCCGCCACCCCGCCACCCCGCCACCCTGCCACTCTCCGACATTTGTGTTGATATCATCGTCGTTGAAGGGTGTGTGTGTTTGAGAGAGTGTGTGTGTGTGTGATGTGATTGTGGTGTGGTGTGGTGTGGTGTGGTGTGGTGTGTGTGTGTGTGTGTGTGTGTGTGTGTGTGTGTGTGTGTGTGTGTGTGTGTGTGTGTGTGTGTGTGTGTGTGTGTGTGTGTGTGTGTGTGTGTGTGTGTGTGTGTGTGTGAGTGTGTGTGTGTGTGTGTGGTGTGGTGTGTGTGTGTGTGTGTGTGTGTGTGTGTGTGTGTGTGTGTGTGTGTGTGTGTGTGTGTGTGTGTGTGTGTATTTGCATGCGTGTCTGTATCTGTGTGGATGCATGTACGTATGTGCAGTTGTGTTGCATGTACAGGTATGTATATGTGTGTGTGCGTGTGTCTGTGTGTATCTGTATGTCTGTATCTGTGTGTGTGTGTGACTGTTTCTCTGTGTATGCATCTAAGTGCATCTGCGTGTGGAGGGGGGGATAGCAGTGACAGGGATTTGTGTGTGCTCTTTTCGTCGGCTTATCATCACCATTTCAATGGCCTCCTTACACCACCTGTCATGGGCGCCTCATCCCTCACGCCCGTCACGTCATGTGTCATCCTGTGGAGCTGCTCTGCTCTGCTCAGGTGCAGGGCCACCGACAGCTTTGGCTGGGCCCGGGACAAAGACATCTGAAAGGGCCCCAAACCCAAATCAATACGATGTAATGAGGATTTGATTCTGCCCCCCAGGCCCGGGACAAGTGATCCCTTTGTCCCCCACCGTCAGCTGCTTTGCTCAGGTGTCTGTGGACGGACGCAGAGCGAATGGATGGATGTTGGAGAGGAGGACGGGTAGAGAGGGGGGTGGGAAGGGATGGAGGTGTGTGTGTGTGTGTGTGTGTGTGTGTGTGTGTGTGTGTGTGTGTGTGTGTGTGTGTGTGTGTGTGTGTGTGTGTGTGTGTGTGTGTGTGTGTGTGTGTGTGTGTGTGTGTGTGTGTGTGTGTGTGTGTGTGTCTGTGTGTGTGTGTCCATGTGTTTGTGTTGGGTGGGGGTGGTGTGAGATGCGTACACTGTGTAATACAGTATGCACATTCCAGCACAAAGTGGCACAAGCCTCAAATTGCTCAAAAAAGAAAAAAAGATGTTTAAAAAAATAACCTCTTCTCAAATGAGTCATAAATAGGATTAATGGCGTGCGGTGTATCAACAGTGCACACTCACCCTGAAGTTTTGTAAAAATATCCGCCTGTCTGTCTGACTGTGTGTGTGTGTGTTTGTGCGTGTGTGTGTGTGTGTGTGCGTGTTTTTTTTCCGGAACCCTCACCATAGTCCTGCATGCCATGGTTTGCTGGATATTGAAATTATTTCCATAAAATACACTTGATAGGATGAGAATCGGGCTGGCTATGCTTTACAATGGGCGGCTGGGGGAGCGAGGTTAACGCTAAAAGGCTGGGTGCCATTAAAATTATGCACAGAAACAGTCGCTTTGCACATGAATCACCCCTAATGGATTAACGGGATGGGCTCATAAATAGACAATCAGAGGAGAAATGCTTTGAAAAAAAAGGGCCTAAAATTAGAGTTTGATCGCTTGTTATTCAGAGTTTTGAAAGGCTTGCGAGATGGATAAATGAAAAATGCAAGGGGTTAAATAAATAAAAAAGCATATATATACACCTGCCTGCTGTACGAGGCGCCTGGTATTGAATTTTAAAACACACTACTCCCACTATTCCTCCACCATGTTGGGAGAGACTCACAGAGATAATGGAGAAAACAACTGTGTGCTCAGGTGTAGGATCTCGGACATGCTTCTGTGGAACTCAAAACCGAGAGAGGGGCCTCTCTCTCTCTCTCTCTCTCTCTCTCTCTCTCTCTCTCTCTCTCTCTCTCTCTCTCTCTCTCTCTCTCACACACACACACTTTGCCACGGAGTCACAGAGAGAGAGAGACGGTGGGGTAATATGAGCATTTTCTACCTATCAGCGGATAATGGATTTGGTATTGGGTTTTCCCATGACATTTAGAGGTTAATATGCACTGCTTTCATGGTTACTTATTGACGGCTAGCCCGGATATTTGCATTCACCACGCTTTTTTATTGACACCGGTGATTAATATGCCGCCAAATCAAACAGGATGGCCGGGCTGGGGTGAAGAGTGTCTCACTCACACACACGCACACACATGCACTCACGCACGCACGCACGCACGCACGCACGCACGCACGCACGCACGCACGCACGCACGCACGCACGCACGCACGCACACACACACACACACACACACACACACACACACACACACACACGCAGACGCATCAAACACACCACTTGTTGTCAGATTGACACCCGTCTCACACACATGCATGCAGGTTACGATTTTGTGTGTGTGTTTGTGTACTCTGGGGTTTAATGTGCACTTGTTGTACGTACACGCTGATGTGCTGCAGAAGCGTCCACATACATCATTGTAAAAGCCAGGCTTCAACATGCGACATGCTGTGCAGAGCGCTGTTCCCAGCTCCTCAGTTGGTAGCCGTACAGTAGCTTCCCACACTAGGCCCCGCTGGCCTATCCAATAGGCGTAGTAGGCCCTCGTTTCAACACCGCTTATGATAAACGGCCAAACCTCTCCACACACATCCATTTTTCCAGCCGTGAACTTTTCGGGGTGTTTGTGTGCCCGGTCGGGGGTGGGTGGGGTGGAGGTTACGGTTTATGGGGGTGCTCATATACATTTACACACCCTGAGCATGGTCTGTTGGGGGTGAGGTCACGCTGTCACTGATGCCCCTCACCCCACCCCACCCCACCCCAGACCCCACCCCACCCCAAGCCCCCCCTGTGTGTCTTGGGTGTCTTTGATCCCTGAGGCTGGGGCCTGGCTGGTATGGCAGGAACAGGGCCAGGAAGAGGAAGGAAGGAAGGAAGGAAGGGCAGATTCTTCACGGCTCCCGGTGCCCATCCCTGACCCCATATTTGTTTTCCTCCTCTGGTAATTCCCTGACAGGCCTGGCTAATCGATCGCCTCGCTGTCCGTCCGCTCAAGTCAGTCCTCCCCACCTCCCCCACCTGGTACCTTTCCCGCTATACCATCACCACAACATTTTCCCAGAATGCATTGCGCACTAATAGGATTCTATCATCACCGGTCGTCCGTCATGGGGCCCCATGATTTTCAGTTTTCAGTTTTCAAGAACACAATGTTGGGACTCCTTGATTGGACACAGCACAGAGCCTGAAGTGATCAAGAAAATGGGGAGAGTTCTCAAAGTGAATATGTGACATGGCGTGAGGGAGGGAGACAGGCTTTTCTTTTTTTCACTTTTCACACCAAATGTGATGATTTCTACACATATCCCTGGGATCAGAATTCCAGTGTTACACTACTGCGTAACAATTATTGCAGAAAAAAAAGGTTTTGGTGTAAGGGTTTTTTAGGCGCTGACACTTTGACGATTAAGAAATATTGCCAGATCACATGCTGCACAGCCGCGTAGTATGCGAGGAATTTGTTAGAGTCGTAAAAAAGAGCAGAAAGCCACGGCATACAGGATTGGCAGCGTCTTGTCCACAATGCCTCTCCTCTGTGCAGGCGTACAGTACAGTGCAGCACCAGCCTCTCATCCCCTGGCTAATGCCGGGCGGTTGTGCTTAAAACGTGTATAATTTCCCGTCCACACATTCACACGGCATGTCACCAAGTCGGAGTGAAGAGCGCCAGTGTTCAAAGGCGGGCTATAAGATGGAGTGATGGGGTGTGTGTGTGTGTGTGTGTGTGTGTGTGTGTGTGTGTGTGTGTGTGTGTGTGTGTGTGTGTGTGTGTGTGTGTGTGTGTGTGTGTGTGTGTGTGTGTGTGTGTGTGTGTGTGTGTGTGTGTGTGTGTGGAGAGGCTGGGTGGGTGTGTTGGTGGGTGGGTGTGTGGAAGGGGGTGTATGTGAGTGTGGGACGGTGAAGGCTCAAAGGAGTTGACACACAGCTGTCTTTGCTATAAATCTTTTGCAAATCCACGGTACCAAGAAAAAACAGATTCTAGCTTCTCTGTGCGGTATTACGGAAGCTCAGAATGTTTAACGTTGAAGCTAAAATAAAAAAATAAAATAAATCGTATTTTCTGAGGCGGTCTTCTGTTTAGCTCGGAGAATGTGTGTCTGTCTGCATGTGCAATGTTGCAGTGACTTGGGCAAACTGGTTTTTTTTTTCGTTTTCGTGATGGGCTCTGATGTTTGAAATGAGCTTAAGCTCGCGTAGCCTCGCAAACACAAAATCTTGCTCCCTGGCCAAACGAATTTGGCAGATAAAGTGCAAGAAAGACAGAGAGAGAGGAGGAAAAAATTAAATTAAATAAGCTTTGTATGGTCACTAAGCAAGGTTAATCTAGCAGGCTAATAAATATAGCACATTTTCTCACTTAATCACATGCGTGGCCCCTTGCCTATAAGTCTCTCTGGCTGCAAGCTATATGGAAAAGGGGGTTCATGATATAATTATATGATTGTATTGTCATTTCGCCTCACCCCTTTGGGTCAAGAACAAATTGCATCATTTAATATTTTAACTTTATATTCTCTCTGTCGGTGAAGGAGGTGGGTTGAGGGTGGGGTGTGGAGGGGGTTGGTGGGTGGTACAGCAGTCAAAGTTCACCTCCTTGTGTAATGAATCTTCCATTATTTATGCCATGCATTATGAATGCACTTGAACCCATACATGCATATCTATAAAAGTGAGACTCCTATCATCAATTCCTGTCCTGGGAGCCTGTGTGTGTGTGTGTGTGTGTGTGTGTGTGTGTGTGTGTGTGTGTATGTGTGTGTGTGTGTGTGTGTGTGTGTGTGTGTGTGTGTGTGTGTGTGTGTGTGTGTGTGTGTGTGTGTGTGAGAGAGAGAGAGAGAGAGAG
>NC_085858.1:28270501-28290501 GCF_034702125.1 Engraulis encrasicolus | reverse complement strand
ACAGACCTTAGATGGCTGGACGGCTGGATATTGTATACTGTAGTTAGGCTATAAAGCCTAAAAGACTGGTTATGCCAGGGTGTGGGAGGTGTGTTCATGTGATGTATGTGCAGTAAGTGTTGCTACTGTATGTGTGCACAATGCACATGTTGTGTTTAATTGTGTAGCTATCTTGTGGATGTGGATGTATTTATGTACATGTAAGTAGGTCTGTGTATGTACAAACCCCAACTCCGGTGAAGTTGGGACGTTTGGTAAACAGTGAATAAAATCAAAATGCTATCATTTTCAAAACATTCAATCTATTCATTAGATGGAGAATAGTGAAAAGACAACATATTAAGTGTTAAAACCGAGAAAAAATATTGTTTTGGGGTACAGATGCAAAACCCCCTAAGTGCCTTTTCAGAAAATAATCTTAATTCATTTTTATTTAATACAAAGCTATCAAAATTGCATTTTTTGTAATTTTATTTATGTAATATAACTTTTTATATGTATTATCAAGTACATGAATGTAAACCAAACCAACAACGTGGTTCTCTAAAAATATAGAAGTGCAGGTCTTCAGAAATGGAGTTAGGGGGTTTTGCATCTGAACTCTTCATATGTACTCATTTCTAGTTTCATAAATCCAACACATCTCAAAAGAGTTGGGACGGGGACAATAAATGGCAGCAAATGTCGAGGAAGATTAAAAACAAAACAAAAGACAACACTTAACAGTTAAATACATTAACCGATGAGATGATTTTATATAAAAAAAACGGTAACACTTTACTTTACGGATCGCTAATAAGGTGTTAATTTCATACTAATTTCTCAGTAATTTCAGTCTAATTTTATGGTAATAACTGCTTGTTATTAGTAATAACAGCAAAATACCCATATGGTTTCCAGTGCAATTACACTATAATTTCTCATTAATAACAGCAAAAATAACCATACAGTTTCCAGTGCAATTATGCTGTAGTTTCTAGTTAATAGTAGGCTAATGGAAACAGCTACTGTGTCATCATAGTAGTTAGGTGGTAGGTATGCCAGTAACTAAACGGTATCAGCCGAAGTAGTTTCATACTAATTAGGCTACATCAGGGCCGTAATGTGCAATACTTCCTCTTCCTATGTTATTGCATAGAAACGACCACCCAAGCATCCTTGTATTATTTCTGCTTAATTACCTTGTAAACAATTGAGTAGTTATATGGAAATAAGATAGAATCAGGGCCGTAAAATGCATTATCACCTATTCCACTCAATTTTATGGAAATTACATATTTTCATGGTCTTAAAATGTCTTATTTCTTATTTCCACTCAATTACTTAGTTATTATCATTTTTAATACAATATAGACTAGCCTACTATGAAGTGATTCAAGTACACAGACAAACACATTGTGTGCAAAACTTTATTTATTTTTCCAATCAGTTATGAGATTCATGTTCACTGATGTGAGGTTGTCAATCTGCCACCATCCAGAGGAAGTCCTGTGAACACAAACAAACAAACAGAGAAGTCAACTGCAAGACCGGTTTCACCTAGAGGTGCACCGAAAATTCGGCCGCCGAAAATATTCGGCCGAAAACGCAAAAAAAGATACTTTCGGTTTTCGGCCGAAAGCCAATTGAGCGGCCGAATCGGAGGCCGATTAGAAAATGAATTGAAAATGGGCATTAATTAAACTAATTTCAGTTCTACTCTAACATTTGAAGACATCAAATACACGTTTATTTTATTTCCAAAACATGTCAAAACATTTGGATGTGCATTTCTGCCAAAAACACTAGGCCTATTCGAAATTCGATGGCCAATATTCGAATGTTATTCGAAAATGGAAAAAAGACGTGCGTTTGCTAACTGAGGGACTCCCACGGTCATTCCTTGAAACATGTAGCCTAAATTCCGCCGACGTATCATAAAGAGTTCAATACTTATTTACAGTGGCCTTCCATCTACAGCACCAGGGGGGAGCAATAGCTAGAAAATGCTGTCGAGTGTACACCTCTGAACGTCCAGCTCACTGGAGAAGGGAGTTTGTGCACAGCCCTTATAGAATCTGTGGTCTGTGCGTCCGTGACGAGAAATAGGCTATTTATCATTCCCTTCCCCTCCTTCCATTCTCGTGGCACGGCCCACTGAACAGTTGTTCGCTAGTTGGGCTGCATTAGAACTAGTTAGCAATTGACATTGTTGACAGACAGCATCCCGATTCGCGCGGCTACAAAGTTTGTTTTACAAATCCGAAGCAACGCTATATGAAACGACCCCCAGACAGTTGCAGATTATAGTGTAGTAAGCCAGATAAAATTGCCTCGGCTAAGAGTGCTCAGCTAGTTTACTTTGCTTGTTAGCTTATCATTATTAGCGTTAGAGATATTGAAATAACCTGCCATTGTTGACACTGACTACAAGTTGTCACAGCTACAAGTAGCTTACCTTGCAGAAGTTTACGCTGGCCAAATCAGACGCAAATTGATGTGACATTATTCCCGAACAGTTACAGATGACAGTCCATGTTTACAAAACCATCACCAATTGCAGATTTACAGTGCCAACGATTTATTTATGAATGCCCAAGAATGCCCATTCCCGAAATGCACGAGATGCGTGGCTTCTCCCTGGCTGTGTGTGTGTCGTGTCGGCGGGGGGCGGGACGCTTTCAGACACACTTGCCTTACGTGTTGGAAATGAAAGATGAGCATCGTATCTAGACCTACCAGAGAAATTAAAATACAGGGGAGCTACTAGGTTAATTTAATGTAACCCTGCAGTACTTCTCATTTGTCACTTAACACTGCTAGGGAGGCCATCACAGATTTTTTTTTACTGGCTGGATTTTTTTTATTCGGCAGGACTATTCTAAATTGGAAAGAAAAACATCCCTGTAAACCATTTCAGCAATATTGAAAAACAGTGAAAAACCTAACTTTTGATCACTTTTGTCTGAACTGTAATATTCGGTTTCGGTTTCGGTATTCGGCCAAGTGATTCATTATTTTTCGGTTTCGGTTTCGGCCACAAATTTTCATTTCGGTGCACCTCTAGTTTCACCACGTTTATTTTTTTATGTTATCAATTCACCATCGCTAAATTTGCTTCTGAAATGCAGTACCATGTTAAATGCACGTTGTAAATCTTCCTCAGGCTGACATCGTTGCTGATTTACAAAGGCAAACTCTAGCTAGCACCTAGCTTCAGTCATTGAAAACATGGTGGGCAGAGCTAGCTAGTGGTTTCCATTGTAAAGGTACTTCTGTATGCCGTTTCATTTCCAGAACAAACATAAACCTAACACTAACTCATAAAACATGTTTGCATAAGGCTAAAGTAATTCGACGATTGAAGGTGGATGAAATCAACATCAAGACCATTTTAGCTCACCTTGAAAGTTACCCTGGTTGCTGCCTGCGTGCGAAAGCACTGTGTGGTGCGTCTCAAACTCCACCCTTGTGTGTCAGGGTACTCAATTAAACAACGTCAGCAGAGAACGTTTTCTTAAAGAACTTTGACGTCAGCGTCTCTGAGCCATACCGCAAGCAGAGCGGGCAGCGTACAACTAGAACGAGTGTGCTTGAAGTACAGAAGTATACTAATTGAGACGCTTCTGTTCTGCAGTAACCAAACTTTCGTTGCCTAGCAACAACAGGACTCGCCGCCACCGCGAGCTAGTTCAACTTCAGTTCAGCAGAGCCAGGCAAGGTAAGCTTCCCGACAACGAACTTTTAATGTAGTTCTAGCTTTAACCTGCTTTCATTTTGTCTCTGAGCATTGAAGGATTTTAACTGTATACACTGCAAACACGTCTTATCAGCCGTGTTTGTGCTGAAATGGCATAGCCTACAGAGGTACATGGAAACCACTAGTTCTAGCTAGCTCTGCCCACCATGTTTTCAATGACTGAAGCTAGGTGCTAGCTAGAGTTTGCCTTTGTAAATCAGCAACGATGTCAGCCTGAGGAAGATTTACAACGTGCATTTAACATGGTACTGCATTTCAGAAGCAAATTTAGCGATGGTGAATTGATAACATAAAAAAATAAACGTGGTGAAACCGGTCTTGCAGTTGACTTCTCTGTTTGTTTGTTTGTGTTCACAGGACTTCCTCTGGATGGTGGCAGATTGACAACCTCACATCAGTGAACATGAATCTCATAACTGATTGGAAAAATAAATAAAGTTTTGCACACAATGTGTTTGTCTGTGTACTTGAATCACTTCATAGTAGGCTAGTCTATATTGTATTAAAAATGATAATAACTAAGTAATTGAGTGGAAATAAGAAATAAGACATTTTAAGACCATGAAAATATGTAATTTCCATAAAATTGAGTGGAATAGGTGATAATGCATTTTACGGCCCTGATTCTATCTTATTTCCATATAACTACTCAATTGTTTACAAGGTAATTAAGCAGAAATAATACAAGGATGCTTGGGTGGTCGTTTCTATGCAATAACATAGGAAGAGGAAATATTGCACATTACGGCCCTGATGTAGCCTAATTAGTATGAAACTACTTCGGCTGATACCGTTTAGTTACTGGCATACTTACCACCTAACTACTATGATGACACAGTAGCTGTTTCCATTAGCCTACTATTAACTAGAAACTACAGCATAATTGCACTGGAAACTGTATGGTTATTTTTGCTGTTATTAATGAGAAATTATAGCCTAGTGTAATTGCACTGGAAACCATATGGTTATTTTGCTGTTATTACTAATAACAAGCAGTTATTACCATAAAATTAGACTGAAATTACTGAGAAATTAGTATGAAATTAACACCTTATTAGCGATCCGTAAAGTAAAGTGTAACCATTAAAACAGTGTTAATTCCTATCTTGGGCATGATTTCACCAGCTTAAATGGTGGGTGTATTACTTGTCATGTTTTGCAATGTTTTCCTTTCTGTAGTGCTTACAGTGTGACAGGTCTTGACCAAAAGCCCACCATTTTATCACCTGCTGGTCCTTATGATGGAGCCAAACTGTTAAAACATAGTAGAGAATGCAATTTGACCTTACTATGTGGCAGTAATCGAAGATCTCCCTTCAAAATATAATGCATGAGTGGCTTTTCATGCTGTTTAAAACCCATTTATACCATTCAGCACTGTATTTAACTCTACAGATGAGTGAGAACATCTTAACCAATGCACTACTGCACCCGCATGCCATCATGGAGGCTGACTTTTGAAGCTAGCACTAACACAAGTTGGATGGTCCATTTTCACTGTAGCACAGGATGTGCAATGCTCTATTATTGTCAAAAAGAATGGACTTCTACAACTTCTGCTGACTTCTGTAAGCAAAGGACAGTTTCCCATGTCTTCTGGGTCTATTTCAAGTGAGCTCAGGTGCTTAGGAGAATGCCACACCCCTGTATCATTTGCACGCATTAAGCATTCTTAATATGATCAATTTTCAATAGCTCTAATTCCTGGAGTGCTAGAGTGAGACTACAGCCAATATATATTTCATGATGTCATGAACCTATACAATGATTTTAGTAACAAAAATATGTCTTATATACACTCAATCGTGGTAAATCAAAGGGAATTAAAAAATGTATGTAATAACTATGGTAATTATTCCCTTTGCATCTTTAATTCTGAGTGACTCAGCCTCTCTGTGATGATCTTATACCTGGACACCTATATTGTCCGTCAGTACAATTCATTTTGAAATGTTCTTCTTTGTTGTTTTATCTTATTTGGATGTTTACTGAATTTCACTGATCCCCGTCCCAACTTATTTGAGACGTGTTGGATTTATCAAATTAGAAATGAGTACATATGTCCCCCAAAACAATATTTTTTCTCGGTTTTAACACTTAATATGTTGTCTTTTCACTATTCTCCATCTAATGAATAGATTGAATGTTTTGAAAATGATAGCATTTTGATTTTATTCACTGTTTACCAAACGTCCCAACTTCACCGGAGTTGGGGTTTGTAATTGAGTTGTGTGTTGACGAGTATGCCTTGTTTATGTATGTTGGTATGTGTGTGTGTATTTGTGAAGAGTTTATTTGCAAAACGGTGTATCCACCATTTTTGACTTTTGCATTTTATCATTGGAAATGACTGTTCAGAGGTCCTATAACCTAGGTAAATGCTTGCTATTCAAATATTTTGAGAACATACTTTGTCAACCTAGGCCTATGTCATATTCATTTTGCAATGCAATGCAAAGGAATGCCCAAAACAAAAATTTCCCAACATTCTACAAAATGGAGATAGGTGTATATCGTTTTGCAAATAAACTCTTCATGTGGAATGTCTGCATAATCATGTGAAAGTGTATAGGAGGCTCTCGTCAGTCCACCTGCTCACAAACTCGAGTTTTAAAGCAAAGTACAGTAGGCTGCTGGGGAGCCGTGGCCTTATTGGGTAGGGATGTAGACTTAAGATCAGAGGGTTGCAGGTTTGAATCCCACCCTTACCTCTCCCTACACCTCCATCCATGGCTGAAGTGCCCTTCAGCAAGGCACCTGACCCCACATTGCTCCAAGGATTCTAACCCTGGAAATATCTGTAAGCCGCTTTGGATAAAAGCATCAACTAAGTGTAATGTAATGTCATGTAAAAAGCTTTGAGTTGACCAACCCATGCGTGGGCTCTATGTAACTTACATGAACCCAATCTTTAATGTTTTTTTTATTATTATTATTACTATGTGTGCACGTGTGTGCACTTTTTCACATGAACCTTGGACAATTGGCGCCATACGGCAGCCTCCCGAGCTCGTGTTTGAATGTGGGAATGTGTATGTGTGTATGTGTATGTATTTGAATGTGGTTTAAGTCAACTTCTTAGTTGTGATACTGTGGCTGCGCTATATAAAAACATGGTGTATTGTACTGTATTTTGTAATCAACCAGTACTATACACTATACCACAGTACCATACAGCAGTGTTTCTCAACAGGGGTGCCGCGGGCCCCCCTCAGGGGTGCCGCGGAAACGTGGCTGATAAATAAATTATGTAATAAATTATGTAATATACATATTTGTCTAAATTGATAAGTTAATGCTAGTCAGTGGAATCTTTCATCTTCCATTTACACACAATAAAGTAAATATAGGTCGCCCCAGTCAGCTGCAACTTTGAACGTAGGTCGTGTGACGTCTTCAAATGTGTTACTTTTCTAAGCTTTTGTGGTATCGGATGCGATGCCATGTTACGGCTTGTTGGTTTGGGGTGTCTTGAAATTCTTTATGAATTGAAAGGGTGCCTCGCCTAAAAAAGGAAACACTGGTGTAATCAACCAGTACTATATACCACAGTACCATACAGTACAGTCCTATCATCAGGTTGTGTAGGCCTTTTTGACTGACAGACCCACACAAGCAGTGAACATCCAATACACTACACTGACACTGATTTGGGCTCAACATTTCTGACTTTTTTCAAAATGATGTGAAGCAAGTTCTCCTTTGAAGCAAAGCAGGATTTAACAACTGCCATTTTCAGGCAGAGAACCATGGGAATAGTGTTGTGTATGTTTATGTCAATGCCACGGGATGCATCTTATACCTGCTTCATATGCATTGAAACTAGAGATGCACCGGATCCTGATTTTTTGGATCCTGCCGGATACCGGATCCACTGCTTAAGATCCTGCCGGATCCGGAACCGGATATCGGATCCTACAAAAGGGTTGAAACATATAGTCTACTCGCACACGTGGGCCCTTTTTATTGTGTTGGCTCAAACTATTTTTTAGACTCATTGGCTTACTGCCACGCTGCCTGCAACGGCCGCTTGCAAAGGGCTTTCACTCCATGCAGTGATTGGGGTTGTGAAAGACTGACTGAAAAGCCTAGGCTAGACATGCACCAGATCCTGATTTTTAGGTAACATGCCGGATACCGGATCCACTGCTTAAGATCCTTCCGGATCCGGATCCTGTGAAAAACCCTATTATCCTGCCGGATCTGGTGCATCTCTAATTGAAACGAAAGTGTCTGACGTCACAAGAAAAGCTCACCATACCCCTGCTCACTCCATCTGTCTGTCTATAGACTCATGTCAAGCCAGTTGCATATGCTTTGGGGTGGAGAGCTATTGTGTGTTGTTTAACTGACACACACCCATGCAAACAAGCAAGCGAGCACGCAGGCAGCCTCGCAGACCCCAAACAGCCAGACTCTCTGATTTAATTGGCAGACCTCTCGTAGACGCCCCCCTCCTATACGTTTGGGTTACGGCACGGACGCAAACGAGAAAACAGCAGGCAGGTAATGGCAGACTCCAACATCAGGAGGCAAGATGGATGTTGCAGAAGCATGTCTGGCTTCACTCCCCCCTCACCCTCAACTACCCCCACCACCCTCCCTCAACTACCCCCACCACCCTCCCTCAACTACCCCCCATCTGCCTCCTTTTGTCCAAGCGCTGGCGACCCCGACAGATGCCCAGGTGAAAGTGTTGTGCTTGCTTCCCACTCCAAGCGAGTGATTTCTGGAGGGTGGAAGGAGGGGTTGTTGGGGTGGGGGGTGAGGGGTGAGGGTTGAGGTTGGGTCTTGTTTCCGACCAAACGAGCAAGAGGGTGCCGGTTGAGGGGAGATTCTGGGGGCTATGACGTTTTGAAGAAGGGGGCACTGGTGGAGTGGTGGAGGGGGGTTGAGGTCAGGGGTGGGGTGGGTTGATCTTGTTTCGAACCGAACCAGCAAAGGGGGTGCCAATGGAGACGGGGTGGAGGGGTTAGAGTGGGGTCGGCTGGGCAGGCCTGGGTCTGGGGGTGAGGGGTGGAAGGGGGGAGACGAAAGAGAACAGCTGAAACGGCACAGACAGTGTGCACAGACGCACAGACAGTGTGCTTGCATAGCGGGTCATCACTGTCGTCATCACCCATCGTCACCGGCTCCAGCTCCTCACCCTTCACCTCTCTACACGCCTTTCCCCTCGTCTGACCCCCCACCTCTGGTCTAGTCATCAGCTCCTCTGAACTTAAGCCAAGCCAAGCCAATGGCCCATCACACAGCCAGTTAATTAAATTGAATTCCGTCGAGTTTGATCTTTCCTTTAATTCCGAATTAATAGGTGTTTACATGATGTGTTCAAAGCGGAATTAAGCTTTATTCAGAATTAAAGGGACACTGTGTGAGATTTTTAGTTGTTTATTTCCAGAATTCATGCTGCCCATTCACTAATGTTACCTTTTTCATGAATACTTACCACCACCATCAAATTCTAAGTATTCATTATGACTGGAAAAATAGCACTTTTCATACATGAAAAAGGGGATCTTCTCCATGGTCCGCCATTTTGAATTTCCAAAAATAGCCATTTTTAGCTGCAAAAATGACTCTACTTGGACCATACTAGAAAATATTTGTTTATTACTCAGTAAACTTTCATGTAAAGATCAAATTTGGCATTAGGCAGCCCAGTTTCAATGAGCAGCATAGTTGCAGTACCTTTTTTGACCATTTCCTGCACAGTGTCCCTTTAAATATATTTTTTGGCTTTTATTTGTGATAGGACAGTGGAGAGTGACAGGAAGTAAGATGGGGTAGGGTTGGGAAATGGCCAAGGCTGGATGCGAACCTGGGTGCCTCTGGGCATGCAAGCCCATACGTATGTGGGGGGCTTAGGGCATCGCACCACATAACTATCCATTTATGGAAGTTATTTTTAAAGAAAAAAATACATGTTGCAACCTAATATCCTTTTTCCATATTTGTTACTCGATATTGTTGCGGATAAAAGCATTTAAAAATGTCCCTGTTTCGGCACATCAGTAGACCACCTCTCTGTTCTTGTCCATTGATATAATCTTGACTGTGGTAGAAACTTTTAGTGTTTTTATTTTACTTGATTCTATTTTCTAACTGCACAGCACTTACTTAAACCTACAAAAAAACTAGACTCTCCTCCAACGGTTTGCATCACTGGCCACTTCTGGCAATGAGCATGTTAAGGGTGTTTTTCTCCTCCTCTCATCCTCTTCTCCTCCTCTTTATCCTCCACTTCTTCTTCACACATTAAAAATGTTAGGATTTGTGCTGGCGGGCTTCTGGCGGCGGGGCCCTTAACTAGATGAGGTGCAGTGAACGGTAGAGGGGGAGAATAATGAATTTAGCCCTGCCGCACACAGAGGCAATGGAAGTTCCAATCCAGCCCTAACAAGCAGCACGCATCCTTAGAGCAATTAGTCACTGTCAAATAGGGGCAAATGTAGAACTCTCCACTTGCTTGTTAGGTGAAAAAAAACCTACACAGGGGTCAGTGACACGGAATGAAAAATATAGTGCAGCCACTGAATCACTGGTTTAACAATACTTTTTTTCTTTTTCTTCTTCACAGGTCTCCTCCAGAAGTTCTTGGCCATAACATTGTGTACAAACCGTTGGACCTTCTGTTTAACAAAAAGTTAAGGTGTAGATGGAAAAGAAACAGAAAAAAGAAAAATTCACGACACCGCCAAGAAATATTCTTCACTGTCCTCTGCCTCAAATAAAAGGTCTATGACCTAATCTTGGTTTGAAAATGCACTGAGAAATCTTTATCTTTAGTTTTATTTTTTCCTCACCAAGATAACCATCCACCATCGCAAGGGGTGCACAATTACACAGGCCATCTAGTGTAAATACAAACAGCCAAGAATGCATGAGCTATGCACACACAAGCACAATCCAAATTCTTGATTTTCCACACCCCCACCCTCTCCAACACACACACACGCACACACGCACGCACGCACGCACACACGCACACACAAACACACGCACGCACGCACGCACGCACGCACGCACGCACACACACCCTTGTTACATGCTGTCATTCGGCCAGGTTCCCTGTGTGCTGCGGTCCAAAATAAACTGTCACTTCCTCTCAGCTTCATGTGACACACGTGTCTGCTCTCTTTGAAATATAGATTTTCAATTACCCGCTAAACAACCACTGAGCTTTTACATTTTTGCCATCTGACCCCTGGGCCGAGCACGGGGCCTCTCTTTCTTCTCTTGGACGACCCAGCCTGCCTGCCTGGCTGAATGCCTCTCTCTCTCTCTCTCTCTCTCTCTCTCTCTCTCTCTCTCTCTCTCTCTCTCTCTCTCTCTCTCTCTCTCTCTCTCTCTCTCTCTCTCTCTCTCTCTCTCTCTCTCTCCATCCCTCACTGCCTGACCCTCTCCCTTGCTGAACCTCCCACTACACCGCACCTCACTTCACCTCTCGTCTCAGCTCTGTGGCTCGTGACATAATTGGCTGGGCTGGTAGCCTTTTTTCACTCTTCTCCTTCTTCTTCTTCTTCTTCTTGGCCTTTTTCAGATTATAGCTGTTTATCCCCAGTACCAAGCCAAAGACCTTACACAGTGCATAGGTTGAGCTGGAGTGGATGGAGGCCGGAGAGTCCGGTTCTTTTGCTGAACCTGAAGATGGTGGTTACATTCACTCGGATGCTGTACGCACGACAGAATAAAACAATATTGTCTTTGGCATTTCACCTGAAATAGAATTCGGCAGGCGGTGATGGTATTCACTCAGGTTAAATAATCGTTTGTGGATGTTTTTCTTTAAGGCATTTTTTTTTTTTTTTAGATTTTTAAAAGGTTTATTTGTTGTGTTAGATCTGTCACATTTTTCTCTCCAACTTGTTTGACACTGACATTGGAGGTGCAAACCAACATGGTGAACGAACACACACAGACGCACGCACGCACGCACGCACGCACGCGTGCACACACACACACACACAGTAGTATTTCAAATTCAATCAACATACGGTGAATGGAACACCCCCAAACTATCAAGTGTCAATTTTTTGGAGAGTAGACATTTTCAGATGCAAGTCATCTCCTGCAGCTGACTGGCTATCTACAAAACACACTTTTGAAGAAAAAAAAAATGCAGAAGTCCGCACACACACACATGTACACACTTTTAAAATAGATTTTCTTTTTTTAGACCAGATCTTTCAATCTGACGGCTTATTTAATTTCACGATGGTGCATTTAAAAAGGTACATTTCTCCCTGGATGGATTTTCCTCTCCCCATATATATACGGGACGGGAGGGTAGGGGGGGTGTATATAGGTCAGAGACCTCAAACGCCTTATCAGTAATTCACCATTGCTTGGTTATTAAGGACAGCTTAGGTTGGAGGAGGCTGAAGTAGAGGGAGGGGTTAAGGTGAATTGATTGCCTGTGGACATGTTAAACATGACCCTAGCAGGGCAGCGGCGGCGGCGGCAGCGGAGGAGGAGGAGGAGGCAGCAGGAGAGGCACTCCTAAAATGCAGCACCCAACCTGTGCACCCCAACCACCACCACCACCACCGCCCTCCACCACCTCCTCTGCAAGTAATCAGCTGCCACTAAGGCTTTAATAAAATTCGGAGGGAGGGAGAGAGAGAGAGAGAGTGAGGGGGAGGGTTAGGAGAGAGGGCTGGGGCTGGGGCACCCCCCTCTGAAATACCCCCGGGGGCTGTTTCCTTTCCGACCAACTTGGAAATAATCAAAAACCCTGGGCAACAGACATTTGCGGCCGTCTCCCGCCTGCCTGCCTGCCCGCCTGCCTGCCCGCCTGCCCGCCTGCCTGCCTGCCTGCCTGCCTGCCTGCCTGCCTGCCCGCCTGCCTGCCCACCTTGCCCGCTACCCCGTGTTATCAGGCACACAGCCATGGAAAAATGTCTCTTCCACCACCATATCACATCATATCATATGTCATATCACACAGCACCTTTTAAAAATAATAACGGGATGCCTTTTAATATTTATTTTTGTAAATACCGCATGGGCATTCATTTCAATGCACATTTCATCTGTGTGTGTGTGTGTGTGTGTGTGCGCGCGTGCCTGCGTGCCTGCGTGCCTGCGTGCGTACAGTGTGTACAAAGGAAGGGCAAGCATCATCATGTGAATGATACCCAACAAACAAACAATAGTTACCGCCACGTGGAGTCCATGGTCTATTATTGCCTGGCTTGCAGAGTGTCCTGGCACCAGCTTGCTGTGGACGGCCAATGAGAGGATAATTACAGGGTAAACTTGGGCTCAATCTGTCTGTAGACCCATACCTCCTCTCCTCTACCCCCCCCCCTCTCTGCCCCCTGTTCCCCTCTCCTCTCCTCTCCTCTACCCCCCCCCCCCCCCCCCCCCCTCTCTCTCTGCCGCCCCCTGTTCCCCCCTCCTCTCCTCTCCTCTCCTCTCCTCCGTAAAGGGGGTGTGGTGGGGTGGGGGGTATCCCTTGATTAGCCCAAACTCAGGGTGCAGCCCCCTTTGCGAATAGCAGATTGAAGTTCATGGCAGGGGTCTCAGCTGCCAGTGTGTAGCGATGAATTGCCTGCTGTAAGAAGGTGTTGACAGGAGCAGCTGGACATCAGCGAGTGATGAAAAGAAAGGGAAATTCATTGAGACCCGAGACAGAATGGTCCACTGGGAAGAGGAAGGGAACGAGAGAAGGCAAGAGAAAGGAGAGAGGGGGAGAGAGAGAGAGAGAGAGAGAAAGAGAGAGAGAGAGAGAGAGAGAGAGAGAGAGAGAGAGAGAGAGAGAGAGAGAGAGAGAGAGAGAGAGAGAGAAGAGGGGATGGGAAGAGGGAAGGAGGGCGGAGGGCGGAGGGAGGGATGGAGAGAGAACCTGGCATCTGCTGGAGGAAGGCTGAACTGCAACCTGGCCTGGAGGCGTCATGGAGAGGTGGGCATGAGAGGGGAGAGGAGAGACGGGAGAGGGGAGAGGGGAGACGGGAGGCTATTTAAAGGGCTCCTCTGGTCTCATCTTTTTAATTATTTTTTTTTTCTTCTGCCCATGGACTGGTAATTTATTTCAGATTGCCATATAAATACAATATTGTGTTATGATCTGGATTTGTATTGTTATTTTAGCTATTGTGGTCAGTTATTATTGTTTTTCCTTTCTTATCTTTTGTTTTGTTTTGTTTTATCAAATAATCTTACCAATATTTTCTATAGGCCATGGTACTATGCATTTGCTCTGACTTTTGTTGGTAAGGAGAAGTAGTTAGCGTATCATAAAAAAACCTCTTTGAACAGGGATGCGAAATGAATCAGTGAAAACTGTCAAAAAAGTAATTATCGTATTATATATATATATATATATATATATATATATATATATATATATATATATATATATATTTTTTTTTTTTTATCTCTGTTCCATCAGAGAACATGCAAAAAGAAAAAGAAAAACCTATATCACCACAGCTGCAGCCTTGTGTGGCACAGAATCTTTACCCCTTGAATAGCATAAAGCCAGCAATCTTACAGTTTTTCTCAATTGGTTTTGTACATTTCTCACAACAGAATAATCATTCTCAAAACGTCTTGTTCAATTGTGACTTCCTGCTGTTACCTGTGCACATGGTAAAATACGTTTCTCATAGTTTTCAGCATTTAGCAAATGCTTTCATCACCATGCAAATGGTTGTGTACAATTCTCAGTGTTTTCGTACATTATCAATTGATTTTGTCATGTTCTGCAAAATGCTTTGTTATGGGAATCCATGAAAGATCTTACTCCCCAAAACATTTACACAGTGACATAACAAGCAAACATTTTGATGGCTCTGACACGTTCACAGACACAAAAACCTGGTTTTGAGAGATTGGCCAAGGGTTTTGAGCAAGAGATTGGGTTTTGCAGGTCATCCATGGTGTTTTGCCACTTGTTAAATCTTTTTTGGAAATGAATGTGATGTTTTGCAAAATGCGAGTAAGATTCGAGAAATGTACAAAACCAATTGAGAAAAACTGTAATCAAGGACACACAAACTCGTCGTCACCCACTCATTTACCCCTTGCATACGTACACACTCACACTTCGTGTGTTACTCTAGTTGCTCTCTCATGCTAGTAAACACACTGGAAATAAATGCCAACCAGAGTGGCTGAGCAGGGAGTTGTGTGTATTTTTTTCAGTGAAAATGAGGTATTATGGTGAGTGCACTGGCACACTGAACCCACTCCCGAGTTCTGCCAGTGCCCTGGGGTTGAATGGAGCTCTATTGGTGTGATTTCACCATCCAAACGCATTAATGAGCTGCCTAGCGGTGCAAATTAGCTTTTAATGGGTGTTACTTTGCTGGAGTGGGCCCACCACACCACACACATACACACACACACACACAAAGGGACCCTTCTTCTCTCTCCGTCTCTGTCTCTGTCTCTGTCTCTCATTCACTCTCTCAGTTTCCTCAAAAAACATACACACTTATCGTCACAATATCAAAAAAAAATGTAGACACTGTCCTGGCGCGAAGTCACTCCAAAGAAGCAGCATTCAGAAAATAAAATCATAATAGTAATATTTTTTAAATACACACAAACCTTCTTACTATATAACACCACAATGAAAACCTTTGGATGGTTAATTTGCCCCTGTTCATGAGTGAATCACTGTCTTCATACAAGGTTGCGCTGGGTAAATGTCTCTTGAGTGATGTTTTTGCTTTCGCTTTTTTCCCCAAGAGGAGGTAAGCCTACAGTATTGTGTGTGTGTGTGTGTGTGTGTGTGTGTGTGTGTGTGTGTGTGTGTGTGCGTGCGTGCGTGCGTGCGTGCGTGCGTGCGTGCGTGCGTGCGTGCGTGCGTGCGTGCGTGCGTGCGTGCGTGCGTGCGTGTGTGTGTGTGTGTGTGTGTGTCAGTGGAGCTAGGCGGATGATGAAAACACTTTGGCAGTGTGGCCCTGGTTAGCCGCCCGTGCGGGCCCCGGTGCTCACTCATGATGGAAAGAGAAGAGAAGAGAACAGAAGAGAAGAGAAGAGAAGAGAAGAGAAGAGAAGGGAAGAGAAGGGAAGTCTCTGCGCTCCGCATCCTTGACACCCGCCACTACTTAATTAGCCAGCATCATCCCCAACCCTGGAGGAGGAGGAGGAGAAGGAGAAGGAGGAGGGAGAGAGAGAGAGAGAGAGAGCGATACTAATGATTAATGATAAAAACTCTGTCGGAGCACAAGGGAGGGAGCTGACAAAAACAGAACATGTCACGGAGAGCCCGTCGAAACTGCTAAACAACAGCGGGGACAGGACAGGACTTCAACCAACAACACAACACAACACACCACACCAGCCACGCCACCCTCCAATCCCCACCCTTACTTCCTCTCCCCCCGCCTCCCCAAACCCCTTCAAAACCTCTCAAAAGCCCCCTGTCAACCCTACACAGACACACACACACACACACACACACACACACACACACACACACACACACACACACACACACACACACACACACACACACACACACACACACACACACACACACACACACACACCCCAGAGCAAATGACCCCCTCGCCAGTGTATTAAGGCACAAATGGCTGGTGCTCGCTTGCCAAGCTGCTCTCTACTAGTATATGACACCTCCACTAAAAGCGAGCGGGCGTATTGCTAAATCAATTGCGGCATTGATCGCCGACTAATTAGTGCAGGATAAATGGCAGCAGTACACAAATATTGGTGCGCTGATGAGCCGATAGACCATGCGTTGCATAAATTCCGTAATGGATGGATGGGTGGATGGGGGTGTGGTGGAGGTGTGGAGGAACGGAGGAGTGGCAGAGGAGGAGGAGGAGGAGGAGGAGAAGTGGAGGTGTCTGCCAAGCGTTTTAGGCCGCTGTTAGTGGGAAGCTGTAAACACGTGCACACATGCATACAAACATATGCACATAAACACACACACACACACACACACGCACGCACGCACAAACACACACACGCATGCACACACACACACACACACACACAGCGTGCGTAGCCCGCTCCCCATGTGCAGAGCAGCGTTTGGCCAATGAGGCACTAATCAGGCATATACTCTCATTAAATGCCTTTCATGAACTCTGCGTGACCCCCCCCCTCTCTCTCTCTCTGCAGCCTCCACTCAAGTTGAGACGCGGAGAATTCGGAGTGAATGTTTTGAATGGACCTAATGAACCCTTAACACTTGGCAAAGTGATTTTGAAGCTACTCAGCTGTGTGTTTCCGTCCAGCAAGCTCGCCCGGCCCGCTCCCTGGCTTTTTATTGTAGCCGTGATTGGGGAGTGTGGAGAAAATTGACCAAGACAGACAGACGGGCAAAAGTTTAATTTTTCATTTCGGATCCTACAACACACACACAAAAAAAACATGTTCTAGTCTTTGGGTTTATCGTGTTTTGTCAAAAAGTGATGAGGCCAAACCACCTTTTAATCCCACATTACAAGGGGAAACGTCATTCTCGGTCTCCGATGGTCGTGTAATTAGCCAAGCGCAGTTACACGTCAACAAGCTAGTTTCAGCTGACAGGGCATGTCCCCGAGGTCAAAGGCCGCGACTGCTTTCATGGGGATGATGAGAAGGCAGAGGGGTCACCGGGAGAAGCAAAGGAGCAACATGCTCATTATGGTTAGATATACAGCCCCCCATTTAAATCAAACCAAACAACATGTCATTCTGTCTGACTTTTGAGGTTGAGGGGATATCTCTTTTGCTTAGTGGTTTGTGGGCTATGTCATCTGCTCCATGCACTTATAAACGTAGGTGTTAGATTTAAGATTCCAGCTTTTCTTCTCATTTAGCACTGGAAGGAGCTCCGTGGCGCCCTCCCCAGTCGTGTCACCGAACTGCCATCGGGGTCAACCCCCCTGAAAAGTGTTTCGAAGGAGACGCACGACGCCAGCACAGCACACAGGCTCAGCATCCTCCGCGATTGTCATAACAGATGTTTGGGAAACCGTGGCCCTGTAAGCTGAAAATCTGGAGTAAACGGTAAATTAATAACCTCGCCCTCCCCTCCCAAGTCCCCCCAGTTCTTAGCCAATGCTAAGTGCCCTTGTTGACTCAATTGGATTAGTGCTAATATGTAAACACAGGAGGTAAAAAAGGAGTAATCCTCTAATGAAAGGGAGAAATAGGGAAATAAACAAGTCAGAATGCGCGTTTCCCTCTCGAGCGGGAAGAGCAGCTGGGTGGGGAAGTGGAATGATTGAAACTGAGCCTCGTAATTTTTTAGACCCGGGGACATCCTTAGATGACTGTTTTGACCATCCAGGGGCAGAGCAATTACTCGTTTGTTACTTGGTTGGATAATAGGAGTGCAACCTCTGGGGGATGAGACAGAGACTTGTTAATTATTAAAAGCTTACATCAACCAAACACCAGAGAGTTGCAATTATTAATGTTGTTGTTCTTGTTTGTGCTTAAACACCGCCGCTGCTGTTAATATCCTCATTAACCAAAATGAATGATTTTATTACTCTTGATTTGGTTGGGGGTTTGTTAATGCATCCGAGCCACATTGTCAATGCTTACTCAGGGAGAAGAACCGCGTGTGTTAGTCAGATGACTGATCTGCCTTTGTTCTTGTATCACATTGTAGTCTTATTTTATTTTAAAGAAGTTTGCAAATCAGCCACACCTCTAAGTCACCCATTAATATCAAAATAACATTTGCGCATCGTTTTTCCCCCTTCCTAAACGCGCGCTTTCCTAAAACCCGTCACGGCCCCTTTCGGAATATTACAATGACAAGATAATCCGGGATATGTATACCCATAAATCTGAGAAATTCACACTGACACAAAACAGACCCATGTGTTCTGATTTAGTGTGGCTGAAAATACCTGAGATTACTGCGCGTGGAACATTTGGAGATGGAGAGGCGTCTTAATAAATCCTCGATTTGAAATGGACTGAGTGTTTGTGTGTGCAGCATCTGCAGTACACATTTCATGTACTAATGCTGCCCTCGAAATGTCTCCCTGGCTCCATTAAGTCACATTAACATTCATGAAAGTAAGTTTTTTTTCCCTCCCCTACTGTTGTTGTTAAAATGCTCAGTCGTACGTTTTATTCAGATGATGGATTTCATGCAAATGGGCTTAATTGAACACATTGAATTTGTTGAAATGCATAATCTGACTTTGTTTTTTTTAGAAAGCATACAAGGTTGCCCAATTCACATTGCAAATGAAGGATTTTGTTGATCTGAACTTACTGAACTACTTTTTTAGTAGTTCAGAGGGTATTGATATGCTCTTTATAACTTTATTTTATTAATTAAACCTAATGGAACATTACTATTCCTCTTTGTCTACTTTTTAAAAATCACATTCACCTTACACTTGTCTCTATTCTGTTGCTTTTTAATTCTTTGGTTTGGCTGTACTAGTAATAGTAATAATAATAATAATAATAATAATAATAATAATAATAATAATAATAATAATACACTCTTCTGCTTGGTTAGTAAAATGTGCATAAGTGTGCAACCAAGCGCATGCATCCTGTATGAAAGCAGCCATTTTGACATCGGCAATATTTACTATTTCAATAAGAAGACAACGGGCGTCAAGCAGTGATCAGCACTTGAGGGCCTGCCCTGCAATAACTGAAGCACTAAGGAAGAGGGGTTAAAGGGCCACTATGCTAATACTGTCACCGCTTGTAAAGATTCCTCAGCACGGCCCATGCAGTCTGATCTAACACCCACAGCCTGACCCCCACCACCACCACCACCACCACGACACACCACCCTCCGCCCCCTGACCCCCTGGTGGAGTGAGAGGCCATCAGACGACAGCATGGAGGTGTCTGTATGGTCAGCTGTGAGCACCTGCAGAGCAGTACAGACTGGGGAGCAGACTATGGAGATCATTAGGTAATAAGCATGGAGGACACAGAGTCTGTTGGCCATATACCTGACATATCAAATCACGATCACCCTTGTTGGCCTAGTGCACCAGATGTTACCTCTCCACATACATACACAACATACAGTGTAACATTTAGTAGGTAAAGCTAGAGTATGTACATTTTTAGTAGTTTACTACCAGAGCCTTTTCTGCGTATTCACAAATGTTATAATTTTCATACATAATAGATATTTTCCACCACCATCCATTTCTAAATATCCATTATGACTGGGGAAATGATACGTTTCATACATAAAACAGTGGATAATCTCCATGTCCGCTAGTGGTGTGGATTGGCACTGCCCTCACGATCCGATTCGATCACAATTCGGGAGGTAGTGATTCGATTCTATTCTATGCGA
>NC_085858.1:28188001-28248001 GCF_034702125.1 Engraulis encrasicolus | reverse complement strand
TGTGCATAAAGAGTTTAAGCCCTTTTGTAATTAGCAGTCTCTCTAATGTATGCCTGGTTTTAATGACCTTTTCGCCGAGTAGGAGAACAGCTGCTTTTTTTTGCCATTTGCTATTCAGTCAGTTATTTTCCATATTAACCCGGCTCAATTACTGTATGCCGTCTGAAGCCGTGACATACACACTGGATGAGCGTCCTAGAAATAATGTTGTGGGTGTTTATTATAGCGAAAGAGGAAAAAAAGAGACTGGTGGGGTGGAGGGAGTGTGTGTGTGTGTGTGTGTGTGTGTGTGTGTGTGTGTGTGTGTGTGTGTGTGTGTGTGTGTGTGTGTGTGTGTGTGTCTGTGTGTGTGTGTGTGTGTGTGTGTGTGTGTGTGTGTGTGTGTGTGTGTGTGTGTATTAGAGAGAGAGAGAGAGAGAGAGAGAGTGAGAGAGAGTGAGAGTGAGAGAGAGAGTGTGCATTTGTCTGCCTGATATAAAAGGGAATGATCAAATGGTAAATTAAGAGCGAGTCATCTGTTCATCTGTGATTCACAAAAGCTCTTGACACCAGAGCTCAGGATCTGAGCTGAAAGGAATAGAAATCCTCTGCAAGTGAAGCAGCCACACGATAAGCCAGAGAGATACTATAACAGATTAGGGCAGCAGCTCAAACTGGGGAGAGATGTTTTTGAAGTTGTGCATATGCACATATGTGTAGTAGGCCTACTGTATGATTGCCTTTCATTGTCTCCATTGAAATTCTCAGGGCTCCTTTCTTTGCCAGCCTAGGCCCAGTTAAATGTATTGGCACATCACTGGCTGTTTTGGTTGACTGACTCATGTACGGTATTTGAAGTAATGAAAATCTGAACAACATACGTATAATCAATAATGAACTGTGACTTTGAATATTTTTCATTTTTTCCATCTCTGTTTTATCCACAGTGTTTGATTACATTCATTTCTCATTTGTCGCCTTCATATTGCGGTACTGATATACAAAATATTGGCATGGTTTAGAGTAACATTGTAGCTAACAACAGCCAGGGATGTCAACTCACAGTCAAATATGAGAGAATACATAAATGGACATGTCCACATTCTAACAAGAAAGCATATTAACCCATTGATGCCTGATGTTGCGTAGCGCAACATTGGCCCTGGCGCCTGGAGCTGCATTACGCAACATTCAGGCTCATGAGATTTGAGACAACTTTAGTCAAAATCTCTGTTTGTTTGAGATGAATGAACACATTCTAATGAAAGATGAGGGTCTTAGCTTTTAAATGGAACTTAGTGCATATTTTTATGTGCTTCAGAAAGTGAGATATTTAGGTTTGTATAGGTTGAGGGCAGCTTTTACTTAAAAGGGCTCAGGCATTCAGCGCCCTTTTTTGCAGGTGCCTTAGGCGTCAATGGGTTAAGGGAGTTTTTCCTCACCCCTGATGCCACCAGGGGCCACATCTGAGCGCCCAAATTCAGTGTGACTATCTATGAGCTATGCTAGAACCAGCCACTATGGACCTTACGCCTCTAAGAATCCTGGTCCCAACCTATACTACGTGGACCTTATGACTCTACAATCTCTATCTACCTCTTCTTGCTCTGCCTTCTTGCTATTTCTGCCTCTCCTCTCTACCTCTCCTCTCTACCTCTCCTTTTAAATCCATCTCTAACAATGATGTTTTTTCCCCCCCATTTGTTAAGCACTTTGAGTTGCATGCCTTGTATGATACAGTGCTATACAAATACAATTATTATTATTATTATTATTATTATTATTATTATTATTATTATTATTATTATTATTATTATTATTATTATTATTATTATTATTATTATTATTTATTTTTCTCTTGTATACAATCCGTACTTAAACATGACCATTTTTGCTGAGGGACCACATCCCTCTCCCTCTTTAGGTTAACCAATCATTCAAAACTAACCAATTACCACTAGTCAGTACAAGAATGAACAAATCTGCTAGCTATACAACATTGGCCAAGTTTCTTATTCACTTTACTGGGTGGTGTGACAGTCTTCAGTCAGAAACAGAACTCTGGATTAAGTTTGTTTTTCATTTAGAGTTACATTAGTCAGGGATAAAATTGGGCTAGTGCTATCAGGGCCTGTGCACCAACAACGATAGTCATCATGATCCATAATGACATATCATAATGACACATGTGTTTCAGTTTGGCACAACAAATAGTCAAATAAACTGCCTACTTTTCCTGAGAGTAAGACAATATATTAAGCTCATTTGAACAGTTGCTGTCAAAGAACACTCTGCAGACATTCCGTCTGTCCTCAGCACTCTCCACAGTCATTCAGAAGCATTCTAAGTTGTGGCTGTCAAAGCCTTGAGCTGCAGGGCTGTCAAACCTACTGCTCAAACTAAGAGCTTTTGATTCAAATGGACCATGTGGTGCACACCAAATACTGTAGGTTTGAAAGCCTCGGACCGATTCATCTGCCCTCCATTTGTATGGGTTAGCCAAATTTGACAAATGTGTTCCCTCGCTCCAACCCCTGACTAGAGCCCCCACATGGTAAGTCCAAGTTTAACCCATTATCAGTTCATATTAACAACCAGCAAGTTGCAAAAGCTGTCAGTCCTTCTGTAATTGCTATGAAGATGTTTGTAGCTTGAGAGTCATTGCAGTAACACACTATTTTTAAATCTCACTTCACCCAAGGTTTTCTAAACTTTGTTATTTTCATTATTTATTCCCCTGCCACAACCTTCCCTGCTCACAGAAGATATTTAATTGACTAATTACATCTAAATCAAAACAAGTCAAGTATTGTGTGACATTCCTTCAGATTTCTTTTCCTTTCTGACAAGACTGGTCGTGGCAGATGTTTTTGATCCAATGTGTGTTTTCTGTGTAATATTCAAAGTGAATGTAGCTTAACTCAGAAGAACAAACAAGTACAAGTGTCCCTGTTGTATTCCATGTTGTTAAAAACTTCAATATTTGTGGATGCTTGACAGGATTGAACAAGAAATCAATATTACACTTAAAAAGCTGTTCTAATGTTTTAGTTTTTAAAAATGCACATAATGTGCTGTTTTTGCAGTGCAGAGTACATTTACACACACAAGATGTCACAATTATTTAGATCAGCATGGCATCTGAGGTTGATGTTAAGCGTTTCCAATGTTAATTCATGCAAAATCCACACCGATTTCCCCCATTCAGAATCCTCAATTAGGGCCACTTCTGTTTTTTCCCCTCCTATGGTCTCCATTGTTTGTCTTTTTATTCATTACACCAACAACAGTTCAGTGCATTCAGCTCATGATAGGCATTTGAAAAGCAAACATTTAGCAGCCAACCATGGCTGATTAACATTCATCTAAGCCTGTGGTTTTGTGTGTGTGTGTGTGTGTGTGTGTGTGTGTGTGTGTGTGTGTGTGTGTGTGTGTGTGTGTGTGTGTGTGTGTGTGTGTGTGTGTGTGTGTGTGTGTGTGTGTTGCAGTCATACAACATGCAACAGAAATCAAGTGGCTGCTAGCAAGCGTTCATCCACTGCCTGTTTGTACACACACAGATCCAACCATTTGCTGGTCTTTTTGGTGCCAGTGCAGACAGAGGACCTCAGGAATCAAACATACAGGAAGTAGGCTCGCAAAGTTCTTTGAAATAAGTGGACACACAACATCCTAATTTGTGAATGCAACTGGACCACAGTTCTCGGTTGCCAGGTTTTTTTTGAAGCTATAGTCTTCAGTGTGCTGATTTGTTGAAAATCTGTGCAAAAAGCGAAGGGAGGCGTGTATACAAAGCTAAAGAGTCTTCATGGGTTTTAGAGCTATCAGAACTCTAATCTGGCTGGGATCCATGTGTGTTAACACAGCTAAAAATGTACATGGCAAACAATCCAACAACACAGCATGAATGTCTCAATATATTAACTGCACAATAAACAACCCATTCAATTCAGAGGATTTGCATTGGAAATACCAGCATTAACGGGGAGTATGTGATGCGTTTGCGTAAGACTTGCGAGTGTGTGTGTGTGTGTGTGTGTGTGTGTGTGTGTGTGTGTGTGTGTGTGTGTGTGTGCGCGTGCACGCCCGTGTGTGTGTCTACGCATGCTCACAGTGTCAGTGTCTGCTTTGTGAGAAAAGCTTTCGAGCATCTCTCTGTGTGAGAGCGAGAGAGCGAGAGAGAGCCCTACTGCGGTGGCTGTGAACACAGCTTCTCAGCTCTGGCATATCACTGCTCACAATGCCCTAGATTAGCACAGTGTCAGTGACGAGCCGGAGTACGCTAATTGCTTAATTAGCTGACCCAATTCGATAAGCTTCTTCCAGCATATTAACAGTTAGCTATGTAACAAATAGCCGGGATTCCGGAAAAAAAAGGGTTTAATTACAATCACGGTTGTAAAATACTAAATGAGATGGCCAACGCAGCTCTTTGAACATTACAGTAAATGAGACACTTATTAGCATCAATTTGAGTTTGATCATCATTGAAAAAAATGAGCCAAGAGAGCACACAAGTGTTTTTTTTACAGTTTAAACCCCAAACATATCCTGACACCGCCTCACCTCTCGGAATTGTTTTTGATTGACGAAACAAATCCCTGTTAATAATTATTTAACTACGGTACAGCCTCCTTTTTTTCTGTCAAAACAATCAGACATTTGTTAGAAACAATTAGGCAATGAGAGTGAACGGTGGGCCACACCAGGCTACAGACACGGGCAGGTCAGAGGTAAAGGAATATTTTCTCATTAGGGCTGGTGATGAGTGAGAGATTAATTTACATTTCTCCTGACGTATTTTACATACACAATCTTTCCAATGGCTCTGGGACTCATGGGCAATAGAGCGCTATTTGTATAAGATGAACTCAACTCATTTATATGCTAATGCATTGGAATGTAGAGACCTTCCGCATTCATTCCTTACACACAGCACCCCCCCCCCCCTCACACACACACACACACACACAGACACACAGACACACACACACACACACACACACACACGCACACACGCACACACACACACACACACGTCTACCCCCAACCCCTATTTACCTACTGCCACACATAGATTCAAAGGGACATGAAATGTTTTTTTTTAAATATTTATTTAAACATTACCAAAAGAGGAAGAAGGTAAATTGAGGAATAAAGACTGGTGTAAGGCATTACTATGGTGTCACCTGCTATTACGCTCTGACTGTGTGTTTCATTCTTGGGCAGCGTTCAAGTGGTGTCTGAGGAGCCAAGTTCCGAAGTCGTACTTAACGCGCCACCACGCCGCGCAGCACCACTCGCCGTCATTTTCAATCGACGTGAAGGCAGCCATATGCCACGGGCGCCATGACTTTTAATATCTGTCGCCGGGGTGACAAAAACAGCAGTGAAGAAATTTTACTGTTTGAATGTGGGCCAAGCTCCAAAACCATCACAGCTTTATATTCGCCGTCTGTGAAACCCAATGCCTTGCTCAGCAGCAGACAACCAAGCCAGGGAAAACGTGATGCTTTTTCATGTGGCATCAATGTTGACTGCCAGTACCATGACACCACCATCACCACCACCACCGCCGGCACCTCCTCTGAAGGCATACGCAGCTACCTCTAGATGAGCGTTTACGATCCGATAGTAGTTGTAGTTGTGGACGGTGTGGCCGCAAAAAACAGCGGGTTCATCTTGAGAGGCCTGACAGATCGCATTACGAGTTGGCCTGAAATGTTAATGTAATTCCACATGAAGCCCCGGCGCTTAAAGAGATTCAATCAAACGGTCCTGATACCTACTGTCGTAGTGTCTAAGAGGATGACATTCTTCCTCTCATTGTCTCTGTAATTCACCAAAATTGCCACTTAGAGCCGCTCGGAGTCGGCCGTTTCATCTCTGAGCCTCCGCTGGTCTCTGCCAGTCAGCCCCATTTTTGCTTCTTTCGAAGAGTGCTAGCACTTCATTAACCTTGCCCGGCTGAAGATAAGAGAGGTAGTGCATCAAAGCAGCCAGCCCACAGAGCGAGTAGAGAGAGAGAGAGAGAGAGAGAGAGAGAGAGAGAGAGAGAGAGAGAGAGAGAGAGAGAGAGAGAGAGAGAGAGAGAGAGAGAGAGAGAGAGAGAGAGTGTGTGTGTGAGAGCAAGCGGAGAGGGGAGTGGAGAGCGCACAGCAGCCTTCAAACACACTAAAGCATCAGCAGCACCGGCAGCATCAGTACCAGTGAGCTTTGCAAGAGCAGAACAGAGCAGAGGAGAGAGGAGCCCAGGCAGAGCACACAGAGGGGCCCCTTAGCCCACTCCTCTGATGGTTACACTGAGGCAGACCAGCATCAGTGTGAGCTGTGCTCTTTTTTCTTAATTTCTCAGTCACTGGGTCTGTTTTTTTTGTTTAATTTAGTGTGGGAAAATGGTTGGTTGAAGTCCAGGGCACAGAGGCAACCTTCGACCGCAAAGACCGTTCACTATTAATAACTGAAATACAAAATTGGCAAAGGAGAGCCAAGAAGTATATTACACCTGGTCAAACACAAGAAGAAATGGGAGTGGCTTGGAGACACGAGTTGTACTATCTACCCTGAAAGAAACTGATATACGTAACTAATGTAGGCCTACGTCAGTGTTTCTCAAAGTGGGACGCAAGCCCCCCTGGGGGGGCGCGGAGGCATCGCAGGTGGGGCGTGTGACATCAGATTTTTTTTTTTTTCGCCAAGGAAATTATTTCCTGTCTCGCCAATAAGCAATGCATTGTAAGCCCTCACCAACATTATATTATAAATGTTCCTTTCCTTTGATTCTGTGCAACGCAGCGATCGTGAAATCAGTCTGCGCGAGTACGGCTGTTACTTTAGGGTGTGTGTGTGTGGGGGAGAGGGGGGGGGGGGGGGGAAGGCTCGGAAGCATCCAGACCCTCAGAAGGGGGGAATGATGGGAAAAGTTTGAGAACCAATGGCCTACGTATATGGGTCCACCTGGGGGGAGACGTTTTTTTTGGGCTCAGACGTCAGGTGGAGCAACGGCATTTAATGCCCATGCTTAATTAGTAATTGGTGGTTGATATGTTGCAATGAATACGCTTCTTAGACACAAACAAACAAAAAAAATCCATACTATAGTGGCAATGGCTGTTGTTGCGCTGCCCTGACGTGTGCTACTGCTGAAACATCACTGACCCATATACTAGTGCCAGGATATGCTTGAAGACCTTGGGATCTAATGTTGGACAAAGAAATACATACACAGAGGCAGCACAAAAAAAACTTGCACACTATGAAAAAAAGTGTGCAAAAAATGTGTTGGTCTGTGAAACCCCTCTGTTAGTGTTGGGCCATTAAAATAAACAATGATGAACAAGCACACGTGTAGGGCTGCACAATACATCGAAAATGTATCAAAATCGCAATATCAAGAGTAGCGCTATGCGTATTGCGAAAAATGACAGTCCAATCACTTGCTGAATGTCAACAAATGCGCAAGAAGCCTGCCATGACCAAAGCCACGCCCCCCACACAGACCGATAAATTAGTGACAAGAAGAACACTCGCCTATATTTCTAAATATCGTTTAAATGTTGTTATCGAGGCATTGCAGACAGACAGACAGAGAGAGAGAGAGAGAGAGAGAGAGAGAGAGAGAGAGAGAGAGACACACACACACACACACACACACACACACACACACACACACACACACACACACACACACACACACACACACACACACACACACACACACACACACACACGCTAGCTGAAATAGTGAAACTTGCTTGCAAAATGATTTAAATCTGTATTATTGCTGCACCTACAGTACAATAAGCAGTTTTCATTCATTTTAGTTTCGGATTAGCACGAGAATACCAAACTCCTGTCTAACAAGCTTTTGAAAAGTGTGTTCTAGTGTTTTACTTTAAAATATAACCCGGAAAAAATGTTCCTTTCCCAATGTTGTTCTATAGCACAGTATATTTCAGGCTAATCCATCTCTACAATTTCTCGAGAAAGAAGGCAAAATTATTTTCCTTTGGAGAAGAAGCTGCAAATCCCTGTCTGGATTTTGTTAAAAGGCTTAAAATGTCACTAAATGCCAAATCCAAGACTCCAGCTAGCATGTAGGTCTTAGAGATGTTAGGGCATTTTGAAAGTTACCTGAAATTGATGAGGTTAATATTCTTATCTCGAAACTCAAGGCACTGGTGAGAGCGGTTATTGAAAATGTAGACTGGTGTTGCTCTCCTCCATTACAGAGAATCACGGAGGCTTAGGAAAAGGTGTAAACACATCTTACTGCCGTTAATGGGGAAGTCTAACTGCATTTCACCACTTTCACGCTAAAGTGGCATTGACATGGTGACCTCAGAGTGTTCATTTGGCTCATCAAGAGTTATAATACACTATACGGCATATAAACTATCTTTACAACATCTATAGGCCTATGTCATTTCATGTTTCTTGTGGTTACTTTTTAGATTCTTAATGCATTGAGACAATAATACAACAACATTAGATTGACAAAGACAAATTGTAACATGGTAAACACCAGTTTATAACTAGGTGAAATATAGATGCATTCATGGTCAGCACTGGTTAAAGGATAGTTCCGGCGTAAAATGAAAGATTCACCATCGATTTCCCATGCCACATAATGTATCTAATGATGAGCCATTCCGGGCAATGCCGCGCCGTTATGGAGTTAGCTTATTTTAAGCTTTTTGGCGAAAAACGCAGCCAATGCATCACGGCGGGGCCAATTTGTAAATATTATTTTCTGATGTTTCCCCGCTATAAACAACCTCAAAAACGCTACACACTTCATCACAAAGGTCTCGTCAATCAAACCGAGGCACAGAGAAGATCATCGGACCACACAGTGTTTCACTGGCCAGTGTTTTCAGAAGGGTCTCACTGCAACTCTCTAGTCTGACCCGGATGCAGGCTACTCAATCAGGTGGCTAGGTAGGATTGTCCGCGGTTCTTACACCAGCTGCGGCCGTAAAATGAAAAGCTGGAACCCCGACCGTTTTCACCGACTGCCACTGTCTAAACCAGCCATATTACGGGAATGGCTAATAGCATTAGAAGTGGACGAAACTGACACAAAAACCCTGAGGGATCGCGACTACCGTGTGTGGAGGAAGCATTTCGAGGATGATGACTACAAGAAGAGTGAGGGAGATGGAACACCTAGCCTAAACGAAACCGTCTAAAGAGGAATGCTGTGTCAAAAGGCGCATGGCTATGGAGGTATGTTTGAAGAGAGAAACATGTGTAAATGTGTCTGGCTCATGAATCTTGACTGTCTATGAATCTGTGAAACTGGTTGCAACACCGCGCGTCTTTGCCAGCAGGCACTCTGTTTTGGGAAGGCATACAGGTGCAGTAAATGTAGCCCACTACAGGAGATAAATAAACTGTCAAAACAAACTAGCGCGGGATGGCAAGTGAAATTGTGAAATTGTGCGACCTGAGGCATTCGAGGTGGTTGATGTCATGCATGCTAGAGTAGTTTCAGTGAAGTAGACTCTAATTGACGAGGGCGCGCGAGGTCACCATTGTGACCATGGTGGACCATTACGCAACGGAGGAGGGCTGGAGGAATTTTATGAAGTCGTACTAGAAGCAGGGCTTTGAACCGTTATTTTTTTCTAAACGTTCCGTTCCGAACAGAAACGGAATTATAACGTTTCCGGTTATGGGTTCCACTATTAAATTGACGTTCCCGAACCGGTTAGAACAAAAAAATATTGTTCCCGGAACGGTTAATTTCGTTCCTGTCAGCTGATTACTACCCATAGGCCTAACTGACGTTAATTAACCAAGAAAGACGGAAGTGCAAATGAGTCAGCCTACATTCCAAACTGTTTATTCAAGCGGATGAAAAGAATATCCTCCAGAATTTTGTCATTCACGGACAACCTAAGTGGAGAAGCGGAGAATAAACCTCAATGATGAAAACTCAATGACTTGGGTCACAGGGAGCACTATGATGGACATTGTGAGTTTGTGCATATTTGAAGCGGCCATGGATGCCCAATAACGTAGAACATTCTCGGTGCGCTTTACACACGCTTCTCTGCAATGTCTCACAATGATGCAATGGAAACTCTGCCCTTTTGTTTGACAGTTTGTTTCTCTTATTTAAGATGTGGAGTGGAGACTTTGTAATTCACAGCTCTCTCTCCATTCAGTCAGAGAATGTCTGATGTCACACAGGATGTGAACCTCAGCCATCATGGTAACATGCGCAGGAAAATAATTACTTTTGTTTGTTTGTTTGAGGAACAATATTAACCGGTATTAACCGGTTACCATTATTTTTAAATAAGTGTTCCCGTTCCAGAACATAAAAATTAATAACGTTTCCGGTTTCGTTTCTGTTCCCTGTAAAATACAAAAAGTTCCCGGTTTTCGTTTTCGTTCCTTGAACCGGTTCAAAGCCCTGACTAGAAGTGCTCTTACAGATGTAAGTACACCACCTGTGGTATGATATTACAAAGTTGAATCCATGTTATATTATACCGTGTTGCAATTACTTTGTAAGAGTAGTCTGCCTACCTGTACTCTCCATACAACTCTTCAAATCTGCTGCCTGCACACATGGTAGTCGCGATCCCTCAGGGTTTTTATGTCAGTTTCATCCACTTCTGATGCTATTAGCCATTCCCGTAATATGGCTGGTTTAGATAGTGGCAGTCGGTGAAAACGGTCGGGGTTCCAGCTTTTCGTGTAAGAACCGCGGACCATGTTTAGCCTTGCCTACCTAGCCACCTGATTGAGTAGCCTGCATCCGGGTCAGAGAGTTAGTGAGACACTTCTGAAAACACTGGCCAGTGTGGTCGGATGATCTTCTCTGTGCCTCAGTTTGATTGACGAGAGCTTTGTGATGAAGTGTGTAGCGTTTTTGAGGTTGTTTATAGCGGGGAACCATCAGACAATAATATTTACAAATTGGCCCCGCCGTGATGCATTGGCTGCGTTTTTCGCCAAAAAGCTTAAAATAGGCTAACTCCATAACGGCGCGGCATTGCCCGGAATGGCTCATCATTAGATACATTATGTGGCATGGGAAATCGATGGTGAAACTTTCATTTTACGCCGGAACTATCCTTTAACAAAAGGTTGTTTAAAAACATCACATTGGTACTACACTAGGAACTCATGAAATGCAATGTACTGGAATGTGATGTCACAAATGAATGCTGGGAACATACACACATGCAGGGAAGCCGACAGGGGTGACAAAGGGGTCAGTTGTCCCTGGCCCAGGGAGAGAGGGGGCCCAGAATTGGGTTCTCATTACATTGTATGTATTGGGTGGGGGGCCCAATTCAGATGACTTTGCCCTGGTCCCAGTCAAAGCTGTCAGTGGCCCTGCAAACACAATATAGTGAATGTACATAACACATCAATAGAGAGAGGTACAGTATCCAATGAATGGGTATCCACAAAAACATGGTTTTGCCTTGGACCAATATTCTATTGGATGGTAGCAAATGAACCCAATGGAAATCCATTCAGAGTTCACAGGTTTCTGCAACACCTGGACTATTTCACCCCACAGCAAGCATACACACACACACACACACGCTTTCACGCGCACCACCATGGCACGGGTGCCTCTTCCCATTCCCCTTTGTGCCAATGCAAAAGGCAGGCGTTTCTAATAGCAGGCGAAAAGGGGGGAGATCCGCTTCCCATTGTGGAGGCGGCACCTTGCGGCTCCCGGGTGGGGTGGTGGGCATCGCGGGCAGGTTGATCCACAAAGAGCTGGGCGGGCGAGCGGGCAGAGGCGCATCTTGCCACCAGGCAAGGCAGGCAGTCGCTTGGGGCCCCCAAGCCCCTAGGTAGCGAATAACAGCCCATATTTTACTACAGTAGTGGTGATTTTGGTGCAAATGTTCATTCTTTTGCATTTTCGCTTGGGGCCCCACCTGGACCTAGAATCGCCTCTGCGGGCGGGCATGGGAGGATAAAAGCCAAAGAAGAAGAAGAAGTCTCTGAGCTGGCTCCACGTGGAGCCCCGTGGACTGCCATGCAGAGTGTGAGCAAAGCGAGCGGAGCGTAGGGAAGGGAAGGGAAGAGAGGGAAAAAGTTGCCTTGCCGGCTGCACAGAGTCGGGCAGAGCCCTGCATTGGCGCTGATAACATGGTTGGATTAGGGATGTTTAAGGGTAGGGGAAATTATTCATTTGAGATGGATGAAAAGCTGCTCTTGTCAAGACTTCCAGTCATGCACTTTATCCATTTCATTTTCTACTAGCCAGCATGCATATTTTTCCCTCCCCACCTCATCCTCTCTCTCTCTCTCTCTCTCTCTCTCTCTCTCTCTCTCTCTCTCTCTCTCTCTCTCTCTCTCTCTCACACACACACAGCCTTCTTCCCTCCCTCTACATCTTCCTCTCTCTTCAATGCAAATTTTTACACACCAAAAAACTGTGAGCGCATTACACACTCTCACACATTCATGGCGAGCCTAGAAACAAGATGAATTCTTTTCTGTGGAAAATGAATTCCACATAGCAGAAGTCAAGCAGGCACAGAGAGAGAGAGAGAGAGAGAGAGAGAGAGAGAGAGAGAGAGAGAGAGAGAGAGAGAGAGAGAGAGAGAGAGAGAGGATTGAAGAGACTCAGGAACAGATAGTCAGACAAAAGGAGAGATAAAAAGACAGACAGAAACAAAGACTGTTACGGTTTTGAATTACGTCTATTGAATGACGTCTATAATATCCTACTGTTGCACATCCTGAACCACTGGGCCCTAATAAAGGTGCAAAAGGCGTTTCCAACAACGGCAACACTCATCTCTTCTGTTATGGCCTGTGTACATCAGGCACTACCTACGCGACCCAGGTAGCTGGGGTGGTTGAAGAAGTTTCGCCATGAATTCGTTTTATTCGCTCTGGACGCTGCACTGACATGTTTGATTCAGCTAATCACATAACGGCTCTGTCTTGACAGCCTGGGACATTCGTCGATATGAACGTTCCAATTGGTTTTCGCCGAACCGCGTCATAGCGAATTCGCTTAGGATTAGCTTGAGTTTAATCGTCAAAATTCGCTCTGGTCGCTCAAGAAGCTTCGCTCCCGGCGAATTCGCTCTGGTAGCTTTATTAGCCTTCCCTCCATAGAGAAACAATGACTTCCGCCGCGCAGGTCGCTTAGTTCGCCTTCGATGTACACGGGGCTTTACAAGCCTCTCAGCTTCAGGATGCAAAGTGAACTAGAGTAGCTGGAGAATATATCAGTGACAGGATTGCAATCCAGAATCAAGCCTCTCTCAGTCTCTCAGACGCTCTCTCTCTCTCGATCTCTCCCTCTCTCTTCTTTGGCAGATCAAACAGCACATCCAGTCACCATGGCAGTCATGCTCAGTTATCAGAATGGGCTTCCTGTCAGCCCGGCGTTTAGGGCGCAATTAATGATTAAAGCAACAAAGTCTCTGCCTCTGCTCTCTCTCTCTCTCACTCTCTCAAATTCTTTCACTCTCTCTCCATTTCTTGTGTGAGTGTGTTTTTTTTACCCTGCTGCCTTGTATAGCCGGCCTGTGAGTCCTGCGATAGAGGGAACATGTCAGGCGCTCTGTACAAATATTATGATCTCTCTGATGAGAGCGGCGGCAGCTCCAGCCTGGATGGCCAATAAATTAGAGGCGCGCTTCTCGTTTACTCATCAGGACTAATGAGCCTGATAAAATTACCTCGAGGATCATAATTACAGGCGAGTGGCACAGACACTGGCACTCGCTCTGATGTAACACACACACACACACACACACACACAGATACATGTACACACACACACACACACACACAGTGGCCAGACTGTGAACGTGCACACAGACATACAAACACATACACATGCATGCACGCGCACACACACACACACACACACACACACACACACACACACACACACACACACACACACACACACACACACACACACACACACACACACACACACACACACACACAGACAGACAGACACTCTCTGGCAGAGAGAAGCTGACAAAACACTTGCCAAATATGGCATCTGTGCTTTTTCGGTGGCACTGCGAACACAAGCACACTGTCACCTGGTTGACCCTTTCAGTATATGCAGACGGGCTGGAGACGGCCAGGGTTGCCAGATTGGGCTGTTTTCCGCCCCACTGGGCTGCTTTGGATGGCTGTGTGCGGGTAAAAACGGCATCTACAAACCCCAACTCCGGTGAAGTTGGGACGTTTGGTAAACAGTGAATAAAATCAAAATGCTATCATTTTCAAAACATTCAATCTATTCATTAGATGGAGAATAGTGAAAAGACAACATATTAAGTGTTAAAACCGAGAAAAATATTGTTTTGGGGGACATATGTACTCATTTCTAATTTGATAAATCCAACACGTCTCAAATAAGTTGGGACGGGGATCAGTGAAATTTAGTAAACATCCAAATAAGATAAAACAACAAAGAAGAACATTTCAAAATGAATTGTACTGACGGACAATATAGATGTCCAGGTATAAGATCATCACAGAGAGGCTGAGTCACTCAGAATTAAAGATGCAAAGGGAATAATTACCATAGTTATTACATACATTTTTGAATTCCCTTTGATTTACCACGATTGAGTGTATATAAGACATATTTTTGTTACTAAAATCATTGTATAGGTTCATGACATCATGAAATATATATTGGCTGTAGTCTCACTCTAATTCCTGGAGTGCTAGAGCTATTGAAAATTGACCATATTAAGAATGCTTAATGCTTGCAAATGATACAGGGGTGTAACATTCTCCTAAGCACCTGAGCTCACTTGAAATAAACCCAGAAGACATGGGAAACTGTCCTTTGCTTACAGAAGTCAGCAGAAGTTGTAGAAGTCCATTCTTTTTGACAATAATAGAGCATTGCACATCCTGTGCTACAGTGAAAATGGACCATCCAACTTGTGTTAGTGCTAACTTCAAAAGTCAGCCTCCATGATGGCATGCGGGTGCCGTAGTGCATTGGTTAAGATGTTCTCACTCATCTGTAGAGTTATAAATGGGTTTTAAACAGCATTAAAAGCCACTCATGCATTATATTTTGAAGGGAGATCTTCGATTACTGCCACATAGTAAGGTCAAATTGCATTCTCTACTATGTTTTAACAGTTTGGCTCCATCATAAGGACCAGCAGGTGATAAAATGGTGGGCTTTTGGTCAAGACCCGTCACACTGTAAGCACTACAGAAAGGAAAACATTGCAAAACATGACCAGGAATACACCCACCATTTAAGCTGGTGAAATCATGTCCAAGATAGGAATTAACACTGTTTTTTATATAAAATCATCTCATCGGTTAATGTATTTAACTGTTAAGTGTTGTCTTTTGTTTTGTTTTTAGTCTTCCTCGACATTTGCTGCCATTTATTGTCCCCGTCCCAACTCTTTTGAGACGTGTTGGATTTATCAAATTAGAAATGAGTACATATATCCCCCAAAACAATATTTTTTCTCGGTTTTTAACACTTAATATGTTGTCTTTTCACTATTCTCCATCTAATGAATAGATTGAATGTTTTAAAAATGATAGCATTTTGATTTTATTCACTGTTTACCAAACGTCCCAACTTCCCCGGAGTTGGGGTTTGTAGCAGAAAAACTCGCCCAATTCTTGCCATAGAAATCAATAGGATTGGGCGGGATTTTGTGCTTCAAGGCGGATTTTGAGCATTTTTTGGGATGGAAATCATTAGCCTCATCTAGCAACCCTGGAGACGGCTCCACAACAAAGCACAGTGTGAATCACACAGTTGAAGTTACGTATGCTATACAGACCCATGTTTTAACTGGTGAATTGAAGTGGCCAAAGCACAACTAACAACGCAGAGCCAAGCGTATACACACACTAACAGGGGTGCGTTTCTCGACAGAGTCGTTGCTAACTAAGTTAGCAACTTACTTGTTTGCAATGCAATTTCCCATTAGCAACCAACTAAGTTGGTTAGTTGGTAAGTTGGTAACTGACAGAATTGATCGTATTTTTCTGAGAATATGGGGTAACACTTTACTTGACGCCGGCGTCATATATGTATGACATAACAATGTCATAACAGTGTCATAATAGTGTCATGAACGAGTCACAAACATAATGCCAATGTCATAAACGTTTCATGAAGCAATGAAGGGGAACTCGCACACCGTTCTGCCGAATGCAATGTTGAACTTTTTATTGCATTACAAAAACAAAAAAGGTGCTACCCAAGTGTAGTGCAAACGTTTCGGTCACAGTCAGACCATCATCAGTGCAACGATAAACGTTTCATGACCATGAAAAGTTGACACAGTTTGGCCTGTCTTTTATGACACATTCATGACTGGTTAGCAACCATGCTTTCGAGAAACGGGGTCCAGGTATGCAAGGCAAGTGTTAATTACTGTCCTTTGTGTCAATATTGCCGAATTACCGTCGTGTGTTTTACTGTGGAGATTTTTGCGCCTTTTATAGCAGGTGTTAAAGGGGTATACCACTATTTTGGGGCTTAATACAGTTAAAATCGTTGGCCAGGGTTTATAAAGGTGGTTAAGTGTCTTATTTTTCATGTAAGCCGTTGTCTTGCTTTAAGACAAGTTAAAAGAGGGAGCATGTCGCTAAGCTAGTGAAAGTCAATTGACTTTCACTAGCTTAGCGACATATTCCCTCTTTTAACTTGTCTTAAAGCAAGACAACGCTTAACATGAAAAATAAGACACTTTACCACCTTTATAAACCCCAGCCAACGATTTTAACTGTATTAAGCCCCAACATAGTGGCATACCCCTTTAATGGGCGCCATTGTTATCTGTAATTATCGCGATTCTGCCAGTAGTTAGCAGTGTTTCCCCAGTGTGTAGCCTTGCAGTATTTGTCCCTATGGAAGCTGTTTATGCTTTAAATAACTAGTCGGAATGCCTTTATTTCTGTAATTGTTTATTGATGGAAATGTTTGTATATTTTCTGTTTCCTTCCTTTCTTTGACCACACACATATTGTAGAAAGCCTATTTGAATAATGCAAATGGATAATAATTAAGAAGAAATACAAGAATTAATACCTGATTGACCCTGTCTATTACTGTGCTGCCTGCAAGTTCATTAAAACCCCTTAAGCTGCATGTAAAGGTATGCAATGTAAACCACAACAATGTTCAAATGTTTGTTATGAAGTACAAAATTAGTGCACTGGAAGATAATGAAATAATAAAAATAGCTCTCTGGGTGTTGGACTAGTGAATTCAATTTGTTCATAGTTCATAAATGTTATATATAAAAGTTATTTATAAAAGTATAAAGATATCGCGGCCATTATACAGTAGCACTTGCAAGCACCATTGTTATAGAAACATAATGACGTATTTGGCTGAAAAATACAAAGTAAAATGACAAAAGACGATTATTAGGGAAAAAAAATAACACTGTACCAGCAGATGGATTCTAAAATCATCCTGTGATTCACCAGCCAAGCTGCCATTTTTTAATTCCTTCATTATGGCCACAGCTCTGCTGGTGTGTGAGAGTGTGTGTGTATGTGTGTGAGAGAGAGAAACAGAGAAAGACAGAGAGCGTGCACGTGTGTGCGTGTACATGTGTGTGTGTGTGTGTGTGTGTGTGTCAGAGAAAGACAGAGAGCGTGCACGTGTGTGTGTGTGTGTGTGTGTGTGTCAGAGAAAGACAGTGTGTGTGTGTGTGTGTGTGTGACAGAGAAAGACAGTGTGTGTGTGGAGTGTTTTTTAAAATCTCTTTGCGCATCCACATTAAGCACTTGATCAGTAATGGCATCTTTTGATGGACACACATGGTGCAGTGTGTGTGTGTGTGTGTGTGTGTGTGTGTGTGTGGACAGGACAGGAGAGGAGAGAGCTCACCTCCCAGGATTTCATTTCATCAGCTATTCACAGGACGGAATTGTTTTTACTTATGAATATTAATGTGCCTCTAATTTGAGGCTGTTGTTAATGCTTGTCGCTAGGAGCCCGGCAAATCAGGTCCCATTCCTGTTAAAACCATGTATTAGACACCCCCCCTGACACTAAGCCTTCGCCTTTGATTCTTAATTGCAGAAGCGTGAGCATTTGCAGGAGACGGGGCGCAAAAGCTTTAATTAACTGTAATATCACACGTATGCAGTCTTGACTGTCACCCACATCACGTATGGTGCTCATCCGCCCCAATAGCATTTGCTGGCGCTCTCCCTCTCTCTTCTCAGCTAGAGAGAGAGAGAGAGAGAGAGAGAAGGGTTCCAAGTTCATGGTCACAATTTCATGCATCTTAAAATTGGGGACGGGTGGTCCACGAGCGAGCGGTGGTAGCATGATATTAAATGTGAGTAAATTATCTTAATGCATTTTCTTTTCCTAAAACCCATATTAAATGATAGCCACATAAATGATCATTTCGGGGGGCATGAGCAGGGATGGAGTCACACAATTACCCATCGCAGCAGCAGTGGTGGTGGGGACTGGTGACAGAACGCAGGGAGAAAGGAGGAGGGGGACGGGGGACCGGGAGACATTTGCAGAGAGGAGAGGAGAGGAGAGGAGAGGAGAGAAAAGCCAGAAAAATTGTGCGATTGTACTGTGACTACCTACTGACTCTCCAACATTTCAGATGGAAATTCGCCATAACTAGTACTACTACTACTACTCGTGGGCCCAAGCACTTCAGTGGGGGAATTGAGGCAGAATGACCGATGCCATCCCAGGGCCACTGAGTAATTTTATTTAATAATCATTGTGAATTCGATGTATGTATGATGTGTGCTGCTTAACAGGTAATTTGCTATAGCACATCTTTTCACATTCAAAAATGGTGGAATTCATGCTAATCATGAATCAAAATACAGGACTGACACGAAATGTATGAATACATAGCTGGTGTGTGACTGAGTAAATGCATAGTTTAAAAAAAGCATCATCATGTCCAGAGATTTGAGCAAGTTCACATTTATTAATAAAAAATATTAAAATTCATGTATAAATAATTGGGGTTTGTACACAGAGTCATTTCATTCCTTCCCACAGCACTGAACGACATCCTGTTTTAAAAGTCTTAATTTCATTCACAACAATGTAGATATTTTGCGCAATAACCCTTAGGAATCATTAAAATGTTAAAATTTGTTTTAAAAGGGTATTAAGCAACTGGAAATCATTATTAAAAACATTCTCAACCTCCCAAAGTATTAAGTAACACACAAGTTGGTGGATGCATTGCAGTGCATTGAAGTTTCATTAAACCTGGTTTAAATATTCAAACCTCTTATAAACTCCACTGCATAAGCCTTTCCTCTACATAATCTGTGGACGAATATAACGTTTGGAGGCATATATGAAATAAAATTAACTAAAGCGGGCATTACTAAATTGTAGAGAAGAAAAATAGGATTTCCTGAGGGGGACTGCTCCTGAACCTACACTGCCCCCGTCAGCACTGAGGTGGAATTACACCCTTTATGTGGGATGAAAAAAATAGTAGTGATGTAGCTGTTTTCTCCAACTGCTCAAAGACAAACACTGGTCACCTAATTTCAAAGCCTGGGATATATACATAGACACATTCATTACATAATTATAACATGATTTTTTTTAAAACACTCCTTTGTTGAACAAGAGATTAGTGCTATTAATGTTATTATTGACGTGATGATACGCAATAACTCAAATTAAAAAAGGAAAAAGAAAATGCACACCTTCATATACCTGAATGCAAATTGCAAAGTGCTTGAAAGTTTAGAGAATCTTAGTGCACTTCCTTCATTTCCATTTTCAAAAGGTGACTTAAAACAGAAAATGTGAAACTAACAGAAGAAAAAAAACAAGCAAAGAAAACAATAATCAAAAATAAACTGTGATACATTCAAAGTGCTCTCCAACTATGTGCCAAACAACAACAAAAGAAAAACAACAATCCTACAGTGGACCACATCATGCCAACTCCTCATGTCACACATCTCTAAATAACACAAACACACACCCACGGCAATGCACAACAGCAAATCTACAGCACAGCAAAGACACTTCCAGCACCTCCAGCTCCAGCCGACATACAGTATCTGCAAAAACAAACGCCGCCTACGAGTGTCATACAGCATCTACAAACACAGTCTACACTGTAGGGATGCACCGATACCACTTTTTTGAAAACCGATACAAGTACGAGTACATTAATGTGTGTACTTGCCGATACCGAGTACCGATACCAATACCTTTTACCACCAAAATACAATGAAAATAAATGCATGGCCTTGTTTTTTCCCCACCTGTGATGTTTATATTGTCCATTTCCATGTAGATTTGAATGTTAGTAAATGTATCAGGTGGCACTTTTTTCCATGCTGCTTTCAAGTCCACAGAGCGTGACAAGATTTTGCATTGTTTTGTGTAATAGCAGTATCGTTCCTGGTATCGGCAAGTGCTTGACGAGTACGAGTACGAGTATAATGAGTATATCGGGTGCCGATACCGATACCAGTATCGGTGCATCCCTAGTCTACAGTGCGTCTACAGTACACCTACAGATGAAGCCGCTCTGCCGTTGGAAGACTACTCCTGTGAGTGTCAGTGTGGTGGACACCTGTCAGCATCACTCTTGTCTGTCTGCTGCTCAGCCCTCGGCCACCACCCGTTTGCTTTTCCTCCTGAACAGCTTGGAGAAAGACGACTGCCTTTTGCTCTTCGTCTTCCTCATGCCTGGGGAAAAAACACAAGAACACAAGAAGGTTTTTAAGGTATTTGCACTTTCAGTGTCCCGAGACTCAAGATATTTTGCAGGCGTCTAGAAATAAATGTACATTAGCCCATTTTGTCCAAAGCCCTTTTTGGGAAAGAGTGCGCTCTGCCTATTTAATCCTAAATATCTCAGCCTCCAAAGCACGTACAAACATGAAATGAGTTGCATTTAAAAGCTAGGACCATAGCCTTGCCTTTGAATGTGTTCGTTCAGCTCTAACTTTCAGCTCCACATTTTTTATAAAACAGCTCAAATCTCAAGAACCTGAATGCAGCGTGTGTGTCTCCAGGACACAATGGGTTAAAAAAAAAACCCACAAGTACAGCACACGTTAACCATTTCATATCCATTCAAATGGCATTACGCGTCAGTGCATGCAGGTGAATAATATAAATGCATTTAAATGGTCTTCCTTCTAAATAAATATGCAAGAAAACTTACCAAGTTTCTGCATCATTTCATTCAACTGCTGGTCCTCCTCCTCTTCCCTTCAATGGCAGACAGAAAGACACAGAGACAAACAGAACAGAGCAAAAAGAGGGAGAGTGATATAAAAGAGAAAAGGAAGAGAACACACAGAGAACGTTAAAACATTTCAAATCAAGCATACAGGCATACAGAAATGTTAATGGCAAGGGCTCAGTGTGGAACTAAAGCTAAGGGGCCAGAGGGAGGCTAGAGAGGAGAGGAGAGGAGAGGAGAAAAGGCTATGGGAGGAGAGGAGAGGAGAGGAGAGGAGAGGAGAGGGGAAGGGAGGAGAGGAGAGGAGAGGAGAGGAGAGGAGGGGAAGGTAGGAGAGGAGAGGAGAAAAGGCTATGGGAGGATAGGAGAGGAGAGGAGAGTTGAGTTGAGTTGAGTTGAGTTGAGGAGAGGAGAGGAGAGGAGAGGAGAGGAGAGGAGAGGAGAAGGGAGGAGAGGAGTGGAGAGGAGAAAAGGCTATGGGAGGATAGGAGAGGAGAGGAGAGGGGAAGGGAGGAGAGGAGAGGAGAGGAGAGGAGAAAGGAGGAGAGGAGAGGAGAGGAGAGGAGAGGAGGGGAAGGTAGGAGAGGAGAGGAGAAAAGGCTATGGGAGGATAGGAGAGGGGGGAGAGGAGAGGAGAGGAGAGTTGAGTTGAGGAGAGGAGGAGAGGAGAGGAGAGGAGAGTTGAGTTGTGGAGAGGAGGAGATGAGAGGGGAGGAGAGGAGAGGAGAGGAGAGGAGAGGAGAGGGTGGAGAGGAGAGGAGAGGAGTGGAGAGGAGAAAAGGCTATGGGAGGATAGGAGAGGAGAGGAGAGGGGAAGGGAGGAGAGGAGAGGAGAGGAGAGTAGAAAGGAGGAGAGGAGAAAGGAGGGAGAGGAGAGGAGAGGAGAGGAGAGGAGAGGAGAGGAGAGGAGAGGAGAGGAGAGGAGAGGAGAGGAGAAAAGGCTATGGGAGGATAGGAGAGTGGGGAGAGGAGAGCAGAGCAGAGGAGAGGAGAGGAGAGGAGAGGAGAGGAAGGGAGGAGAGGAGAGGAGAGGAGAGGAGAGGAGAGGAGAACGGAGGAGAGGAGAGGAGAGGAGAGGAGAGGAACTGACCTGAGGCGGTCCTGGTCTAACCCCTCCACTATGGCATTGCGGTCATTGATGATCTCCAGGAGTCGCTCCATCAGCTCCGCCTGCCGCCTGCGCTCCCAGCGGCTCTTCAGATGCTCTGATCCGGTGGCCAGATGGGGTGGAAAAAGGTTTCAAATGAGAACACTGTAGTAGATGAACCAACGCCGGTGGAATTGGAGGGGTTCAGTTGAAACGACTGTAGTAGAATTGGATGCTTTTTTTCTGAAACCAGTGTATGAGATCATTTTGATGTCTATGTTTAAGTGTGGAACTACTGATGAAACGCTAATATTATGAATGATTTGGGCCATGCTGGAACCTTGGACTGCAAGCAACATCAAGTACTTACCTTCTTTCATTCCAACTACAGACATAAATGTCCCTGTCCCACATATTAGTGTAGTGTGGTTATATGAAGGGTAGAGAACATTTGGAAGTAGATGAGCCTTCCAGGTTAACATTGGAAGGGCTTTTCTCATAGTGAGAATTGAGCAGAAGTTTGCTCAGGCTGGTGAATGTAAAAAAAAACCCCTACATTTACAAACCTACACCATGAATTTAAAAAAAATGTTTAATTTGTATTGCACTTTTATTATAGCACTGAAACTATGGCATCACCCTATAAATAATGACTGACTAAAATTAAAAAAGTGCACTGTGTAGAATGGTGGCCAGAGTAGGTATTGCAACTATGCTGCTCGTTGAAACTGCCTATAGCCAAATTGGATCTTTTCATGAATATTTACTAAGTAATAAACCAATATTTACTAGTATGACCAAAGTACAGTAAGTTTTGCAGCTAAAATGTAAATTTCTGGAAATTCAAAATGGCGGACCATGGACAAGATCCCCCTTTTCACGTATGAAAAGTGTAATTCTCCCAGTCATAATGAATACTTACAATTTGATTGTAGTGGTGAGAAATTGTTAAAAAGGCAACATTAGTGAATAGGCAGCATGAATTCCGGAAATGAACGTCTAAAAATATCACACAGTGCACCTTTAACGAGTTAAATAGAACGTAACACCTAAGTGCACTGCACCTGATTAAAGCACCTTGGACACAGCGAGCGCTGAGCACTCTCATGTTTTCTACAGCCTCTGACTTGGCGTCCACCTGCACAGGTCTTCCTGAAGCGCAACTCGATCCGAGAAGCTCACAGAAGCCGCAGGATCTCTTCCTCCCGATGGAGGTGTGAAGTAAAGGGTGTTTGCTGGCCATGTCGGCTGCAACCAAATGCAAAACACCTACTCCTTCACTATTCACTTGCTCCACATTATTTCCTGATTCATGACATGTTTTTTTGTGCAGCATCTCGTCTCTGTCTGCGTACACTTATACAGTATACTGACTTTAGACTACTCTAGTCATTTGTCTTAAATAAGTTAATGAATTTGTAACATCCATCCGTGTCATTCATTCTTCCCTGAATCACAAAGCAGGGAATAAAAAGGACTTTATTTTTTTTAAGATTTTAAGTTGAAATAATTGAAATGGTTGAAATAATCCCTATCCCCATCGGAAATTAATATAATTTAACAGTGGGAGGAATTGAATCCAGAAGAGGGGAATTCCATCCCCAAATGGCATCCAGTGCGAATGTGTGGCTCACATGGGCTAGATAACCAGCTTGGGTTGCGGGCGGCTCTGTCGTGTCGTGTCATGTCGTGTCGTGTCGTGTCGTGTCGTGTCACTCTACCTGGCTTGTCCAGCAGCGTCCTCAGCTCCCCTTCCACCCCTGGCTGCTCCTCCTCCAGGTCCTGCGTCTTAGCTCTGAAGAGAGGAGTGGAGAAGAAGGAGGAGTGAAGGAGGAGGAGGAGGAGGAGGGGGAGGAGTAGGAGGAGGAGTGAGGAGGAGGAGGAGGAGGGGGGGGGGTTGAAGGAAGAAGTAGGTGGAGAAGAGGGAGGAGAGAGAAAAAGAGGAGAAGGAGGAGAAAGTAGAAGGAGTGGAGGGGGTTGAGGTGAAGAGGAAGAAGAGGCAGTTGAGGAGGGGGGAGGAGTGAGGAGGAGGAGAGGGGGAAAACACGAGCCCATGACTCACCTTTCAGGCAAAAGGTCAAAAGGTGAAGTGCCTGAGTATCCAATGAGGTCACCTCTCAGCGTGCTAAACAATTACTTTAAAGGGACACTGTTCAGGAAATGGTCAAAAAAGGTACTGCAACTATGCTGCTCATTGAAGCTGGGGTGCCTATTGCCAAATTTGATCTTGACATGAAAGTGTATTAAGTAATAAACAAATATTTTCTAGTATGGTCCAAGTACAGTCATTTTTGCAGCTAAAAATGGCTATTTTTGGAAATTCAAAATGGCGGACCATGGAGAAGATCCCCCTTTTCATGTATGAAAAGTGCAATTTTTCCAGTCATAATGAATACTTAGAATTTGATGCTGGTGGTAAGTATTCATGGGCAGCATGAATTCTGGAAATAAACAACTAAAAATCTCACACAATGTCCCTTTAAAGTTTAATCTGACCCATTCAAGATCACCAAGTACAATCATTGTAATGAGTCATCACACCACATCATCTGAATGTTCTTCAGATCAGCACTAACTATTAGTGGTGTCAACAATGATCATGCGGGGCATGGACGATCCAATTCAATGCGGCAAGTTCCAGAATCGATCCGGCAATTTTTTTAAGTTTCAATTACTTCCATGGATATTTCTGGAGCAAATGAATGTTAAATTAAATAAAAGCACTTCAAAACATTGCAAGACTGATACAGAAAACAGCCAATAAATTGTTGCTGAGTATCTGACTACTTGTATTGCCTCATCATTTCTGATTAAACATTTGCTTTGCGTTCAGTAGAAATGTAATGCATTGCAATGCATTGTAGAATTGAATCGGATCGGATCGGATTGGATCTAATAGAACCGGATCTACTACCTCCCGAATCGTGGTCGAATCGGATCGTGAGGGCAGTGCAGTGACAGCACAATACACAGCCATGAAGCCATGGCATGATTTTGCTGATTCTACCGTCTATGACTAGAAATCCATACCAATCAAGCATTTGACAAACTTGGACCTGTGCTGCCTTCCAGAATCTCCACCCTTTCAGCACGGCTGTGTTAGTGAGACTTTACATCTGCTAAGATGCTTTTATGGTCTAAAGCCACCATTTGCACACTGTGCTACTATAATGGCACAATATTCTTGCAAAGTCCAGATTTCACATTACATTACATTTCACTTAGCTGACGCTTTCAATTGTTCAAAGCGACTTACAACTATTACTTTTCAGGGTATTGGTTACAGTCCCTGGAGCAATGTGGGGTTAGGTGCCTTGCTCAAGGGCACTTCAGCCATGGATGGAGGTGTAGGGAGAGGTCAAGGGGGATTCGAACCAGCAACCCCTAGATTGAAAGACCAACTTTCTAACCACTAGGCCACGGCTGCCCATATATGGTCGACCTTACAATGCAACATTAGAGGAACTGTATCACCACACGGGAGACAGTGGTACTACCTCGCCAACTCAACAAAGTGGGATCCTTTCCAGTCCCCTAAATCCTAAAATGGGGGGAAAAACGTTCCCATTGAACTTTATTCATTCTGAAGCCCTGCCAATCTCCTAAAGGGCTGTGGCAACTTAGAACCTTATGTCATATTGATTCCAGAAGAAACTCTTTAAGAACCTGCTCTGGTACTACTGTACCAGAAATGCCTCTTTTCTACAGACAGTTTTCTGGTAGGCCTACAGCTCCACACAGCGCAACTTGGCCGCCACTTTTTGCTTTTCGAATAAGCACGACACAGCTCAATCATGAAGCAAAAAGTGGCAGCTAAGTCTCTAAGTGTGGAGTTGTGTGGAGTTGCGGCTAAGTGTGGAGCTGTAAGCCTACTAGAAAACCGGCAGTGGAAAAGAGGCATAAGTGAGCTAAAAGTCGGGCTGCTTCCTCAGTCAGGAAGAGGTAGGTGTCAGAAGGCAGGTTTACAAAGTACGTTGAGCTGTGCTACACCAGCTGGCATTCATTACAGTAAGATCCGGCAAGCCTAGTCAGCCGTGCAGGTCAGGTGAGGTCAGAAGCACGCGACTCACAGGTAGACGAGCTCCGACTCCCTCCTCATGTAGCTCTGCTTCCTGCGGATGAGGTTGAACCAGTCCACCATCAGCGGGTCCATCAGGATGTCCCCTCCTCCCTCTGTCGGACAAACACAAGAAAGACAGAAAACTAATAACAATACAACAATAAAATAAAACTACTTGTCACTAGCCAAAATCAATCAATAACAGCAGGAATCATACAAAAGGAAAACAAAGAGAGGCAGTGACAGGTGCATTTCACATTACCAGGCATGCTTTAACATTACTGTTTGCACACACAAACACCCCCACACATTTTGAACCAGAGACACTAAAAACAGGGACTAAACCTGACTAAACCAGGAGTAAACAGTGACTTTGATGGGAACTTAATGTTTGTGGAGTGCTATGGCTTTTCTACCTTACTCGGGACATTGATAGTATGTGAGCAGCATATGAAGGCAAGTGAGCATACACAGAAATGCAAACAGAAACAAAACTAAGATACATACAATCATATTCATGGTGACTTCTCTTTTCCATGTCTTCAACCAGTTGGAATTGTCCGAGTTAGCATGTCTCCAAGATGCACCCAAAACATATGTGGAGAACTAACCAACGGAGACGGCAGACATTTTTGTGATATTACACCTCTGTTGTTGCCCCTTGAGAAATCGCATCATTTTTATTTTCTCGCGCCGCTCCTATTCGAGGGCCACTTTTCTGTTAACACGGTGATGCTGCCCAGTGCAGAAGTGGCGCCACGGAATATTGCCTTGAGGTTAAGGTGGGGATACATGACCACGCACACGCTTACACAAACACACACAATTACACACCCACGCACACGCTCACATACACACACCCATGCCTGCGTGCGCTCGCTCACACACACGCACACTCACAAGCGCTCTCACACACGCACACACGCTTACACGCACGCACACACACACACACACACACACAGGGCATTGAGAAGATGCAGGAGGGGCCGTGTTAAATCCCACTTGCTTGTGGAGGCTGTGACAGGTGACCTGCACTGGGGAGCGCCAGAGATGATATTACCGCGCCGGGGCCCACGCTGACCTTGAAAACAGCCAATCAGGTAACATCGCTCAGTCTCCACCACGCACGCCATCACTAACCATATCCCCCCCAACCCTTTCCTGTCAAAGTCTATCCCTTCTTCACCTCCTCCCAACTCCACTAGTACACACACCATCATTGGTGTACTGCAGTGGTAGTCAAGCTGTGGTACGCGTACCACTGGTGGTACTTTAGACATCTCTGGTGGTACTTGGAAGAATTATTTTTTTGTGCATTGATTTGAATGTTCAATGAATCAATTGTGCATTGATCAAGTTGTTGAAGTCGAAAATGTCTCTTTGGTCTCACATTTTGTAATATTGAACTGTAGGCCTATGAATCTGAAAACATAATGCAGAATAAAACTAGGAAATAGCAAGACATTTAAAAACAAACTTGCATTGAATGTGACCGTAGCTGTTGATGCCGTTATGAACCTCTCCTGCAAAAGTGAAAATGGAAGGCCTTTGCTGCGATATTCTAATGTTGGTTGTCAAGGTGGTACTCGGAGAGCTCAATATTTTCTCAGGTGGTACTTCACACAAAAAGTTTGAGAACCACTGGTGTACTGAATTTGGACTCTGACGCTCCCTCCCTCCACCACCCACACACTCACTACCCCTCCTGCTATCCTTCCTTCTTGTTCACTCAATTCTTCCCCTTTTCCCACCTCTCCGTCTCACCTCTCTGCCTGTCTGCCTGGTCCTATCTCTCTCTCTCTCTCTCTACTGCTATCACCAACCCCCTTACTCTCGACACTTCATTCTGTGCTCTTGTCCCCATAGACGAAGAGAGAGAGAGAGAGAGAGAGAGAGAGAGAGAGAGAGAGAGAGAGAGAGAGAGAGAGAGAGAGAGAGAGAGAGAGAGAGAGAGAGAGAGAGAGAGAGAGAGAGAGAGAGAGAGAGAGAGAGAGAGAGAGAGAGAGAGAGAGAGAGAGGATGTGTGTCTGCTCAGTGTGGTGCGTGTTGCTCGCCTCATTTGGCCCTGACTGCTGGAAATGAGTCCCTTTTATTGGTCACATCCCTCCCCTTTAGGCAGCCAGTCGACTCCCACCTCCCCACAGGACCGGCTCGCCTAACAGGGTTGGAATGAGAGCACGGCTCCCTGAACCAACCGCTCAAACTTAAATGCACACAGACACACACACACAGACACACACACACACACACACACACACACACACACACACACACACACACACACACACACACACACACACACACACACACACACACACACACACACAAACACAGGCACACACACACACACACACACACACACACACACACACACACACACACACACACACACACACACACAGTAATTCCTCTTTAGTACTAACTGCATGGGACAATACCCGAAATAAGGCATCAAATAAAACAAAAAGAACAGTCTGGTAGTTTATTTACGCAAAAAAAAATAAGCCAAATGTAAAACCTGAATGTCCTTCTGCCCGTCAGCCAGCCTACCAGAGACTAGTTTTGCACCAATTGGACCATCGACATATCCACAGTTATAGTAAGAGCACACAGACCTGAAAATCTATTTTAAAACCGTGCCCAGGACGGTAGGAGCCGACACCCAGGAGCGCCTCAGTCCCTGGCCCTAACCCACCAACTCGCTTCTACCGCTGCCCCCAGGGCCTACAAATGGACCACGGCAGCTTCATCCATAATAATGGAGAACACCTACTGTACCTTACTGCTCAGGCACTCCACCATTTTATTAAGAGCGTGTGTGTGTGTGTGTATACAGTGTGTAGTATGTGTGTGTGTATGTGTGAGAGCATTTGAGAGTGTGTGTGTGTGTGTGTGTGTGTGTGTGTGTGTGTGTGTGTGTGTGTGTGTTGTCACAGCGGCACAGGACTATGCCAGCTGATTATGTCATCTTGCGGTCATTACCTTCCTCGCAGCTCCTGAGCCGTCCCTCCAGCTCCACCCCCTCCCTCTCCAGCTCCGTCAGGCTCTCCTCGATCTCATCCAGCTCCTCAGCTATCTCCTCCATGGGAATGTGGCTCTCTTTGGCCTACAACATGAGGAAAATAAAGGTTAAAAGAAACATAGCTTTTGAATGTGTAAATATGATAAAATACTATTATAAAGAGTGTAGTGAGTGTTTGAAATGAAGTCCATCTCAAAAATAGCTGTTAAAGAAACTTGATTTAAGAGTGAATATGATTAATGCTAGGGGTGTACCGAGTGGATGGAGTAAAGCCCATCCTTCACGACTGACTGTTACACTGTTACTGATGTTATTTTAATTGCTCATTTGAGCAAATGAGATTTACAGGATATTTTATCGGACCTCCGACAGCTGTTTGACAAATGATAATTCGGCGTTAGGGTGAGGGGGTAAGTAGCGATGAGCACACTGCCCAAGGGGAGCCACCATGGGACCACAAGTCACCACCAGTCAATCTGAATGAGAGCACGGGGCTAAACGATACGCATTATAAAAAGGTGACTTACCGGTGATCTCATTTTAGTGACAGATTCCTCGGATGAGTAATGTCCATTCGGAGAACCTGAGAATGAGGAGAAGACGTCTATTTGATCCATTACAGATAAAGAAATGTCCTATGAATCAAAGTAGGAATAATATGACGTCAACCTTGAAAGCGGTGAGATTAGGCTTACCCTGCTCAACAGGGAATCTACCAGGTGTGTTCTTTTGCGATGAAGGCGTGTACATGTAGTTCGTAGGTTCATGGGGCAACACGGTGACAGTCACCGGGGTAATCCAACGAGGCGTGGTGGGGGCAGTGGGCTTGGAGGACCCATCCCTTGGCACCCCTGGTTGTGGACCATTCAAAAGACCAAATAAAAGCCATTTACCTTCAAAACACTTGACAACAAAGTAGGTACAAAAGAAAAGAAAGAATTCTTTGGCGGAGTAAACAAAAGTCATCGTGATTGTCTACCGCCCAAATGCTACATAGTCCTTGCTTGCAGCAACCACCACAGAAACATCAAGTGTAAAGGGCCGTACACACACGTCGCAGCTAGTTACTCGCTCAGTGAATGAACTCATTAGAATGTCAATGTGTCCCAGCGAGACCAGCAGGCGAGTACTGTACAAGCGATGCGATGTGGGCGGATCCCGAGTTGAAAATATTTTATCTTCGAGCGAGGCGAGTAAGCGAGTAACCAATTGGAATGCAGAGTTCGGTACTTCTCGCCTGTTCATTGGCAGTTAAAGCCGCGGGAACTTTCAGCGAACGTTCCATGATTGAGTGGCGAGTAGGCGAGCAAGCGAGAAGCTAGTAAATAGCAGCGATCTGTGTGCACGGCCCTTAAGGGAAGAACTTACCAGGAGCAGCCGAGCCCTTTGCAGGCTGTTTAGGTGAAGGGGCTGTATTGGATGAGACGCTGATGGACACATGCTGTGTTCGACAGGACGAGCCGTTGGTGACGTAGAGGCTTTCATTTGGTGACCCTTATGGGATTAAAGAAGAATAACACTAAAGAACTTCTCTATGAATTGAAACATTGTTTCAGCTGACAAAGACATCTGTTACACATCTGACTCGCCCTGTATTTGTGTGTGAATCATGGAGTAGGAAGTACCGAATCATTCTAAGCACCCCCCCCAAAAAAAAACATTTGAAAAGGTCTTACGACTGACTACCACTAAACATCACAGTGTGTCGCCCCTACTCTCCCACGCCTGATTTCAGGGACCAATGTCTAAAGTCTTTCAGCCATCCACCTAATACAAATAATAATAAAAAACACATTACCAAGACCAGATGACCCACGTCGACTTTGCTTTGGAGATGGTGCTTTGATATTGGTTGGAGTAGTGGTGGCGGAAGCTCTGTTGCAGACAGCTGGAGATGGGGACGGGGATGGGGTGGAAGAAGCGTGGGTGAACCCCACTGGGGCCTTTCCAGCATCTAGCAGAGAAGACAATGAGAGGAAATGGTTGCAATCAGATGCAAGGTCTTTTGAAGCAGGTCTGTAGAAACCAGTAGTCAATAATAAGTGAAAATGGTAGGAAGTGATGAAGTGGGGATGAAGAGACTGAGGGGAATACCATATGGCTGAAAACATCTGCTCTGCTTTCCAATCTGGGAATTCCCTCCATTTCTTTTTAAGATTTCATCATCAGGTATTTTAATGTGATATCAAAACCCCCTCATCATTATAGTACTGAATATCAAACACAAAAAATAAGGAAAAGAGCCTTCTTCACAGCGCATAAAGATGTCAGTCTACAGGCTTGCGCAAGAACATGGTATGGTTAGTCCTAGACGTACAAAACATTTGGAGCTCCAACATCAGTGGACAGCAGTTTCAGACCAAATGGACATGTCATCATGCATAGGCGTATCTATGACACGCTGATTTGCACCCACTATCACGTGTGTCCAATACGCATTTCCAAGTTAAAGGGGTATGCCACTATTTTGGGGCTTAATACAGTTAAAATCGTTGGCTGGGGTTTATAAAGGTGGTAAAGTGTCTTATTTTTCATGTAAGCCGTTGTCTTGTTTCAAGACAAGTTAAAAGAGGGAGTATGTCGCTAAGCTAGTGAAAGTCAATGCATCCATGTAGCATTGCTACATGCTACACGGATCCATTGACTTTCACTAGCTTAGCTACATGCTCCCTCTTTTAACTTGTCTTGAAACAAGACAACGGCTTACATGAAAAATAAGACACTTTACCACCTTTATAAACCCTGGCCAACAATTTTAACTGTATTAAGCCCCAAAATAGTGGCATACCCCTTTAAGGCGTGCTCCACAACGCCCTGTGACAGGTTAGGTTTAGGGATGGTTTTGGTTTAGGCACAATTTAGGTAGAAATTCGCCTAATCTCGCTGTTCTTGGCAAAAGTAAAGCAGCAGAAACATTGCTATACTGTCAGGTTAGGTTTAGGGGTGGTTTTGGTTAGGGCACAGCAAAGCATATTTGCGTTTAGTAACAGAAATGCGCTGTGACAAAACAAAATCGCCGACATGGCGGGAAAACTGTGCAAACCTCGTCACGTGTCAAAAGTGCATGAAAACGCTTTACCGTTGCGTTGAGGAGCACGCTTTAACTTCAAAATGCGTCGCACCAACACGCTGAATGCACTAGCGTGCGATACATACGCTAAAGCATGATGACAGCCTGAAATGAAACACTTCTCCACCCACTCATTTATTGTTGACACACATCAGAGGCCAGAAACCAGAAATCGCACAAAGACTCCATTGCCGATTAGCAGCCATAAGAGCTTCACCTGATTCGCCTGACATCTTCCTGGTAGGCTGCTGGCCAATAGGCTGCCAGTAACTGGCTGGTCCTGGTGAGAGGGGGCTGGTAGAGGGCGAAACCATGGCGAGGAGAGGAGAGGTCGGGTTCACGGTGACACACAGGCTGCTCTTGTAGGTCGTGGCTGGTTTGTCCTCCACACGTTTCAGTGGTAATTCTTTGGTAGGCTCAGGACACCTAGAGAAAGGGGAGGAGGTAAGAAAGGCCATACTGACATGCCTTTGAAATAATATATTTTCACATTTATTACATGGTGTGGAATAAATACTCAATAAAATAAAAAGCAGCACTGCAATTTTGAGATAGAGAGAGGACAAGGTTTGAAACATATTTTAAATAAAAGAACATTAACCAGCCATTAAAAGAGATATTTTTCCCCCTAGTCTATAGGACGTTTGGATGAGGAGCAACTCGTTTACTGGCCAGGTCAGTGGTGTCTTTGATCAGTTCCCACAAATTATGCATGATGTAGGTCAAGCGGCCTTTATATAGTCACGCTCCCATTGTTCTCCTCTACTGAATGTAAGGAAATTATTGTAAACACCAAGCCTGCCTGTCTGGGGTTTCTGGCTGCCTCCCAAGTTAAATATAAACACTCTCACAGGAAACTATGCAGACATGGAAAAAGAACACCCAAACACATCTTCTAACCAGACCTACTAACAGCCCTAGAATGCATGTACCATGGGAGAAAAGGGTTATATCATGCCATCGTTATATAGATTTACCTTCAGAGATGGAGTTAGTTTGAAGATGATCAGATCAGATGAGGACTCATGCCAAGGAGAAGGGGTGGCAGGGGGTGCATGCACGTACTAAATGTGCATCTAGGTTTGTGTGTGTGTGTGTGTGTGTGTGTGTGTGTGTGTGTGTGTGTATGTATGTGCGCAAACAGTGCATTATGTATGAGCTTACGGTTCAAGTATACGGGCATAAAGTATGTGTGTGTGTGTGCAGATATGTGCTTTTTGTGCATGTGTTCAAGTGTGTGAGTGCATATGTGTGCGTGTGTGTGTGTGTGTGTGTGTGTACATGTGCGTTTGTGTGAGTATCGTGAACATGATCTGTCAGACACAGCACTCCTTGCGGCGGGGGGTGAGCGCAGGTGAAAGGGCTAGCGCCTGCACTCTGAGGCAGTCCAGCACTAGAGCGATGGAGGGCGAGACCGGATGCTTCAGGCCACGGCTAGATGAAGAGAAGGAAGGGATGGAGAACAAGAACAAGAAAGAGAAGAAGAAAGAGAGAGGGAGAAGTAGAGAACCCAGCCCACCCATCGTCAGCGCACACACACACACACACACACACACACACTAACTCACACTCTGGTTCAGCATCATAGCAGCAGATACCACCCGGGTGACTGTCCCTGCTTCCCGTGTACATGTGGATTAGGGCGCATTAGGGATAAACAGTGGCAGAGGAGAGGAGAGGAGAGGATCAGACTTACTTGGAGCCCACTGCTGGTCCACTTGGAGAGCCATGCGGCTTTGATCGCCAGTCGGCCGAGCTTTCAGACGCAGCCCTGGGCTTTACTGTGGGGGATGGAGGAGTACACAAGAAGACACAGTGTAAAATGGATGGCAACACTTCATACGAAGGGGTCCACTACTACATCAGGGTGGTGTCATGTTACAAGCATAAGAAGGGACACGACACGTGTCAGGGAATATTAATGGCACATTACTGATGTTTATGATTGTAGTTATAATATGCCATTCGGTTTCTGGAATGTCAAGTTTTCATTGTTTGGGTGTCATGATGGTCCAACTGAGTGGCACATCAGGACATGAACATAATAAACACCAATAATGAGTCATTAATGTTCCTGACATGGGTCATTCATGTCATTTTTATGAAGGCTACATGACGCCCTTACGAGGACCTTTGAAAGAAAATGTTACCAAAATGATGATTAGTAATGGAAGCCTTCCCATCATCAGGATCTTCATTTAAGTAAAGTCTAAATAAGAAAATAAAAAGTAAAACATTCAAAAAGGGAGACTAAATTGAGTAACACGCGCACGCACGCACGCACGCACACGCACCTCAACATAACAGGGGGATCACACTGACACCTTCAAAATGCACTTTTTCTCTTTGTATAGCGCTTGCCTGTCTGTCTGTCTGTTCACCCTCCCAGGGCAGCCACAACATTTCAATTTCAGCTGTAAGAAATGTTTACCATAATACTTCATCATTGACCTTTCGATACAACATTCAATGAACTGCACACTACAGCAAAAAGGTCAGTTGCTGCACAGGCTAACCTTTGGCACTGGAGCCGAGTACAGCAGCCGAGGAGGAGGAGGAGGAGGTGGAGGAGGAGGAGTAGTAGGAGGTGGGGACTATGGTGCGGGAGTGGGAGCTGGATCTTGCCCGTTCCCCGTCCCTAATGGCTGCCATCCAGAGGGATTCCTTGCTGCTGCTGGTGGTGGGGGTGGTGGTGGTGGGGGAGGTGGGGGTGGTGGTGGAGGGGCTACGGATCAGGCTGATGACAGGCGTGGAGGTGAGGGATTTCGTGGAGGTGGGGGTTTTGGTTGGTGTGGGTGTGGTGACGGAGTGGGGGGTGGGGGTTTTGGTTGGTGTGGGTGTAGTGATGGAGATTGGGATGGGGGTTTTGGTTGGTGTGGGTGTGGGTGCAGTAGCGATGGGTGCGGGGGTGGGATTGGTGAGGATGACGGCTCTGGGGCTGGCAGCAGCCGGGGTGGGTGTTGAGGAGGCGGCGGTGCCGGCGGTGTTGGTGGCGGTGATGGAGAGGTTGGTGGCGGCTGAGCGCAGGAGGAAGGGGAGGGGGGCTGCACCAGCTCCGGCTCCAGCTCCAGCTCCAGCACCAGCCTTAGCTCTGGTGCCAGCCCCACCCCCCGCCATGCCTTGGCTGCGTCTCTCCTGCCTCCAGCTGGGCAACTCGACGGAGCGCAGCCCCTTCCCAGACCTGCGGAGAGGCAAAGCTTATTCTATTAGGTTAACAATTTACACAATTAGCCCGGGCGCCGCCTCCCTTTCTCTCTCCCTCTCCCTCTTTCTCTCTCTCTCACTCTCTCTGTCTCTCTCTCTCTCTCCCTCTCTCTCTATCTCTCTCCATCTCTCTGCACAATCTGCACTCTCTCTCTCTCTCTCTCTCTCTCTCTCTCCCCCTCTCTTTTTCTCCCCCTTTCCCTCTCTCGCTCTCCCCGTCTGCCTGTCGGAGCCACGTCGGGTGATTTATGCTAATAGTCTGCTGTGTAATCAAATATGCTAATGAGGAAATCTGGTGCGCACCACCTCGCCACTGCCCCCACCCCACCCCCCCTTTTTAATTGATAAAATAAATAACTGGCAGCCGAGCCGCATAAAAGCCACAGCGCTTGAATATCTTAAATATTTCATCCTGACAACAGAAACAGCAGCCATTAGAATATTTTTTTTTCTTGAAACCAGCAAATTAGATTAAAAGCCGCAGTGACATATTGGGAGGGGAGGAGTGGGTGGTGATACAAACAGAAAATCATTAAAATGTTTATTTTTCAATAATTGATTTAAATGAACAAAACAATGAATTCAGAGAGAGCGAGAGCGAGTGAGAGAGTGAGGGAGCGAGAGACAGAGAGAGCGAACAAGAGAACGAGAGACAGAGAGAGGGCAAACTACAGACAGAGAGAGAGAGAGAGAGAGAGAGAGAGAGAGAGAGAGAGAGAGAGAGAGCGAGCAAGAGAGCGAGAGAAAGACGGAGAAAAAAAGAGAGAGAGAGAGCAAAAACCAGTCTCCCCCCCAAAAGCCCTCACCGATTATCTTCTGCCCTGGGGCCGTGCTGCTGATGAGCCTTTATGTTGTTATTATTGCAGTTGCCCTCTGCCAGCTTCCTGGAGATGAGCGCCCGGGCACGCTCCTTCTCCTTCTCCTCTGGCGTCGCGGGTGCTGCCAGCGCTGCTGTCGTGGTGGCAGTGGCGGCGGTGGTGGTGGTGGTGGTGATGGTGGTGATGGGACGGGCAGTGCCAGCCTCTGGCTTGGGCCCTGGTGAAGACAACTGGGTGGATGGGTCTTTTGCAGCTGGAGCTGCAGTCTGGGATGGGGGTAATGGAGATAGGGGCTGGGACTTTGAGGGCAGGAATGGGGACAAGGGTAAGGATAAGGATGAGGATGCGGAATGCAGGTGTGATGAGGACAGGGGTGAGGATGCTGAAGAGGGGGACGCTGGGGACCGGGATGGGGAAACGGCCAGCTGGGTTGGGCGTGGGCTCGGGGACTTCGGTGATGATGCTGAGCGCATGGATGTGGACTTGAATGAGGATGATGGGGATGACAAAGAGGCCGGAGGAGAAGACTGAGCTGGGGATGTTGATGGTGAGGTTGCAGATGAGGAGGACTGGAAGAACCTCTGCCTGGCTGCCTGGGTCTTCTGGGCCGAAGGGGTCCATGGTTGTGGAGCTGCCGGGCTCGTGGTCTCCACGAGCTTGGGTGTGACTTTAACAGGGGTGGTTAACACCGAAGACATAGGTCGTGTAGCAGGCTGTGGTCGTCTGTCCTGTTTGGGCGCTACCGTCAACTGAATCTCTACGTTCGCCACAGAAGCAGCCGGTGTGGAGGACTTGGTACTAACGGGAGCAGGGCTGGCTTTGTGGGCAGCAGACCTGCGAAGTGAGTTGGTTTTGCAGCCGCCGGTCTGGTTGGCTTTGCAGATGAATGTTCCTGGTTCGGGTCCTGCCTTGTACGCCCCTGCTAGCAGGGGATTGGAGCATTCACTGCACCTGTGAAGGAGACCGGGAGCCAGATTCAGTTGGAGTTAGTGGGGGTCAATTCATGCCTGAACAGGAGTGTAGTGGGCGTGGTACGCGGGGGTACGCAGTCCACCCGCATCTCCTGAAGTGAGATGCCCATGTTTGGCCCCCCCCCCCAAACATGGGCATCTCACTTCAGGAGATCTGGGTGGACTGCGTACCCCCGCGTACCACGCCCACTACACTGGGTTGACATGATAAGTTGCCTAATTATTTGATGATATTAAAAATCGCGTACCCCCACTTTAAAAATCCCCACTACACCACTGTGCCTGAAGTTTGTGGAGAGGGGGTTTGAGGATTCGTTGACATGTAACACATTCTCGGCTATGGTAGGCTACTGTGGCGCTGAGTATTAAGTTTATCATTTGAATGTGTTAATCACCTGAACTGTAGAAATGTTGTTCGTCATTTACATTTGCATACTGTATCTTATGGGTAGGGATAAATAAATATCTACTTAACATTTCTCCTCTCATGCAATTGTAAATACATTTTCAATTCACGCTAATGGGATTTCCATGTTTGTAATGTCGAACTGTGTCTAGACCAAAAGTCATACCTAACCCTGTCAGTGAACAATGCGTGTCCACCAACCTATAAACCTGTTCGTAAAGAAATGTTTAGGGGAAAAACATAGCCTTCCTTTGACATGCCACTTCTGCATGTCACATGTCACTGTATCTTCTAACCCTTACAGTTTGTGACTACAATATTCACTCGTTCCCCCTGCCTATTTCACTGCATAAGGGATGCATGTTAAAATACTTCCTCCTGTTCTTTTTCCCTGTGGCCTCAGACGTTGTTACATGAGGCTCGCCGACACTGATATTCAACGTTTTTATCTACCATCAGGCAAAAAACACATTATCAAAGCTAATTTTTGTCATTTGCAATTGAGATGTTCAATGAGGGAAAGTCCTCTAAAAGTCACTCTGTGGGGGGCGCTGTGGCGCAGCGCACTAAGCCCCCCACATTTGGGCTTGCATGGCCACCCACGGGGACCCCGGTTCGAGTCCGGCCGGGGTCATTTCCCGATCCTCCCCTGTCTCTCTGTCCCATTCGCTTCCTGTCACCATCTTCGACTGTCCTGTCAAATAAAGGTATAAAAGCCCCTAAAAAATATATTTAAAAAAATAATAAATCACTCTGTACTGGCTGACAGGGGGGAAATATTCTATGTCTTCATGTGGGTGGGGCACCACCGAGGCAAGAGAATGGGAAGACCAGGAAAAAGACAGGAGACTCTTGTCTGAGTTACATTGTGTTGCTACCACAAATACGACAATATGAAGTGAGTGAGTGGGTCAAAGACGTGCAAAATGAAATTGTCATTCAGTGTAACGGATACCTTCTGTTGACTGTAACTGTGAAAAACATGACTATTTTCATTACATTTTTTCCGTTACAGTCAGCAGAAGGTGTCAGTTACACTGAATGACAATGCCATTTTGCACGTCTTTGACCCGAATACACATTTCACATTCAGACAGTCAATGGAGAGGCATCTTATGAAGCGTTCACTGTCCTGCTGTATATTCCACTATGAAGCATATGAGTTGATTCAGTTGGGGGTCAATTCATGCCTGAACAGGAGTGTAGTGGGCGTGGTACGCGGGGGTACGCAGTCCACCCACATCTCCTGAAGTGAGATGCCCATGTTTGCCCCCCCCCCCCCCCCCCCCCCCCCCCCCCCCCCCCAAAACATGGGCATCTCACTTCAGGAGAAGTGGGTGGACTGCGTACCCCCGCGTACCACGCCCACTACACTGGGTTGACATGATAAGTTGCCTAATTATTTGATGATATTAAAAATCGCGTACCCCCACTTTAAAAATCCCCACTACACCACTGTGCCTGAAGTTTGTGGAGAGGGGGTTTGAGGATTCGTTGACATGTAACACATTCTCGGCTATGGTAGGCTACTGTGGCGCTGAGTATTAAGTTTATCATTTGAATATGTTAATCACCTGAACTGTAGAAATGTTGTTCGTCATTTACATTTGCATACTGTATCTTATGGGTAGGGATAAATAAATATCTACTTAACATTTCTCCTCTCATGCAATTGTAAATACATTTTCAATTCACGCTAATGGGATTTCCATGTTTGTAATGTCCGAACTGTGTCTAGACCAAAAGTCATACCTAACCCTGTCAGTGAACAATGCGTGTCCACCAACCTATAAACCTGTTCGTAAAGAAATGTTTAGGGGAAAAACATAGCCTTCCTTTGACATGCCACTTCTGCATGTCACATGTCACTGTATCTTCTAACCCTTACAGTTTGTGACTACAATATTCACTCGTTCCCCCTGCCTATTTCACTGCATAAGGGATGCATGTTAAAATACTTCCTCCTGTTCTTTTTCCCTGTGGCCTCAGACGTTGTTACATGAGGCTCGCCGACACTGATATTCAACGTTTTTATCTACCATCAGGCAAAAAACACATTATCAAAGCTAATTTTTGTCATTTGCAATCGAGATGTTCAATGAGGGAAAGTCCTCTAAAAGTCACTCTGTGGGGGGCGCTGTGGCGCAGCGCACTAAGCCCCCCACATTTGGGCTTGCATGGCCACCCACGGGGACCCCGGTTCGAGTCCGGCCGGGGTCATTTCCCGATCCTCCCCTGTCTCTCTGTCCCGTTGGCTTCCTGTCACCATCTTCGACTGTCCTGTCAAATAAAGGTATAAAAGCCCCTAAAAAATATATTTAAAAAAATAATAAATCACTCTGTACTGGCTGACAGGGGGGAAATATTCTATGTCTTCATGTGGGCGGGGCACCACCGAGGCAAGAGAATGGGAAGACCAGGAAAAAGACAGGAGACTCTTGTCTGAGTTACATTGTGTTGCTACCACAAATACGACAATATGAAGTGAGTGAACACATTTCACATTCAGACAGTCAATGGAGAGGCATCTTATGAAGCGTTCACTGTCCTGCTGTATATTCCACTATGAAGCATATGAGTTGTTTTGCTTTCCTCCCCACATTGTATACTATATATCAACATTTTGCATTGAGAAATTGGTTGATGGATTCATCTCTTACTTGAAGCAGCTCCTGTGGTACAGTTTTCCATCCACCAGGTGGCGCTGCACCAGATGCACATGGGTCCTGCAGACGGCACACTTGCTGTTCAGGGTGCCCGTTTTGTTGGAGCTCTCCACCAGCACTGGCTTCTGCGAGAGGACCACACAAGAGTAACTTGAAGTGAGACAGGGATTACACAAAAATAATAATGAAGAAGAAACAGAGCGATTACAATAGGGTCCTGCACACCTTCAGTGCTCGGGCCCTAAAAATCAACCTATAGAAGGATAAGCAATATGGAAAAAGATACAGTTGGTCTGTAATTCTACTCTACAGTACTACCACAAAACAATAATATGGCTGCCTGGGCAAGGTGAGCCACAGAACGAGTAGTGTGGATCAAAAAAATAATTTAACCCCCCCACCAATCCCCTGCCCCACCACCACCATCATCAACATCAACATCTTCCCCCGCATTGACAATTAATCCTTATTTACTCTGCCTGGCACACACACTTAGGCCCTCTTGTTTATTCCAATTAATAAAGCCCCACAGCTATGCTTTGGCATCTACTCATAATCCATTTGTGTGGAGAGAGAGAAAGAGAGACAGCGGCCTGTTGTGCCTCGGGCTGTACCTGCTCAGCTGTCGTCTCTGATTTAGGTGGTGGCAATGCTTTTTGTCCGTGCGGGGCTGGGGGGCAGTTCTCCGTGGCTCTTTTGGGGCTGAAGGCTTTGGCGACGACAGGAAGGTTCTTCTTCTCCGACGGTTCCTCCTTGGAGCCCTCAGCTGGCCTCTTCACGCCTCCCACACCTCCGACTGGACAAGGACACACGGCGACACACACATGGATAAAGCGCTCTGGGCGGCTTCATACTGTATGTGCTAGACCAGTGGTTCTCAACTGGAACAGTGTTGGGACCCATCATTTTCTACTCTCATTCGGTCGCGACCCAATTTTTTTTAGCGTTCAAGTCATTTCAATGCAATTCTCAAAATGTAACCAAGACTCGAATGACTGGTTGCACGCTATCTATCTCGCATAAACACTCAGATTGTATCTATGAGAAACACTGTGCTATATAATATTATTTGGCTCATACAGTATATGTCACTTATCCCATATGGTCAGAATATATGCAATATTTCAATCATCTCAATTTTTAACATTCTTCTTACACAAGCAAGTGCACATATGGACTTTATGATGTATGCACTTATGGACTCATGCCAGTCTCCAATGCTACCACCAGTGTTCATTCAACAATTCCCAGATGTAACACCCATGTACATGATGACTGTATTCCTGAGCTAAGGGTTGGAGTAGGCCTACTCACGATACGTCCGCATGCATATAGAACACTAACATTACATAAAACATACTGCTTAAAATACTACTACAATGTAAAAGCATATCTCTCTGTTACGATCTGTAAAGTCTCTCTGTTACGATCTGTAAAGTCTCTCTGTTACGATCTGTAAAGTCTCTCTGTTACGATCTGTAAAGTCTCTCTCTCTCTCTCTCTCTCTCTCTCTCTCTCTCTCTCTCTCTCTCTCTCTCTCTCTCTCTCTCTCTCTCTCTCTCTCTCTCTCTCTATCTCTCTCTCTCTCTCTCTCTCTCTCTCTCTCTCTCTCTCTCTCTCTCTCTCTCTCTCTCTCTCTCTCTCTCTCTCTCTCTCTCTCTCTCTCTCTCTCTCTCTCTGTAACATTGTGTCGTACTGGGGCAGCGGCCGTGGAAGTAGTTGTAGTACTGGGAGACGTAGGTGAGGATGCTGAGCCTGTCGGGGATGTGCAGGGCCACCATGTCCTCAGCATCCAGCAGCGCCGGGATCCCCAGGTGCTCCTCCGCCACTTGGAAGGCCTGCCAGGAAATGACACAGACATTTTTGGAGGAGAACCACATGTAAACCAGAAGTTTCGAGATGCAGGTAGCAGGTACTTGTTCACTTCAGAGGGAAAGATAACACACACACACACACTCATCCATCCATCCATCCAATGCTGAATTTTATTAAACAAACAATGTTTCGGCCAGTGTGGCCTTTGTCAAGCTTGAGAAAGGCCAAACTGACCGAAACTTTGTTTGTTTAATAAAATTCAGCACTGCATGGATGAGAGTGTGAAGTGAACAAGATGTGTGGTATCCTCACCTCTGAAGTAGACAGACAGACGCCACATGGAAACTCAGTGTGTTCAAACAGCCGTTTGCTCACAGTGTTGAATCGAAGGTCTGTAGCAGACACTCCCGTACTGTAAGTATAGGCTCCAATTTGGATTGAATACAGTGCTTAGTTTACTCACACAGGCTGAAAAGTCTGAATTATATATAGTTGTTGATGAGTGAAAGAATAAGTTCTCTCTCCATCACATTAATGACACCAGAACCTAGATCATTACCACCTAAGTTTAGAGTAACAATCTTAAAAGTGGGTTGTGTGTATTCCATGGAGCCCAGCAGTCATAGTAACTAAAAAAAGACACCGCTATGAAGGCCTGAGAGTGAATGACAGACAGAAAACACGTGGGAAGAAGTTCAATTCAACATGGCAGCCTTGCACCCTGCTGTGGAACTAAGGAAGTGGCACGTTCCATTCACACCAAGTATACTGTAGGTCACAGCATTAAGAGTTACTTAAATACTTAATTTAATTGAGCACACGTATCCAATCTGGTTGACGCATGAAACTGCTGACAGAGGTGAACCTTAGAAACAGTTAACACTGTTGATGAGTTAAGTAAACACTCTCTCCATTATATTAATTGCACCACAACCTCATTACCACCTAAATTTACAGTAACAGCCTCAAAAGTGGGTTGTGTGCATTCCCAGGAGCGTTGCAGTCATGGTGACTGAACAACCCGCCTGGTGTTAACATATACATTTCCCTCAAAAAGTTTAGTACTGAGCCAGAGCTAATTTAGGCCTCTGGAGGGAAAGGAAGTGAGCAGGATAGATTAGCATCAGGCTAATGTACAGTAAGCCCCATTAGTAGCTTGTATATGCTACTGCTCCATTGTCAATGATGTTGCTGACTGCCCTTGAGTGCCCACAATATGTGAAATCATGAAAACACAGGTTCAGATACAGTACCTAGGATAAACAGGGATTATACTCAGCATTTGCAGCATATCATGCGCATGCAAGTGTACACTGTGATCTCAAAGCACACAACAATTACGCTGCCGAATTACAGGAGAGAGCAGAGATTAAATATCATGTTAGCCAACATGGCCGCCCACACAGGGAACCTTAAAAACATGAGATCAGTTTAAAATATTTATCAGCATCCCCAAAAGACTGTCCAACCAGACTACCCCCCCCCCCCACACACACACACACACACACACACACACAAAGATCTGCATAAACATGAGGTAAAGATGTTGCCAGGCTACGAAAAAAACTTGCACCCAGAAAAAACACACACAGAGTGCCAATGACAGCCTGCACGGAAACACTGGTGACCTTTAATTTAAACACGGCTTTAAATATGCCTCCACAGCGGGGACACGTTTGATTGTTTTACAAGTGCCGTTGCGGCATCTTGGTAATACTCAACGGCCCTGTAAGAGCGTAGAGTTGCCCAATTAACTGTAAACACAGGGCCAGACATAACGAAAAAAGGAGGAAAAAAGAAAAGAAAACGGAGGAAAAAAAAGGTTTCTTAAAATAGACAAGAAAAAAAGTCTAGTTGTCGAGTGCAGCAATCTTTCTGGCCCCCACGCAGAGCAGAGTCTGGGGAGGAAGGGAAGGAGGGAGTGAGGGAGCGAGCGAGGGAGCGAGCGAGCGAGTGAATAATGAATAGCACACTTCCTGTGCACTCACGGGCCTGGGAAAAAAGAAGGGGGGATGGACCGGTGAGTAGGAGTAGGAGGAGGAGGAGGAGGAGTAGGGGAAGAGAGGAGGTGTAGGAGAGCAGAGCATTGTTTCAGGCCCAGCGTGGACAGGCTCATTAAATTTTACTGCTCGTGCGCACAGGAAAGGAAAGGCAACTCCTGCGTCGCAGGCAGCTGCGGACAGGACGAGCAGGACAGGAAGGAGCAAGGGGCCATCTCTAACGTATTGGGTGCTCGATTAGCGACGCCGGGCAGAGATGGATGGACAGAGAGGCGTGTGTGTGTGGGGGGGGGGAAAGGGAAGTGCGTGTGTGCGTATGTATGATGGGGGGGTCACTGTCCAAGCATCACAAGGTGCAGTAGTGACCATGAACTTCATAAAACATGAAAACAAACAGGAAGCTTAGCACGTTGAAGACACAGAAGGGGAATACCCAGGCATTGCGACATTTATTAGCAAAACACAGACCAGGGAGCAGCTTGCGTGCATGGCGATGAACACACACAGACCCTAGACCACAGAAGGACATTGCAAGTGGTATATACACACCCCACCCCCACTAAGGCCCATATCTTTGCCCAGGTAATGTAGTGCAGCTGTAAATGAATCTAGATGGCACGGATCAGGTGTCGCCCTCGTATGACAGTAAACTTCATGTATTATTCATGCGATGGTGGGTAGTAGCACTGCTATCGGACCTCAGTGAGGTTGAAGTACTTCCATCACTACTACTGCGGCAGTTCTAACTCAGCAGACATCTAAAGAAAGTAGATGATTCAGTCGGCCAGTTCTTTTTTTAGATAGCTAGACTGTTCAGGGGAGTCGTAGGGTGCGGAATAAAAGAAAGTTTTAAATAATGGACAAGTCCCGACTGGACTGCTGCTGCTCTGGTGTTCACTAATAAAGAGGTCTTACACACTTCTGTGCAGTAGGGGGGAGCCAAAGCAAGATAATAGAAATATATAGGCCACTGGGACACACACGGACACACACACACACACACACACACAAACACAAACACACACGGGTGACCTACTGTACGCAAACTTTGAAGCCTGTTGAATTGCTGCCCACAAACACACCTCGAGTAGAATTAAATGGTCAACAAGGCCGTAACATTTTGGAGAAATGTTTTAGAGTGCACTCACTACATTAGGGTCAACAGACACCTCAATGAGCCTTAAGATTTGAGATTTTTAAAGATTAAATAAAAGGACATTATTGCACACTTCAAATACAGTACTTAAAAAAAAATACTGCACCTCAAGTGACACGAGTGTGTTGATTATAGATATCCTCGTACAGTATGAAATGCCTGGGCATAGGAAAGATACAGGAAAAAGAATTTGAATCAACCACCAAGATGTGGTCTCTGATATAAAACTTCTATAAATGGCCTCCCCTGTGGTTCAAAAAACAATGTTTCCCTTCGATGCAACAACAGACTTGCTTGTAAACACCCTGACGTGACTCACACACACAGCATATGAACTTGGGTTATCGCTGTCAGCCGTCTACATTGTGTCTTAACAGTTCCATTGGAGCATTTCCTCCTTGGAGAGATAACTCGGGAGTCAACATGAAAAAATAACTGGCTGGAATTGACTTTGGGCCAACTGAGCTTCAACAAAGACTGGGACATGTTTCGAACAGACTGTAAAGTGATGTTCCATAAGATATTACTTAGAATACTCACTGTAAAGTCATTGATGGGTGCCTTTGCAAATGAGTCTACTCAAATGCAATAAGCACATGAAGATAAAGTCAAATGTGTATTATTACAAATGATGGTGGAACAGAGGTTATGAATAAATGCATTGACGGGTCAGGAAGGATGCCTTTTTAAAAGAAAAAAAATCTTACCAGTTTGTTGTTCTCATAAATGTCATCTTTCTTGAGGGAGTCATAATTTCTGGAAAACAATACAGAGAACATGAGTCATTTTTCTAAGTAAACTTACACACACCTGCAAGGTTTTCAGTGACAACACACAGGGGATATCCTTTAGGCCTATAAACAGGGAAACAGTAGGCTAGGCCTAATATCCTTACACTTCATACTAACGTTAACAAACCTTAGCTTACTAACTTCAATAATCAACTGTCATTGCAATGCATGACAGCGAAAACAGTGGAAGCTTTTCAGTCTTTAGGTCAGTTTTTATAATAAAGTATGTTTTTCAATAATGCAAACGTGATCCTTTCTTGACATTAACTGATTTGCAGTAAATTCGCCAAGTGGTAACATTTTAACTCGTCAGTGTTAAAAAGTAGCATACCGGTATTCTATCAATTAAGCGACTTGATACATTCACATCAGCTGCTACTCCTAACTTAACATAACTGCACATAAACTAATTCCTCAACCGGCATGTCTTACAAATAGATAGTCTAACTGTTGATAGATTAGATTAAAACTTTCCCTCCCCCACAATCCCACAAATACCGACCACCACAAGTTGGACGATTAGCCTACCATCCGAATTCACACTCATCCAAGTTCATGAAAGACTTCTTACATGAGATCCGGTCTGTATTTGTGAATCAGCGCGCAGAACGCTAATCCATCTCTGAAAGAAGTTGTCATGTTGGAAACCGCCACATCTTTGTAGCCGTCACACTGATTCTTGCACCACTGTTGCAGAGCCTTGATGGCAGCCATTCTCTCTCCAAGGTGCTACGAGAACGCAGGCACACAGGCGAAGCGAACAGCTCAGCGAAGTTGTGGAGCAGTAGAGCTAGTGAGGGACCCCAAACAAAGGCGGATGCAGCAGCCTATTTGCCGCTCAACTTCAGTCTCGTGCGTGCCCTACTTCCAGCAGCAGGCATCCAAACTACAAGCAGCAGTGTGGGAAGTCCAGGAAGCTCCCCAACAGCAACAGCAGTGACTCATTAAAAGGACAGTAGTGTGTAGAACTAGTCAGGCACACTAATTACTAAACGCAACAGCGGTTAGGCCACCTGTGAAGTAAACGAGAGGCGATGCAAGAAGTGACAGCATTTTTGCGCCTTTAATTATGACATTTGTTGAAAACAATACATGCACATCTTAAACTGAAAAGGATTAATACATTAAAGGACAAGTACACATCAAGCCCCTTTTCTGAGTTGTCTGCAGTGTTTTAGACCCCCCCCCCCCCCCCCTTTAATTTAATTCACACAATAACAAATAAGAACAAAAGCCATATTTAACTTTAACACTTGTTAGGGACACCCTAACCAGGGTAGAATGCCCTAATGTGGGACGATGCCTAATGTGGGACACCTTAAGGTTTAAGGGGTGTAGCTTTGCCCCAAGTTGGTAAATGTTTACAAAACTATAACCAAATAAAAGCCCTATCATCCTGTTATCATAATATCATGATTTAGTAAATGTATAGTAATACTCCAGGGAGGGGTTACAATTAAGAAGAAGGACCCTGGGTGAAGTCCGTCAAATGGCAAATTACATAGCATTTGGCCAAATTTGTCTTTAGGGTATAAATCAATTCCAATCAAAACAACATTGTCAATTTTTTGATAAATATGTTGGGTAGGTATATGTTCATCAGAAAATAATGTGTGGTGTATATAAAATAATGTCATATTTTATTTTTTAACCATATTATTAGTGTCCCACTTTAGGATAGGTGCGTCCTAAAGTGGGACACAAGATTTTCCTAATGTGGGACAGTTGTAAAAGTAGTAATTTAATAAGTCAAACAATTACTATGAAGTCAAACACCATGTCCACATAAGAAAATGGATATTTACATCTATATCAAAGGTGTATTTCAGTCTTTCTGGCCAAATCTACTGGAGCACAGCTATCAACACAACATTTGGGTCCAAAAACCGGAAGTTCTTTCCTCAAATAGAGCTGCCATGTTGAAGTGACCAATTGTGTGCAATGGGTTCAAACAGTCTCAGTCATATTAACCAATAAAAGAAAGTAACATTAATTCATAAAACATGCTCTAAATGTGTAGCTGATATGTCTTAAAGAGTGGCAGATCTCATTTTGAATTAATATTTTACACAAACATCTTTTAGAGACCTTTTAATATACACTGTCCCACATTAGGAAACCGATTGTCCCACTTTAGGGATAACCATGGTTTTTGACCAACTTACATTAATATCCAAATTATTCAAATTAGAAACACTTAACATGTTTTTAAAGGTTTTATTTGATTAGAGCACAACTAGAGGATGAAAATGGTGTAATTTGTTTGTATTGAAATGTTGTCATTAAATTTTAATAAACCACCAAAGTTGAAGTGACAAAAATTGTCCCACATTAGGGCATTCTACCCTACTTAGTGAGATGGATAGACTACTTTTGAATACAAATGTTTAAGCTTTAAGAACATATTTGGACATGGCCATCGATGGCCATTGTAAAGCAAATTGAGACAAAATCTATATTAGAAAAAAAAAAAAACTGAGACAGCAGCAATCATTCAAAAAAACGGTGAGGGGGACTCTAAAACATTGCAGACAACCCCCAAAAAATGGGCGTAATATTAAAAATAGGGCACTTATCCTTTAAATCATCACCTTTCATAACCACATAGTATGGAGAAATATAGGACATTATTTCCGGCGAATGAATGGTTGACAAGGGGCGGTGTTGAACCTATAATGAGCAATTTAATTATGTTGACAAAAGGCGCTAATAAGGCCCTTACCTCTTTCTCGTTTGCTGAATGGACTGGCAAAAGTAGGGTAACGTGTTTAAAGTGAACAATGAATGGCTTCATTATGCCTGTTGATCCACTTACTGTGGGCAAAAAAGAACTATAGGTCCTTTGAGCAGTGCTGTGGGGACACGCCATAAAGCCAAGCAACTGAACTGTTCAAAACTGGATTGAAAAGACTAATCGGTAAAGTATTGAGATTAATTTAACTGACCTCATAGATTTTGAGTAATCATCCCCCTGGCCTGGCTGTGACTGGACAATAAAAAAGGCTGGAGCTTTTGTGCCATCCCCTCCATATTATGGGTCAGTAGGCCTATCTAAGAAAATACCAAAAAACAAAAAAAAAAGCATCGCCCCCTGGGGACTATTTGCCTACTTTGCTTACCGTGAAATGCCCTGTATGCCAGATTACCAGTCCAGGCCTGCCCTTGGCCTATGTAAAGCAAATTGCACAGGGTACCTTTTAGACAGGGTTCAGAGGAGGGTATGTTTCCCCTTTCCTTTTGGACTGTACAGTAGGCTATATCAGTAGGCCCATACGTCCATTGTGTTCATTTTGTCGATTGCTGTTCTACTGCAGTTTTTCAGTCAAATATTCAATGGTAATGTCAATGACACTGCTGAGATTAAAGTTATTTACTGTAAATGGTCTGCTTGTTAATTAGGGTGAACTATGGTAAATTGGGACACTTTTGGTAGATCGCAAAAAAACCCCACTTTAAGTTTAAAATACACCAACATTTAGTAATTGTATGTCTTCATATGGGTCTTGGGTACATTTCCATGTAGGAATTAGTTTTTGAAGTATGATATTTTATAATATATTAACATTTAAAGACAGTGAGACACCAACTTCGTTGTGAGAAAATGCTATGGCAATTTGGGACACCCTTTAATGTAAAATGGGACAGTCTGTTTGATTATCATTATTTTTGCACAAACTGAAGAATAATATCGTTTTTCTCTTGTTAACAGTAGACTAGGATCTTAACTATTTAAAAAGTGATATAACATCTCTGAAACATTTCTATTTCAAGAGAATATTGAAGGAGTATGGCATGTGTGACTGTGGCCATGGCCATTAGCATGTGGGATGCATATTACAATACAGGCCTATGGCGTGCTAATATGTTATGCTAACAGCTAACAGAAGCCCATTCTGTTGCTATGAGAAAACTGTCCCATTTTAGCTTAAAATATTGTCCCAAATTAGCTCACTCCACTACTTACTAAAAGTATGTCTCCTTAATAAAGTAAAGACAAATGTGTAAATGTTTTGATATTGAGTTAAACCTTTAGTAAAACAACATAATATTTCAATCATATTTTGTACCATATAATCACTAATTCAGCCATAATATCCTTATGATCTGATAGCATAATCGACATGTCAGCTAGCTAAACTGACAAGTGTTGGATCCACTGTCACTTCAAACCTTTGCTCATTTCTTTTATGATACTTAACACCAAATAAAATTATTGTTCCTTATACATGACAGTTGCAGTAACAATATTACATCCCATTTTGTGATTGGCTGCTAATATTTAGAAAGAAAACAACCCAAAACCTTATTTGTCCCACTTTGGCTGATGTCCCAAATTACCTTAGTTCACCCTATGTGTTGGATGTTCTTTGATGAAGCATGTGGGTATCGCTAGCATCTCATGGCCATTTCACATGCTTATCAGTTACCTGAATTGAGAGGAACACAACAACTTTGTTTATCACTTAGTAAACTTTCATGTAAAGATCAAATTTGGCAATAGGCAGCCCAATTTCAATGAGCAGCATAGTTGCAGTACCTTTTTTGACCATTTCCTGCACAGTGTCCCTTTAAGGTCGTCTATGAGTAAAGGAACAAACCTCACTACCTCTCTAGTCACAGCCAGTGGAGGGCACTCTCTCACTGGACACACAGGCCTCTCACAGTGCTTTCACCTCCTCTGTGGGTCATGTGCTGCGGATGCCCCATGTAGCATGCCAAATCCACTCAAGATTTTCTGGATAAGATCATCAATTAGCCTAATTATCAGCAGGCCAACACCAGGAAATACAGTGGGTTATACTATGCTTAAAAATGTAGATGTCATTTTCTTCTTAAAATTTCCAGAGAAATCAGTGTCTAGAAATTATGAGTTGGACCCGAGGTGATACTGTATTTGTTTGATCTTTTAGGACATACTGATATGTATGTTTTCTGTCAAGAGTCCCTCAAACCGGCATGCTGAATACATAGTACATTTAGTACACTCCATCTCTGCCAGGTGCACTGCATAGTGAGACAAACGGTAGAAACACACAACGTGCGTCAACACTTCAGTCTAAGAAGCTGTTTACATGTATAGGATATTTATTTAGTATATGTATCTTTTTGAAAATACTTGGGCTTTGGCTTCTCATTTACATGTAAACAGAGTTTTAGAATAGAATATTTCAAAACTTAAAAAAAATATCTCATTTAGGGGGCTAAAACACACCTGTCACAATAGGCCATAGAGTTTTTATTTTTTGATCAACACGCCATGTTTAGACATAAACAGACTAATAAAAAAAATCTGTATTTAAAAATATCCGCACCTAGAGGAAGTACGGTTTCTGAAAGGCCAACGAGAAGAATGCCTGATATGTCAGTGTTGTTAGAGACGACTCTGTTGTCATGAAACGCTAAAATAAATTCTCATGGGTGACACAGTGCTCGAGAAAACATTTTCACCATTTCCTTTCAGAGAGAGCAACACTCTCCACAAATAGGCCACCGGGTGACATTTTTTTACAAGGCTGTCTCCATGAACACTCACAGCTGCTGCAAAACAAACATTGAAAAACCAAAGAGAGAAATGAAAAAAATACATATGAAAATACTAAATCACTTTACACCGGACTATCTTCAAAGGGCGGTGCAGACAGTGTTTGCCAATGTCATCGTCTGCTGAGTGGCTCTGTCAGTGAGTCCAGTCATTCGTTTCTCATCCGTGGCCATTGTGTGTGTGTGTGTATGTGTGTGTATGTGTGTATGTGTGTGTGTGTGTGTGTGTGTGTGTGTGTGTGTGTGTGTGTGTGTGTGTGTGTGTCAGGGCTTAACACTAACACACGCCAGGTAGCCAAATGCGGGTGAATATCGGCGTTGGCTAGTAGATACCGAAGGTTCACTAGCCATTCTGGCGGGTCCGTTACTATTCTGAATGATGAGGCACGCATTTTGTAGTTTTTTTCCTCGGACCGTCTTTGCTACAAAAGCAATACAATGCGATTTTGCGAGCCTACAATACCCATGAAGCACCTGTGTCACGTGTCACCTGTGTGTCACGCATGCCAAGAATCTGATAGAGCGACTCGCAGACCTGTACAGGTCTGTGGAGCGACTAGTCTTGCGAAGAGAAGTGGCAACGGGCTACCGGCATATCAGCGTGTTTGGAAATGTCACTGAAAACCTTGTCGTGAAAATAAAGTAGGCTAGCGAAGTTTATCTCAACTGACGTGTTTTGCGATCTCTCATTAGTTCAATACTTAGTAGTAGTGGATATTAAAATGACCAAGGCGAGAGGAAAACACGTCAGCCTGTCTTGTGAAAGTCTCGAGACTAAAGCGCAGTGATAAGACAAGGACACAAGCGGTATTAATAATGTTCGGTTTAATTTTTCTGACTTGCCTGTATGTCTTCATACATACCTTAATACTCCTCCATGTTTCTTGTGCTGTTGTTCCCGACTGTCAAACCGGGCTTAAACAACGAGCAGTAGCCTACTGTAGCCTTCCAGACTGCACTAAAGCACGTCCCTTGCCCGTTTCGCCTTGCGTCCGTTTATTTAAACAACTCAATATTAAACGAAATGAAAGGAAATCGTAGCCCCTTCTGTAGGCCTTGTTACCGCGTCTGTGTGCGCTTTTTAGTGGATACTATAAGAAAATATTCCAGAAGAGGTGTTATTCCACATCCATGAACTTGGCAATGACTTGGCAATGACTTTTGCTATCTACTTTGCTATCAATTTGGACGGCAACCTCCACAGATAGATGGCCTATATGATATGAAGAAAGTGCCTTTCAGATCAAAGGCGAAAATATTTTGCTCCCGTGTAGCTTACATTTGTGCCCTTCCACAACACTGTGCTTGGTGTTTCTGCATGGTCAATATAGCCTATGCCGGCCAATTCCTCAGATCAGTAAATCTGTTCTTTCCATAGCATGCATGCATGGACCAGTTAATAGGCCTAACAATTATAGGCTAATTATTAAGCCCTATATTATTTTATATTATATTATATTATATTATATTATATTATATTATATTATATTATATTATATTATATTAGCCTACATTACATTATTACAGCCTATTATATAATTCTTTAAAGCTGCTATGATGGTTAAGAAAATTATGGCTAGTGAAAAGGCCCAATGGCTAGTGAGTCAGGAAAACTACTAGCCAAAATGGCTGGTAAGCGAAAAAGTTAGTGTCAAGCACTGGTGTGTGTGTGTGTGTGTGTGTGTGTGTGTGTGTGTGTGTGTGTGTGTGTGTGTGTGTGTGTGTGTGTGTCACTATGTCAGGGCCTGTGGCAGCATGCAGGCATCCTGTCCGTGTCTGCAGCAGGGGTAACAGGATAGCCGGGCCATGACACAGCCATCCATGAGATCACTGAGAGCGTTTCCTTCTTTACTCCCTCCCTCCAGCCAAGCTGACAGAGGGGTGGGGGGGTGGGGGTGCAAAGGGGTCACGTGTCCCAGGCCCAGGGAGAGAAGGGGCCCAGAATTGGATCCTCCGTACATTGTATTGATTGGGTTTGGGGCCCCTTTCAGATGTCTTTGTCCCGGGCCTAGACAAAGCTGTTAGCGGCTCTGCTTCCCCTCCACATGACAACACTGACCCCATGGAAGCCCACAGGAAGAGCCAAAAGGTACCGTAGGTGCTCTAAAAGGTTACCTTACCACCATACTGCAACATTTCTGTACACCCTGTTGCTGGGCAAATGTGATATTTTGTCTATACAAAAAAGTTAAAACAAGTTGCAGCAAAACAAATGAAAATAAAAACTTGTATAAAGCAAGCAACATAATTACATGTTCGATAAGGATTGTGATTTTAGTTTTGTATGTACATACAAACAACAGAACTGTGTTTAAAACTATGAAATACATAATACTGCGTACCGTACCATAAGTGAAAGAAGATGTGAAGTGTTTGTGTCGTGAGCGAGGGAGTGTGTGTCTGCACACGTGGGTGGAGAGGAGGGGGAGTGTTCTAATATGAAAGGAGAATAAAAGAAATTAAAGAAATGAAATAATCAGTGAAAATGTATAGCTAACCAGCAGAGATGCGTGTGTAGCATACTGTTATATAATTACTTCCATATCCAACTTTTGTGCCTTGGATCTTTTAAAAGCAAGCAGTCAGTGATAAGCAAAACCAATTAATGAGTACAGCACACTAAAAAAGACCCAATTTCATATTCGGTTTCATCAAACCAAATTTAAAAACAGGCAAAGAATAATAGTCTGGTTTAATGCACAAATGAGGAAGGTAATGAAATTTGTTTGATAATATCTATGAAATTATTTGCACACCAAAAACAAAATAGAACAGTCTCACCCCCCCACCCCACCCCAAATCAAACCACTCAGCAATAAGAATAAATAAAAGTTGTTCAAATGCAAGCCTCTGAGTGAACTTTCAGTCATGTTTCATAGTCACAGCTAGAGAAGACCATTCGGAATATGTAAGGGGCAAATTGCAACACCACCTCAGTCACTCTCTCCCCCCACATCCACATCCACACCCACACCCACACCCACACCCACAACCACAGACACCCAGCACCCAGCACCCAGCACAATGGCCGTAATGACCCAGAGGACACAGAGGTCATGTCCTCTGTAATTTTTTCATGAATGTAAAATGTATCTATTATGAAAATCGCTGTATAATCAACAATGATAAATTCAGTCTGTATACGCCACCCCCACTCCTTAAGGCAGTGATAAATGAAAACAAATAAAGAGTTTGACTGAAGAGTTTGAAGCATTCAAACTGTACAGTATGCAGTACAGCACGCAGTATTTGACCCCGGAATTTGAAAATGTCTGGTTATGGCCCTGCCCGCCAGCACCTCAGTCACAGTCGGTCCCCACATCCACACTTGCTGCCTGGGCTTGCAGCAGCATCTGCCACCCAGCCTTGGCCACACTGCTGTGGATCTCCGCCTCGTAGTCCCTGGCCTTAGCTCTCAGCTTGGCAATGCTGCAGGAGCGCACCTCATCTGGACTGAGCCCCCCCTGCTGCTGCTGTGGCCCCCGTGGCCCCGCTGGCTCCTGCTCCTGCTCCTGACCCCTCTGGCTTCCTGTGCCGTTCACAGCTGTAGCCAACATGGCCGCTGAGAGTGGGGAAGTGGGCCATGAGCAGTTTCCTACAACACCCCTGTCCAGCTTCCTCTGGGCCCCGTGCCATGGGGCCGTGTCTGCTGCGGCTGCTGCTAGAGCGTCTGCTGGAGAATCTGCCTCGGCCTCTGCATCTGCCTCTGCCTCTGCCCAGCTGGGTCGCTCCGGCTTGTCTCTCTCCGCGTCGGCCACACTGCCGTCTCTCCTGCCTCCGCCGCAGCAGGGGTCTCCCGTGTGGTGGCCCTGTAGCTTCATCTGACGCCGCATCTTCGCCCGCCGATTCTGGAACCACACCTGCAGACGGAATGAGTGAAGACGTGGTGACATGATTCAATATTCTTTGTATTCCTCCGAGACATGCAAGTAGCTGCCACCGCATGGGTAACATTAGTATCACGATAACTATTTCAAGTATTTTTTTTTTTAAATTGAAAATAGTGGGTTCAAAAGTAGCTCGAAGGTTCAATATTCCATATTCTTTTAATTAATCTAGAGATTGCCTGATGAAGGTCTAGTACCGACACGTCGTTTATTAAAGACAGAACAGCGAAATGGTCAGTGTGCGGGAGTTTCTTTAAGAAATTCATCTCGAGGGAAATTCATCTTGGACATAAAAATAGCGGTCACACCCAGCAACATCCAGCATCGGCGACAGTAATATCCTGATAACCATTTCAAGTCTTTTTTTTTTAATTGCAAACACAGCTGTTCAAAAAATAGCTCAACGGTGTATAAACGTGATCTGAATAAAATGTTTTTACACCGTTTACGTTACATGTTTTCTGACCACTACTGCTAGAAACCTGGGCAGCAGTGTACCTCAACACACGTGCACCCTGGCCTGGATTATGCATAACATTTTCACATTTACATTTTCTATTAATAGGAGGATAAACTCACCTCCTCAGGGGTGGATAAACTCTGAATTCATTTCTGAAATTTGTTACTGCCCTCTCCCCACACATGCACACACGCACGCATGCACACGCGCACATACAGTACACACTCATGCTCATGCACGCACACACACACACAGGCACATGCATGCACACGCCATACACATGCAGTGCACAGTTTTATCTCACGTTTTTTTAATGTTATGTTGTATGCTGGGTATGTGAGTACTGTGTGTAAGGCAGTGGGCGAAGCCAAAGACACTCTCTGAACCAGTGGTTCTCAACCTTTTTCTTCAGTGACCCATGTTTTTACCATTGTAAGCTTTGGTGACCCATCTGCGCAAGCACCCGCACAAGAGGGAGTCACATGATACCCTCTGTTTCCTGCGAAAACTCATTTTAGTCATTGATCTTTGATCAAATATAGAATAAATGTTTAATGTAGCACTTACATTTTTGTTTTTCTATGCCTATATTAGTTACATAAATGCTTTGTCATTTATTCAACATGGGCTATATATGGTATTTTAAATCAAACCCCTTAAAATCAATAAGGCTTCGTGACCCTCTGTGGATCTTTGGCGATCCATAAGTTGGGTCCCGACCCATAGGTTGGGAACCACTGCTCTACACCACCACCAGTGTCTCCACTCTCCTGCACCCGCGCCTCAATCAGGTCTAGCTGCAGTGCTCACACATCACACGCACGTGCACGCGCACGCGCACGCACACGCACGCACGCACGCACCGTTCTCCACTCACCTGCACGCGCCTCAGATGAGATCGATCCGCGGCGCTCAACACATCACACACATGCGCACATACACACACACACGCACACGCACGCACTCCGCCATCTCCCCCCTCACCTGCACGCGAGCCTCGATGAGGTCGAGCCGCAGTGCCAGGGCCTCGCGCATGAAGACGTCGGGGTAGTGTGTGCTCTGGAAGGCCTTCTCCAGCTCCTCCAGCTGCCAGCTGCTGTAGTTGGCACGCGCCCGCCGCTGCTTCACTGGCCGCTGCTCATCTGGAGAGCAGGGAAGGAAGGAACCCCATCATCACACACACACACACACACACACGGACACATGGACACACACACAGACACACATACACGCACACACACATGCATGTACGCACACACGCATACACACATGCACGCACGCATACACACATGCACGTACACATACAGACACACGCACGCATACACACGCACGCACACACGCATACACACACACAGTCAACAATTACCCCTATCATCCATCGCCAACGGCCAGCCCAGCCCAGCTCAGTACAGCAGAGCAGAGCACAGCCCAGCAATGGGCTAATGGCTGTAGATTGGCTAATTACTGCAGTGTTCATTAAGCTCTCTTTAGCATTGGGGGGGTTGGGGATAATTGATTGTTAGTTACGACCTGTTAGCCAGTCCTTTGTAAACATTACATTCCCATTAAAAGATGTTCAGTGAAAGGCACGAGGCGATGAGTGAGCGATTACCAACCATCAGACGTTATAAATTGCTCCGTCTGTCATCAAACTCTCTTGTTTTATATGCTGTCGTAGTGTAAATGACACTTCTTATTACGATAAGCAGATTAGGGATGCACAATGTATCAGCCTTAACATCGGTATCGGCCGATATTTGACATTTCTCAACACATCAGAAATCGGTCTGATGGGTTAAACTGGGCCGATATTAAAGCCAATGTTTTTTTTATATGTTACGGTTCTTAATCTTATTGGTTGTGTTATGTTTAACACTTTAAAAGATTGGACTTGGCAGTAACTTTCATTGTTTGTCTCTATTTTTATCTAATTTTATCAAAGGGATAAAAATGTTTTTTTGGAAAAAAAGGAGGACATTCAAAAATTCATTTTTGTTTCTTAAAAAAAACAAAAAACATCTGTATCAGTTAATATCGGTTATTGGCCAAAACCACAATATCAATATCGGAAATCGGTATCAGCCAACATTTTTCACATCGTGCATCCCTAAAGCAGTAATAGGCTACTGATGTAGCTTCACAGCAAAACTGTATTCCGAGGAAAAATAATCCAGAATGTCGTCTAATTACAGTCATTTGTACAATTCAAACACTAAAGCCGAATAAACCATCAAACCTCATCTTGAGGGCTTGAGCAAAGACACAATGAGGATAAGACAATGAGAATTATCTCAGAGAACAAATGATGGGCAATGCCAACATTTCTGGCAAGACTCAAACAGTGTAGCAGTCAACTGACCCCAAGCAATTTCCCTTTCAGGTCTTATGGATAGCAATGATCAAAGTCTAGGGTAGGCATCCTCTGTTTAGTATGGTATACTGAATTTTTATTCAAGTTTCCTTTTTTAATTTGGGTTTCCTGCGTTTGCATCAGTATCATCAGCTTTCAGAGAACATTAACAATATTAAGGGCATTATGAACATCATTAACAACAACACCACACACACACACACACACACACACACACACACACACACACACACACACACACACACACACACACACACACACACACACACACACACAGACACAGACACACACACACACACACACACACACACACACACACACACACAGACACACACACACACAGACACACACAGACACAGAGACACACACACACACACACACACAGACACAGACACACACAGACACACACACACCAATTCATACTCACCCACATTCTCCGAGAGGTGTCCCAGGCCCACTGCGTGGGAGGCCAGGAGCAGGGCCTGCTTGCAGGGTTCGGGCTGCAGGTAACTCCTCAGGAGCTCGTAGCCGAAGAGGGGCCCTGGCAGCAGGATGGGAGCATGGGGCCCCAGACGAGTGTGGAAAGCAGCATGGGGGAAGAGGTGGGCCGCCGCGGCCGCAGACGAGTGCAGGAGCGGGGGGCTGAGAGCCGTCATCAGTTGCGCCGGCCCAAACATGTCCGAGCAGTCCAGTCCAATGAGTTTGGTGATTTCAATACTTATCAGCTTCAGAAATGTACGTTATAGACACACAGAAGTTGGTCTAAGTGACTTTTTTTTGACTTGTCTTGAAGTTCAGGTTCATCTGGCAAAAGAATGAAGTTCTGTGTTCTGCAAAAAAAAATCTTCACAAACACACACAATCTTCACAGCAAAAACAGTGTACAAAAAATAAACCCTAACCTAAGCTGCAACTACCAAATCACCCAAAAACGTCTCCAGCTTCAGCTGCGAGCTTGAAATGGACCAACAGCATCCAGTGGCAAAGAGTTTAACTAAAGCTTTCAGGAACTCTGTCAGTAAAGTCTTCTCAGCAGTCTGACAGGTGAGATCCTTATCCCTTACCTGAAAGCCACGTCATTCGCTTGTCACATGACCCCGCCCACATCCATACCCCCTGACAAAGAGGTCCCGTCCAATAACAGGGTGCGAACCTTACCACATGATTGATTTTTTACATCATCATTACTTCTCATCAGTCTTTTAAGACTGTAATTCCCCTTGCTAAACAAACAGGGCCAACAGGAGGGGGAGAACAAAGGGGTCAGTGGTCAAGGGGCTCCTTTTGATGGAAGGCCCAGAATTGGGTTCTCATTGCACTGAATGCATTGGGGAGGGGGCCATTTCACATTTCCCGGGCCCGGCCAAAGCTGTGAACCGCCCTGTCCCGCCACCATATAAGGCTGTGATCTCCATGGGCAAGTGAAGCATGCCTATCTTCATGCCCAGGGCAAGTTCAGACACCTCCGGCACCCCCACCTATCACCCCCACTCCCCTTCATCTGCGACGTCCAC
>NC_085858.1:28080501-28183001 GCF_034702125.1 Engraulis encrasicolus | reverse complement strand
GCGGCCTGATTTGTGATGCATTATCACTTTAGCGTTATGCACAGACTTAAGCAGTGGAGCCCGGGCTTCAGAGAGAGAGACAGAGAGAGAGGAAGAGAGAAGAGGAGAAGAAGAAAGACGAAGAAGAGGAGGAAAGAAGGGAGGATGGGGTGAGAGGAAGAGAGAAGATAGGCCTAATCCTTTTCAGGAGCAAGACAGGGGCTGAACCTGTCTAACTGCCTGTCCTCTGCACACAAAACAAGGTCAGGCTTCAAACTTCCATCTGGAAGCGTGTGTGAGTGGAAACAAATTAACCACTGACAAGTGGACAAGGCACACTGTGAACTTCAACGGCGAAGGGGTGCAGAGTCTTTATATTGAATCGTGTTCTCATTTGTAACAGAGAGGAGTGGGTGGTGGAGGGCTGTAAGGATGTTGAAAAGGAGAGGGGGAGGGGGAGAGGAAGGGGGGGGGGTGCCTTTGCAAAAAAATATCGGATTTGTTCTCGGATGTGTCAGTGCAGAGCCCAGGAGTGACGGGGAGCGTGAACAACGCTAAACGCCATTAATACTCGTCCATTAGAGCCAAGCCTTTCAGCCTGATCAACCGCTTTAACTGGAGATAAGATGGATGATTACCCTGGCCAACAGAGTCATGGGAAAGTCATCCACACAGCTCTCTACTTTAGAGAGAGAGAGAGAGAGAGAGAGAGAGAGAGAGAGAGAGAGAGAGAGAGAGAGAGAGAGAGAGAGCATATTCTCGCACCAGACGAAGGTTCAAGTTCCAACTTTTTTTGACACTGGCCTTTGTATTTTTTTGCAGCAGCAGAAATGTGGATTGAATACCACACGCGCAACAACACACACTGATAGCTCTGTGGTCACATTTTAGCTCATTGTTGAGCAGTTTTAATTAATAGGCTACACTACAGCAACCAGCTCACTAAATAACCATGAGGCCACTATTCATTTCTGAATAATTCTTAGTATTGATCAATATCAATGTTAATAGTAGCCTAAGCACAGATGTTGTCCTACATAGGATGGGAAGGATTCATTGCTGGTATATCCAGAACAAACCAACAGCAAAGATGCAGTCTAGTAAATGTCAGTGTCTCTAATGGCTACGATGGAAAAGTATCTACTGTTGCGTTCTTTTTCCCCCGTTTTTTTGTTTGTTTTCTAGACTGTTTAGTCAGTGTTAGTTTCTCTGTTACTTAGATATCCACCGTGGAAGGGAAACGATTGTTTTTTTTTTCAGCTGTAGGCCTATAGCTGACATCAGAACATTTGACATAATGATGACGTATTCTAAGACAGTGTTATTACTTTTGGTGTGTACATTAACCCAGCATAGATTTCAAGTATGTGTCAAATCCTCTGGTGGTGTCCACAGTGCTATAGGGGCCAATGGTAGTGGTAGTGGTGTGCATATGATGTGATGTGTTGTGTTGGGCTGCAGTGGATCCCGCCCTCATCCGCTCCTGTCTTCCTCCTTCTCTCCACTCACTCTGGTAATTGTATCTCCTAGTCAGCGGGATGATTGGTTTAGTCCTGGATCACTGGCAATGGGCTAAAGCTGAGAGCCCCGGCTGCTTTTCATGTCAAAACCTTCAAGAACGCCAGACGCGATCCAAAGGCAATCACACTTTACACTTCAAAGCAGCCTGTGAAAAAGGAGGAGAGAGGCCGGTTCACATTTTTTTCCACCACCCCCCTCTCTCTCTCTCTCCACGCCAGCCAAGCGCAACTCAACTGAAGCGTGGCGGCGGAGGAGATGATCTAAGGGGACGGCTGTTGTCGGGAGGAAGACAGCGCCAACAGGTGTGCGCTGGGCAGGTAGCGGCACATCACCGTCCCCTCCTGAAGGTGAGACATTGGGGAGGCAGGCTGGCGCTCCACCAACAACGGCCCCAATCACGTCCACTAGCCACACTACGTCTTCTAATCTAGAGCACTGAGCAGCATTATCATTGTTACATTAAACTATACTATAGGCTACTTACTATGCTTTATCCAATTTGACTTGCCGTGACTTAGGGGCAGCGTATTGGGTACAGTCTCTGTAGGTGTCTTGCTCAAGAGCAAGCTGAAGAGTTTATTGCCATGTCAACATAGTTGATAGGGATTTGTTTAGTAACACTTTTTTGTTACCAAAAAAATCCTATCAACTATGCTAATCAAAGAAAGTGTTACCAAACAAATTCCTATCAACTATGTTAATCACTTTCTTTGATGAACGTAGTTGATAGGAATTTTTGTTTGGTAACACTTTATTAGATCAACATAGTTGATAGGAATTTGTTTGTTAACACTTTGTTTGAATGGGTCTACATAAGGGCATCATGTAAAAGTCATAAGGACAAAATGACCCATGTCAGGAACCTTACAGACACATTATTGATATTTACGACTGTTGTCATAATGTGCATCATAATGTGTGTCACAATTTGGTTGCCATTAGAAAAATCAAATGATACATTATGATCACAGTCATAAAACATTGGTAATGTGTCATTAATGTTCTTGATGTATTATGTCATTCTTATGACAGTTAGAAGACCTTATGTAGGTAGCGTCAAAGAAAGTCATCATTTGTTTTGACACTCCCAGCATCACAAACATAAAATGGGCAAATGAAACAGCAAAGCACATACATAAAGGGTAGACAACCATGAGTACACAAGCTCAGTCAGTGGACAGTACACAATGCCCAGCAAACAACTCAGTACAGATAACTCTCTCAAATATGTAGGCCTACAGAGAGAATTGAGTAGTTTAACCCTTGTAAGGTGTTCGGGTCATTTTGACCCGTTTCCAGTTTTTAGCTTGAGAAAAATAGTATCAGTTATTACTGTATTCTTTCACACTGAGCTTCACTGGCTTTGGCTCATCTTCAGTGAGGAACATGAATCTGAAAAAAATAGTGAACCCTAGTGAATAGTGACACCTTCTTTGTAACCAAAACACAAACACCTTACAAGGGTTAAGTGTATATGGTTAATAACGCGCATACACATGACAAAGTGCTACACTGCATACATGAACAGAGGAAGTCAAGTTCAGTTTTATGAAACCCAGGGGGCATTTGCTGTTTCTCACCCAAGTTCTTGAGATTGTAATGCATCTACCGGTATATCTCAGTGCTAACTGTTGAGAGGAAATCGAAAAGGTGGTCTACTGGATGGGAAGCATCAGCTGTGTTTTCCCCCCAAGATCAACTCCCGAAACATTAGGCCACAGCTGCCAATTTATCAACCCTGGAAAGCATGAAAGCATACAGATCATGCAGGAGCAGAAACTTCCTGAATCCTAAAACGGTGGCTTGTGCTGGTTAATCAGCATGATTGATGGTTTTGGGATTGAAAGGCTGTAATCAACTGCCTATTCTCATCACATTTTACGTACATGGTGGAAATTGTCCTGCGGTGGAACAGATATTCATCTACTGGCCCCAAAACAGACATCAGTAAAATGACAACAAAATCAAAGCTGTAGCCTACTTCCATTTGATTAAATATCGGATGCCATGCTGTCTGTGCCATCTATAAATATCTACCGTATTATGAGAATCCAATGTACCTCTCCAAGAGCTTTGGACGTAGCCTGGAAAATCCCATGCTGCTTTGCACAATTGTTCCGATCTGAAAGACAGCTTGGATTGAATATTTGACTGCAGCTTGTTTGAATTATTCAATTGAGATAATTGGCTATGGGCTACTACAGTACTGCATGCCATATGACACATTTGTAACGCCCAGTAATCAGCCATGGGAAATCGTAAACCACACCTTTCCTACGAGAAACTGAATAGGTAGCCTCCAGACTATGTCACTTTGGAAACAATCATTGACAGTTATCCACAGTAGTCTCCTGGAAAGTCAAAATCCAAACACTGTGACCTCTGGAGGTCAAGGAACTGGTCTTGGGATTGAAAGCTGGCTTCTTCAATTCTATCACTATGCACTATAAATATTTGAAGGTTCCTCAAAGAACCTCAGCTTGTTGGGGGAACCAAAAGTTCCCAGAGGACCCATAAAGGCTCTCCGAAAACCCTTGAAGCTCTTGGAAGAACCCAGGGTTCCCCAAAGAACCCTTAGGACAGCGTGTCTTCCACAGGGGCAGTCGAAGGCCTACTGTATGTGTCCATCAATGTCACCACAGTGGCAAATGAGGGTTTTACAATTAACATAGTAATTTTTACAATGTGAGGAGAAGTCCTCTCCGGCACCTTTCACCACAACAGAGCTTCCCTAAAGCAAGATATCTGGACAAGAGTTGTGAGCTATATTGAGCAAGTGCCATAGTCTGCATAGCTGTTTCTTAACAGTGGCTGTCTAGCCAAGATCTGAGATTTTCAAAGTCTGACACTGACGCGGCAGACCTTAAAAGACGCCTTCCAGTACAACAGCTTAACAAGGATGACGAATCCAACCCAGAGGTTGCCATCATCTTTGCAGTTGCTCACCGGGCTATCAAAGCAATAAGAAGCGGGAAAGCCACTATATCCAGCCCCCTGCATCCCCAATCCTGCAGTCGTCACTCATCCCTGTTCTGCCTGGCTGACTCTTAAGCCAGTGGACTGAATGCTGGCATCCAACCAAGAACGGAGGGGAGAGAAGAGAGACCAGAGCTGAAGAGCATTCAGAGCTGGCTGATGAAGCAGGCCTACACACACACATACACACACTGCAATCATCGGTTGTATACCACACACACACACACACACACACACACAGACACAGACACAGACACAGACACACACACGCGTGTCATCTGGAGTACCCCCCACGTTACCCGACACCTTTCAAGCACAATTAGCACTGATCAAGCGCTTCATCCCGTGCAAAAAAGAAAAAAAAATAGAAGGATGGAAGATGAGAGTAATTACAACATCTGCACAGCAATTAGCTCGTCACGGTAATTGCCATCAGAGGCTCTCCAGAGCCTGAGTGAAAAAAAAGGGGTAGAAAACACAATAAAGTGAATTAGACAACACCGGGTAGAGGTTTAGCTGGGGACGCAGGCACAGACACTAGAGGGGGTTTTGCTTCAACATAAGAGTGCAGATGTAATGCAAACTTGGCATGATTGGAAAACAATCTTAAGAAAACGAGACCAATTTGAGGAAATGGGGATGCACTGCCAAATGAGTCATTTGGAAGGCGTTCTTGTAAAATTGAATACTCGAAACAATAAAAGAGATGGAAATGGGCAAGTAATGACATTAAAACAAACTAAAACAACTTGTGTTGCAAATACAGCAAATGAAATAAGATCCCGTATTGACTTTGAATGAATTAGATTCTAAATGTAGGTATAAATTGCACCTAAATGAAAACTTTTTGAAAATGAATGAATTCCTTGTTGACACCCCCTTGTCCCATCGGCCTGTCATCACATCTGGAATGTTAAAAGGGATTGTAAGGGAGAAAAAAAATGGATGAATGTTTTCGTGAAGTGTATCGGTCGGCATCCTTTCAGAGGAAGCTCCTTTCATCGAAATAAATGTCCACTGCCGACTGAGCGGTCGTCACTATGGAAGCAGTTGAGACCAGCACAGAAACCATGATCACCCCACCCCACCCTCCATCACCCACTCCCCGCTAGTGCAGGCATGTCTTTCCAAGACGATGTATTCCCTCCCTCTTTCTCACGCACGCACGCACGCACACACAGGTCCTCCTTGCTGGGAGCCCCCCAGTGTAAACTGACACCACCATACTGGACTTTTAGACTTGAAGCTGCAGCTCTACCCGCATGTAGCCTTCAAGCTTGGGGTCTCACTGTATGACTGCGTGTGTGTGTGTGTGTGTGTGTGTGTGTGTGTGTGTGTGTGTGTGTGTGTGTGTGTGTGTGTGAACATGTGTGTTGTGATTGAACAATTACAGACTGGGCTAATTTACCCGAGGCGAAAGAGAAAGGGAAATGGGGGAAAGAGGGAAGAGACAGTGAAAGTGGAGAGGCCCTCCTCGCCTGCCCGCATGGCAGCTTCACGCTCCGTGCCTCCTCTTTAGCCTCCACCGAGAGGAACTGTGGGATGAAGTCAGTGACACCGCGGCTGAAAACAACTCACTTTCATGGCAAATTGGCCTCCGTCACAGCATCCACATCAGGGCTTAGATTAGCCGAGAAAAAGGAGAGAGAGAAAGAAATAGCAGACAAAACAAAGTGCCTCTGTGTGATTCCTGATTCTTCACTCAGAGACAGCTGACTCGCAAGGGTTTTCAAAAGCTAGGGAATAGAAAGAGGAGAGGCTGCAGATTGTGCAAGCATCACTGGTTTTGGGTATTTGGAGAAACATTGCAACAAAAAAAAACCTTTTTAGGATTACAAAAATATACATTTGAAACAAAACGATTCAAGCTCTAAATAACAAGCACAGGTCTAGGGTCTTGAGAAAAAAAACATGACATTTATTGTTCAATTTTGTTTTTCAAACAATCACAATGTTTTGAGTAGGAAGCAATATTCCTACATGTATCTATGACACAGAAACCTAAATCTGACTCTTGGTCAACTTATTTTTTTTCCTAATAATAATAATAATAATAAAAAAACAACCAACCTAACGAAATAATGTTCCAAACCTAAGAGCGTTCCAAAACAATGATGACACTTTTTGAAGAGAAACAAAATGACAAGTTTGAGGTGTGTGCAACTAGTGGCAGCGACAGTAAAAAAAAAACCCCAAAAAAACAAACAAACAAAAAACGTAGGGGCTGAATGTTCATTTCAACAAATCATGACAGTTCTCTGCTTCCTCCTCCTCCTCCTCCTCCTGGTAATGCTGCTGCTGCAGTTGTCCTCATGTGGTGGCCTCCATATGCAGGACCTTCATGGACTCAGAGATGATGGAGCTTGTGTCAATCTGTCCGTACATCCCCACAAGGAAAGCTTTGTGGAGCAGTATATCAGCATGCTCTGCAACAGACATACATAATATGCAATTTAAAAGAATGACATAACACTATGGTACACTGCATACATGCAACTACCCCAGACACATCTATGTCTTTTGAACCAGCCTAAGTCAGAAGTAGGGAAAATAATGTGCGAGTAATCATGTGACATAGAAGATACCTTGACAGAGCAGTACATATTCTGGTAAATTCCTGATGGCCGTTTGGACCACGTCAAAGTTTCCACTCCCCATACAGTACATGAAGGTAGGGAGAAAATCAGCAGCCAGGCTAGAATGAGAGAAGGGAGAGAGAGAGAGAAAGGAGAAAAAGAGATGAAGGAAGGAGGAGACAGATGGAGAGAAAGAATCAGTTAACACACACACACACACACATCAGTGAAATAGTTACTTTAAAAAATGTTAACATAAGGATCGAATCGAATTGAAGCAACAGTTCAATGATAAGCTCATACCTTTCAAACTTCACTAAATGATTAGACAACAAAAACAAAAAGCAACCCAAAAACGTTTGTTGGAAGAGTGTGTTTAGTCTAGTTTAGTTTAGTTTGAGTGTGTGTGTGAGCGTGTGTGTATGTGTTTGTGTGTGTGCTGTGTGTGTACTCTTTATTAATTAAAAAAAAAGAAAAAGAAAAAACAAAAACAAAACTAACCCCTCTTTGCAACTGCACTTTTTGTTCTGTATATTTCCTGTGCACTTTGTATTTGCTTGTGATGTTGGCTTGATTATGTCCTCTTTTGAAAGTCGCTTTGGTTATAAAGCGTCTGCCAAATGCAATGTAATGTAATGTAATGTAATGAGTGTCTCCTGTACTGTACTGTACCTGGGTGTGTTCTGGAGGCAGCGTAGGGCCAAGCTGAAGGCCATGTTCCTGCACAGCTCCTCAGGGGAACTCATCAGCCTCTGGAGATCATTCTGGAAAGAAATGAAGTCAAGTCAACTTTTATTGTCACTTTCTTCATATGATGAAAAACTGAAAGAAAAGTCCGCGACACCAAGCTCCCATTGCAACGGGAGCTTGGTGTCGCGGACTTTTCTTTCAGTTTTTCATGGTATTTTTGCTGGTCCTGCACCCAATCTTTTTGAGACGGATGTGCATGTTTTTCTCTCTTCAACTACTTTCTTCATATGCACAAGTCATACAAGGAAAATTAAATTATGTTTCTCTCTCTATACCATGCCAAGACATAGACATACACAGGACTGATATATTACAGACTGACATAATGCAAGACAGGACAGAGGTAACAGTGATGGACTGGTAACACTAAATGATTAATAATAAATGCAAATGAACATTTAACATTGAAATATTATACATATAGAAAAAGTTGAGAAATATTAAGATTAAAATAAATGGTATTAATGCTACTACTATTCTGCAGTGTAATGGAAGAATAATTGGCAATAGTAATTCTTGAAACAACACAAGTCACTCTTATAATGTTTCAGCAAAATCTCAAGTCATTTTTGTTGTTTTTGTTTGTTTTTTGGGGGAAAAATATGTCGCAACGCTGAAAACCCATGCAAGCAGGCACAAGCCATTTTCACACTCTGATGAGCTGAGGTATTTTGGCTCGGTAGTAGGGCAGCATTGGTGTTACATTAAGTCAGCTTGTCATGAGGAGAAGGCTGGGAATAATAGCTTCTCTCTTACGGTGAAGTGCTGAATTATTTCCGGGCTCCTCTTGGACTTCTCCTCCACTTCAGTCAGGACCTCCAGCACGTCTAAAGAAAAAGGTAGACATAGTGAGACCTGACATGGAGATGCCAACAGAGTTAAGACACGATATATGATATGACAAGCGAGAAATACACTCTATGTTAAAGACAAAGGCAAATAAAACTATTGACTTTTGAAAAAGTCTTTCATAATCTCTGGATTTGGGCCTATTGAAAAAAAAATTGCGTCATTCATTCTTATTTTCATTTTGCAGCACTTATGTCTTATGACCACTGAATCTCATCACACAAAATCTGGATATGAATCAGTTGAAAGCAAAAGACTTAGAGCCAGTTAAGCACTGCATAGACTATTGGACAATATCCTTGGTTCATATACAGTACAGTGTCAATATCATTAGTATCAACACTGTAAGGCCGGCAACCCCTACCAGAGATTCTTTAAGTATATAGCGATATGCCAATGTAATAGGTTGCTATGGCCACCTAACATGACCAGGTTCCGGTCTGCCTAAAGGGGCGTGTCATAATACTCCTAGCATTGAATAGAACAGTCCTTAGGTCTGCCTAGGTCTGCCTAAAGGGGGATCTCCCCCCCCTCCCCCTTGCAATAATAGAACCCTGAAACAATGGGCCAATGGAACCTCTCTCTCTCTCTCTCTCTCTCTACTATCTCTGGCCCTACCTTCCACGGCCTCCCCTCTGGACATCTTCCTGAGGTACTTGGTCATGTCTCCAGCCGTCACCGGTGTGGCGGACGAGATGCTGACCAGGGGCAGGTTGGAGCCAGGGTTGGAGTCCTCTGCTGGAGGGAGATGGAATTACAGGTAAGAGAAAGCAGTAAGACGAACCTTCGTGGTCTCTTTGAAAGAGACGTTTGTTTTGAGAGTTAGAATTGTTAACACAATAGTCAAGAGATAGGAAACATAACGCATATGTAAAACACAGACATAGAGTTCATAGACTAACTCACATCCGTTTCAAAACCATCCATAAAGCCACCTCTTGTTTCACAGCACAAGCTTCAAGCACACACTTAAGGGCTCTGCATACTTCACGTGCGCACTTTGTCGCGAGTGGCGCGAGAACCATTAATGACGTCATCACTTGCGACAGACTATTCATACTTCAAAAGCGCCTTGCTCGCATTGTCGGAAGTGCCCTCTGCTGTTCATGAGAGAAACGGCAGTATTTTTCGCAACTCGCAGCGTGAGTTCTACTGATGTATAAAATAGAAAGCCAAACACGGCTGCTGTAGGGCTACTGAACGTCTGACTTGTGACTTACCACATTGAAACATATATTTTTTGTTGTAGCCTACATTGCCAGATAATTCCAAGACCATGTGAGAGCATTGTTCTGGCGGCAGAATTTATAAATAGATCGCCGAACACAACGTGCTTCTGAACAAAGTAAACAATTGTTTCACTGAACGACATTTAAGAGAGAAGATAAAATAACTCTCTGACATTTTATTATCCTCAAAATGATGCAGGATCCATTCTGTAGTAGCCTACAGTAGTTGTAGCCTCTCTTCGCAACTCCTGCTTTGTCTGCCTATCTGCGTGGTCGCTGGTGGCGCACGACAAGTTAGAAAAATCCTCGTGTGCACGACGTGGCGACACGCGCCGAATTTTGAGCTTACGACGGGGGGCGTGTCGAAATTTTAGGTCACGTGACGGCGCGCGCCATCGTCGTGAGTGAAGTATGAAGGAGACTAGCACCACTCACGACTAGTATGAATCCCCCTTTAGCTGGACAGGCCAAATAGTTTGTGGCCATCTATCATAATCATAATCAAAACATAATGTGCTTTTTGCGCTTAAAGTAGTCGTGGAAAACTTTGTGAGGGAAAGGGGGGGAAATGACATGTACATGGTGCAACTAAGCTTGACTAAGCACACATTCTGATGCATTTTCCATGTCTGTCTGCAGAAACACAATAGTAAGTGATAAACTAATTGATAAAGGACTGTGCTATAGTATTATAATAGAATAGTTATTTTACCACAAATTATTACACCACTGTAAGATTATTTGAAAATAAAATTGTTATCTAGTTTTAAACATATTTTTCTGTTAACGTTGCCTCCTAAATCCCTCTTTGCTCATGTAAAAGTTGATATTCTGAAGATTCACAATGGTTCATAGGACTTAATTGCATTCTTCACTGCATCACACACCATAACGAATCACTATAAAATAATCATTACACCTTGACCAAATGTTCCGTTATTATTAGTAGCATTGCACATAGTTGTTGGATGTATTCATTTGCGCTTCAGGTTGATTAACTATGAAACGAGCTGTTTCTATGAAGAGTGTTGCGTATGTAGACAGGGTATCAAAGAAAAGGGGGCGCATCTTGCATCAATTTTTTCTTCTTTATTTTTGTGCACAGACGCGTTTTGGCGTGTGCCTTCCTCAGTGTGCAGTGTGTGTGGTTGCACACTGAGGAAGGCACACGCCGAAACTGTTTCTTTGATTCTACGTATTTATTTGGGACAGCACCCTTAAAAGTTATCAAGAAACCTGAGTGAAGCCTGCTACCTACTTGATTTTGTATGTAGGCAGGGTGCCATACAGTACGTACCGTCTCTGTCTTCTGCATGACTCTCAGAGGAGCCGCTCCTCACAGGCAGGGTCAGCCCAGCCAGCAGAGACTTCAGCTGCACCAAGTCGGGGTTCTCTGAGGACAGACCCCTGGAAAGAGAGAGAGAGAGAGAGAGAGAGAGAGAGAGAGAGAGAGAGAGAGAGAGAGAGAGAGAGAGAGAGAGAGAGAGAGAGAGAGAGAGAAAGAGAGAGAGAAAAGAGAGAAAAAGAGAGAGAAGAGAGAGAGAGAGAGAGAGAGAGAGAGAGAGAGAGAGAGAGAGAGAGAGAGAGAGAAAGAGAGAGAGAGAGAGAGGACAGACAAGACAAGACAGGAGAGACAAGAAGTTGATTGTCAGAAATTAATTGAAAACCAAATATGAACAAATATGTTAAAATTACATGGACAAAATATTAAATGAGGAAGAAAAATTATATTTGAATAAAACGAATGAATTGAAAGACTAAATAATAAAACCAAATAATACCGATACAGCTCAAAAAGCAAGCAAGACAGGAAAACGGGGCAACTCATGAGCACATCCTCCCTAGCCCACAAGTGCCTTCCAGGAAATAAACATGGAAATCTGTTTTAAATCTCTGAACACACCCTGCAAACAGTTCTCCCACACCCCAGTTTATAAAGAGCAAAAGCACAAGCGAAACCACTAACACATCAACAAGTAACTCCACAATGGCCCTGACGGGGCCAAAATATTTAGCCCTCTATAAATGCAACAATAAGGCAGTGTTGAGTGACAAAAACATTCAGTTTTTGCACTCCTACTACAAGTTAAGCACTGAGCTCTTCGTGGCAGACACGCAGGCCTTGTGATGAACTCTTTTTTTCCCAGCCTACATTTGCCTCCAAATCAGCTGAGAAAGGAAAAACTAGAGGGAAGTACAAACCCTTGAATGTGTACAACAATTTCCTATGAGGAAGATCAGGGGAGCGTGACAAAAAGGTTAAATATATCTGAGTGTACTCAGTGCTTGAGGGATCACAATGAATCTGAAGAATAAATAGTGAGAACTGGGTTCCTAGCTTTGTGGAAAAATTCTAGCCCTAGTTCCCTTGTTTTCACCGCAATAATATTGTCACGCTAAAAGGCACAGCCGCAGTGCTTTTAAGCTATTTTTAAAACTCATATTCCCTCTATAGCTCCTCCTATTCCTGTAGCTACCATATCAGTATTTTCACGTAAAATACAATGGAATACTGTAAATTACCAACCACCACTACATAGGCAGAGAAGACCTTATATTGGAAACTTGCTTGTTTCCTGAGAAGAATACAATACATGCTTTGTGTTGGTAGTTTAGTTGAACAACCCACAACCCTTTAAAGGATGTATCTCTAGCTAAACACAGACTGTTGTGATTGGACCCAGCAATTGCTGGGCTCCAGCTACACTTCTTCCCGGTTACCAACCGCAACTCGTAGATATCAAACGTGTTTGATACTCACGACTCCAAATTCAACGTTGAGTAGTGTGTGCGACTTGTTTATGATTGGATACTGTACATGGTTATTGGTTCCGATTCTCTTCATGTGTGAAGCACAACCCGATATGAAAATCATAAAAGATTTTACAGGTGTGTCGTTTGAGCCCAGCAGATCCTTGATGTAAATGAGCATTCTAGAAACATCACAAATAAACTCTTGCTTACTGTAGGATATCAGAGTGCTTCTGTAGGAAGGTGACAGCAGCTGAGGCATCGTGGGTAATGTATTTCTGGATGAAGTGCACAAACTTGCTGATGAAGGCAGAGGGAGAGCGGGACCTCCTGAAGTTCTGCACAGAGAGAGAGAGAGAGAGCAGAAAGAGAGTTAATCATTTTTCTGAGAAACCGCTACAATGAAGGATGGGAACTAAAGATGCTGTTAATGTGACAAGCTGCAAATGCAGCTCAGTCCTATTCCGGGCACTTAAATGTCCATCTAAGATGTGGTTTAGCCCATTTCCATACTAGCCTTTCTGTAGAGCATAAATCAACACTTAGGGGAAATCTTCCCAAATCTTAAGGGAAGCATTGAGAAGGCACTAATAGATGGTCATTATGCTCTTGTGATATGATTAAGATTTAAGAGTGCCCTTAGATCAAAGACCATTTTTAAAATTGCAACGTCAAGTTGACAAACCAATGACTTCCACATTTTATCCTTGTATGCTTTACACATTATGACATTCAGAAGAGTCAGCCTCTCTCCCTCTCTCTCTCTCTAATAACAACCATCATCCCCATAATGGTTATGATGACTATCCCCATCATGACCTGCTATAGCTGGCTGGCTAGTGGCCTGGCTGTGTGTATTACTGTAAAGAAAATAAAGGTCCGCAACACTGTTAAATGCTCCCAAATATTTAATGGCATTAATTGTGCCATTAAATATTTGGGAGCATTCAACAGTGTTGCGGACCTTTCTTTTCTTTTCAGTTATCTTACGTTTGGTCCAGCACCTGTGCCACTGATGTGCGCGCAGTCTTTGACTTTCTTGTGTGTATTGCTGTACCTGTAGTATCTTGATGATTGAGAGCAGGCAGTCGTGCAGTGCCCCCTGGTGGTGTGTGTGGAAGACGAGCGGCGTGAGCAGCTCCAGGATGGCCAGCGCGTCGTTGAAGAAGCTCAGGTGGTTCTGCTGCTGCAGCTCCTGCAGGTTCAGGTGCACGCGCCCGTGCATCAGCGCAGCCATCATGGGCAGGTGTCTGAAGAGCAGTATTAGCACAGCAGTATTATTTATCAGTTCAAGTGCACGCGCCCGTGCATCAGCGCAGCCATCATGGGCAGGTGTCTGAGAGGGTGGGGGACAAATATGGATGCTTAATGTATTGAAAATATACAGTAGTAGTATTATCAGTTCAAGTGCACGCGCCTGTGCATCAGCGCAGCCATCATGGGCAGGTGTCTGAGAGGGTGGGGGACAAATATGGTTTTACGCACTGAAAACATACGGTAGTATAATTTATCAGTTCAGGTGTGCCCGTGCGTCAGCACAGCCATCATCGGCTGGTATCTGAAGAGGGTGGAATGGATATGTATGAATGCTTTACTACTGAATCCTCTTGACACCGTATTTAGAGCAAACATATCAGTTCAGGTGTGCATGGTCATAATGCAGTGCGGCCACCATTGGCAGGTGTCTGAGAGGGTGGGGAATAAATATGAATGCCTTGATGTATTGAAAACACACAGCAGCAGAAATTTATCAGTTCAGGTGCTGTGGCAACCATGAATAGGTGTATAAGAGGGGATATGGACACTTAACAGTGAGGGTACTTTCTTTAAGAATATGGCCTCTCATGTGTGATCACTGGGGGCATTTGTGGTGGGTATTTTTGTTCTTAAGTGCTTCGTAAGATGTCTAACCAGATAATGTATATGTGTTGCTTGTGATATAGCAGTGCATAAAGGTTGGCATAGGCTTCACCCAAAAATATGTTTTCTCTTCTTTTAGGGTGCTGACCAAAATAATGTATACGGTAACTGAAAAATAAGTAGCAAGAGGTCATGCCATGCATCATCCAGAGAAAGTCAGAACTGCCGAGACATGTCTGTGTAATAGAACAGTTGATTTATGTTGCCACCTTTTCTTTCTTTTCAGTTTTTGTGACATAGTAGCAGCAAATGAACTCCCCAATTCATTGACTGATTTGCAAATGTCCTTCACATTTGTTCACAAACTAACATCAACATATAAATTAGCCCAGCGGCCTGAAGGTACTCCAAGTGGGCCTTGAAATAATTTTCAAAAAATAATAATCATATTTTGGTGTGTGTTGCTGTTGATTTATTTGAGTTTTATTATTAATTGGGTCAGAGGTGGGCCCTGAACATTTTTGACAATTTCGAGTGAGCCCCAAGTTGAAAAAGGTTGGGAACCCCTGAATTAGCCTATACACTGCTGTGCCAACATGCTGTATGGCTCCACAGCAGTAAGATCCCCCGGCGTCTCTCCTCTACTCTCCTCTCCTCTCCTCTCCTCTATATGTATTGTAGCAATCAGCTGTTTGGGAGGAGTCAGAGAGGCATGGGGGAGGGGGTTGTATTTATTAATCTCTAGTCATTTTATGTATTTATTTTGTTCTTAAGTCCTGTCTACCTTTGTATAGCACCCTGACCACTTGAATTTCCCTTTTTGGGATAATAAAGTTTACTTTGACTTTGACTTTTTCTTTTACTCACCTGAGCAGCAGCACCGGGTGCGACACGGCCAGTCTCCTGCAGGCCAGGTTGGCGTCTGACGCCCGGCTCTCGGCGGACTTGGAGTCTCCCGTGTCCCCCAGCAGAGACATCAGACGGTGCACCAGCACATCCAGCTGGAGGAGACGAGCAAAATACATCAACATCATACATTACATACATCGTACATAGCATAATACCATTGAATCGCAATTGGTATCATTCACTGACCACCAAGTTAATCAGATTAACTAATTAGCGTGATACCATTGGTTGATAAAATTAGCAAAAAAGGTCAAAACTGTCTCTTATAATTAAGACAAAAAATATAATTAAAAAAAAGACTAAGTACAGTAATACAGCATCCACGTATAAAATTCCCACATGAAAAGTCAACCAGCCTGGGGAAAACTCTTGTGTAGTAGAACCGATATGTAAGCTTAGTATTTAGGCTTACAATGCACATGGTCCGATACAAATAAAATAAATGAAAGATTTTTTTTTCCAGCTGTGGCATGATCTTCCTGTGCTGCCATCTGCTGTGCCAAGCAACTCATCATGATCACTGATGACCATCCATCATCACCGAGCCAGTGTATAGAGCTTGAAAGTGACGTCACCCTAATTTCATGGGACCTCAACGGCGTTTAGCCGAAAATCGTAGCATGTAATCCAATGGCGGTATTAAAATTATATTTCGATCCCCTTCGAGTTGTGCCACGAGCTCCACATATGTTGTTCCTGATATTTTTGTTTAATTTTTCGTACGAACCCCCAAACTTTTTAGAAAGCTGTGTTTCTTCACATTTTTCATGCAGACGGCCTCGGAACAAAACATTGATACTTCTGCATGAAAAATCTGTATCTAGCCTCTTAAACAGCATATTTGTAGCCCAGCGCATAATATTTACTCGCTACCATGTTGTTAGATGGTCAGCTTAGGTCCCGTGAAATGCGGAACTAAGGGGCGGGACTTTCAAGTTCAATGATAATAAAGCACTTGCACTTCCACCCAATGGCTATTACACTACACAGTCAATGATTCCATGTGAACAGGACATGCAGCTACGGTGTTGCTTGATTTAAGTGTTCCCCAGCCTTGCACATGCTGCCCTCTGCTGGTCCCATATGACCCCTTCCTTATCACTAATCAAAATAACGGATCACTACTGATTTATAAATATGTATCTGTACTGTTAAACAGTGCCTGTATTCTATTAAAAAAGAACAGCAGTTGCTGTGTATGTGTATGTGTGTGTGTGTATGTGTATGTGTGTAAGTGTGTGTGTAAGTGTGTGTAAGTGTGTTTAAATGTGTGTGTGTACGTGTGTGTACGTGTGTGTACGTGTGTGTACGTGTGTGTACGTGTGTGTGTGTACGTGTGTACGTGTGTGTACGTGTGTGTGTGTACGTGTGTGTGTGTGTGTGTGTGTGTGTGTGTGTGTGTGTGTGTGTGTGTGTGTGTGTGTGTGTGTGTGTGTTGTATGCTCCATTGTCCTCCTCATACCTTACAGGTGCTGCCCTCTGCTGCCCCCTGGCTGCTGAGCGCGGCCTCTGGCAGGCTGAGGCGCTGGATGACCTGGGGGAAGTGCAGGTAGATCTGCAGCAGCAGGTTCTGGCAACGCTTGCTCATCACACTGCAACACAAGCCAAGGGGGGAATACAAGTTGGCACTAATATCACATCCTCATATTACATCACAATATTATATACATATGCATAATCAGCACTATGCAAAGGTTGTAAGCAGGTAATGTGTGCTTATCAAAGCACAAGACAAACAAGCAATCAATAATATTAGATCATATTCATAAACAGTAATACAGCATCTTCAAAAGTCTTAAGCAGGTTTTAGCCGAATATTGATTTAATTTACATTTCTACTTTCTAATTTCGCTGCACTTTGTTGATTGGCAAAAAGAAACGATTAACACTTCAATTCCTAACTTACAGCATTTTTCAAACATGCCTTAAGTAGTAGTTCCAATACACTGTGCTCTCACGTGGTGCTTCCCCAGTTAAATAAAAGAGTGAAGAATTGAGAGGTGAATCGCACTCAATTCTTTTCTTTGTAAATACATATTTTTTTACAGAGTTGCTATGAAAAAAGAAAAAAAGAAGAGGAATTGAGTTTGATCAAACCTGCCTAAAACTTGGGATACAGCAACAATATTAGCCTATACAGTATGTGAGTGAGACAACCAATAATCCGGATCATTTAAGACCCAAGGGAGAACACGATGAGTGAAATGGGTAAGCCTTATTTACTTCACAGGGCTTAACACTGTTGATTCTTGTGACTATGTAAAATTACACTATAATTGAGACCTCAGAAGCTCCTATCTGTGTAAAGGAGTCAAGATGGTCTTAAGTGCTGGGAAGTTGTGGCAGCAGCGAACGTACAGTAGATTAGACAAAGGAGACGACAGCAATGTAACAGAAAGATTCGCCAAGAAGAGTACTAGAAAAAAACTAGACAAAACAAACAAACAGAGAAGCCGAGTGACGGTGCCACTTCTTTTGAGGGCCATGAAATACGCAAGTAGCGTGATGACAGGAGAAGCCTTCCACGCAGAGCCGACGACACTCCAACCGCTCGCCCTCAAAACAACCACAGTCTCTCAGAGTTAGCAGACTAAACACAAACACCAACAACCAGCACGAGAGAAGAGTGAAGCATAAACAAGGCTATGCAAACTGTCTCTTGGCAGACAAAAGCACTTTGTGATGTTTACAAATGGGAAATAAACCCACAGAAAAGCAGCAAGAGACTTGGCCCAAAGTCAGAGAGGAACACTTTTTGACCCTGCCCTCCATCCTTGCTATGAGGAGAGGCTAATGCGTCTTGCTTTTTTCTGTGGAGGCTAATCGTCTTGTGCTTGTAAGATGCAGGCTAATCCAGAATTGGACAACTCACTCACAAAATCACTACAGAGAGAGGACAGCAGGCCACGGACAAGACAAGTGTTTATCCTACAAACACTCCCTTCCTCCCTCCTCCCATCCCCAAAAACAAGACTTAGTCCAACCTTCTTATCCCAGTGCAGTTCCTCTGCTTGAGTAAATATACAAAAAGGCGCAAGGCAGCTTAGCTTGTGTTTAGTTGCTGTAGATCTCTGGGGTGGTTTTTACTGACCTTGGCCAAAACACCCTCATTATAGCACAGTAATGACCAAAGGCATATTCATGAGAGAGAAGCATGTCAGCTTCATGATCTTTAGATCTTTAAGATCTTTAGATCTTTTAAGCTGCAATTGCTAAGACGAGCATTGAAGACAGGGACAGATGAAATAACAAATAAAGTTAGTGTGGGTGATTGGGTTGGGAACGTCCTAATCCTGTCCTCAACCCCAAATTTCCCTCCACTGAGAACCTCTTCTACTCCTCATTGAGTTTCAGACCAGAAGAAGCCATCAAAGCAGGACCCTTGGTCTGGGCTATGCCTGTAAACTTGCAAGGGAGGACAATTTAACTAGCAGGCAGTGAAATCCATCGTCTAACCAAGGCCTTTATCATTGAGTTTCAAATGACGCAAAGACACTGAGGAGGAACACACTATGCAGGAAATAAACAAACAACAGTGATGGCATGGGTAACCAGTGGGTTACTGAGGAGAGGAAGCTACATTGTGCATTTGTGTAAATGCGGTTAGCTCAAGTTTATAAGCGGCCTTTCTTGATGGGCTGGGGCACTAGATCAGGATGTAGAATTTATGGATAAAGAAAGGATGTGCAATGGCTATAAACTATTATCGATTAATTCATTAATCATTAGTTGATAGTCTAATCGATCGACTTACGATTAATTGATAAGGGGCGTTTCAACCCGAAATGTCAATGTTTCTCGGAAATAAACTACTAAATCTAAACAATTTAATAAAAATGTACATAAAATACCACATTAAATTAATTCTATTTCAATTCTTTAATCCAAAGGTGATTTAAATATTCCCACTATTCACACCCCTCTTCACACACACTCTTCATATGCCCATTTCACCTGGGTCTCTTGTCAGTTGAACTGTCGATTAATTGCGATTAATGTTTTTTAATCGATTAATGCATTGGTCGATTAAAGTCGATTAATCGATTAATCATTTAATCATTTGCATCCCTAGCCTGAAACCAGTTCGGTATTTGGAGGGTTAGCACGTGATTACTGCGGTACTTCTGTTGACCTTGAGTAAAGTCACACATACACACACACGTGCGCGCACATACATGCATACACACACACACACACACACACACACACACACACACACACACACACACACACACACACACACACACACACACACACACACACACACACACACACACACACACACACACACCTGTCTCCCCATTTCCTGGCGCAGTTGATCAGGTACTCTGCCACTTTCTTCACGCTGTCCAGGTCGCCGTGGCAGCAGCTGTGCAAAAGCGGCAGCCGGGACTGGATGAGCGTGCAGGAGGCGGGGTCCAGGCCTGTGGTCTTGGCACCACCACCACCACCACCACCCACACCAGTACTGGTACCACCAGCGCCGCCACCGCTACCGGAGGACGGGTCGTGGCAGTCCAGCTCAGACTCAGCCAGGATCAGGTCCACCAAGCTGGTTAGCTGCTCCGGTTTCAGGCGCAGCATGAACTTCTCTGTGCGTTTCTGAGGACAAAAAGAGAGAGGGGGGACAACAGGCAGAGAGGGAGAGTGAAGGAAAAAAATGTGTGTGTGAATTCACTCTGTAAAGGCAGTCACCTTAACTGTTGGGACACTGAATCCTCCTAAGTTTGTGTGCATTTATGTAGCAAATGGGTTACCTTTGGTCAAGTCAGATGTCAAGTGAGGAGTTAAATGCTGTTAGAATTTTGTTTTATGCACACTAGGCTGTGATGTGCCTATCAGCATGACTGATGGGTCAAATCACACTCAACCTGGATCACAATGCAGTCTGATGTGCTTGTCTGCCATACGTACCTGTGGCGTCTTCTGGTCACGGCCCTGCCAGATACGAGGAATCTGCCCACATGCCCACAGGAAGTCCAGAGCTGGGCTGGGGTCCAGTCTGAAAGAAAAGAGAGAGAGAGAGAGAGAGAGAGAGAGAGAGAGAGAGAGAGAGAGAGAGAGAGAGAGAGAGAGAGACAGAGAGAGAGACAGAGAGAGAGAGAGAGAGAGAGAGAGAGAGAGAGAGAGAGAGTGAGTGAGTGAGTGAGTGAGTGAGTGAGTGAGTGAGTGAGTGAGAGAGTGCAGAGCGCAAGAGAGAACTCAAGATTAGAACCAGAAACCAGAGATGTTACAGGGCCCATCTGCCCGTCTGATCACTTTAACAGCGTACCGACGATGACTCATCAAATCCCCCTTGAGAGGAGATGCTACGCTAAGTGATATTAGAACGATTTTCTGCCACACAGTGCAAACTGAGCTTGTTAAAAGATGACAGCCAAGTTTAGCACATTGTAAATGCAAAAGGTCACTGAAAAGCAATGCAAAGTTTAAGCAGCTAAGGCACCAAACCCCCCACACACACGCAAACACACACGCAAACACACACACACGCACACACACACACAGAGCCAAGGAAAGAATGATAAGCATGTGTCTTCACAACTCTTGTGACTGCATGAGTCAGAAGGTGACAGAAGTGGTCCAGTGAGTCTAATATGAATGGCAGCAGCTCGCCCCCTTCTTCTCTTTTCCTAGCCCACTACATCCATCTCTGCAGCGTGGAGCACGTGACAGGTGTGATGACGGAGGAGCTGTGGTGAGACTATAATAGGCGAGTTGGGCCAGAGGTGTCAATCCTGGGTTCAGAAAGTAAAAACTAGAGATGCACCGGATCCGGTCCGGATACAGCAGGATAATAGGGTTTTTCACAGGATCCGGGTCCGGCAGGATCTTAAGCAGTGGATCCGGTATCCGGCATGTTACCTAAAAATCAGGGTCTGGTGCATCTCTAGCCTAGGCCTTTCAGTCAGTCTTTCACAACCCCAATCACTGCATGGAGTGAAAGCCCTTTGGAAGCGGCCGTTGCAGGTAATGTGGCAATAAGCCAGTGAATCTAAGAAACAGTTTGAGCCAACGTAATAAAAAGGGCCCACGTGTGCGAGTAGACTATATGTTTCAACCCTTTTGTAGGATCCGGTATCCGGTTCCGGATCCGGCAGGATCTTAAGCAGTGGAGCCGGTATCCGGCAGGATCCTAAAAATCAGGATCCGGTGCATCTCTAGTAAAAACCCTGCCACAAATTTGATCCAACCAGCTCTGAATCTACTGATTGTGCTGAGTACTCACGACGGCTGGACTAGTTAACTCTATGAAGTCACCGGTGTTGGAAGGGAAAGTGTGGCAGGGTGTTTTACTTCTGAACCAGGTTTTTGGCACCTCTGCTGTGGGGTGGGTGGGATAGGTGTGTGGCTCGTGGCCTTGCCTTACCTCTGGTCACGGTGCTTGTGGAGCAGGGTGCTGATGCACCGGTGCAGGGTGCCCCAGTTGGACTGGTGGGTCAACAGGGCCAGCAGGTATGGCCTGTACGAGGGAGCCAGGACCACCTGAGACCCTTTGGCCTTCACACAGGAGAGACACAGAGACAGAGACACAGAGAGAGAGAGAGAGAGAGAGAGAGAGAGAGAGAGAGAGAGAGAGAGAGAGAGAGAGAGAGAGAGAGAGAGAGAGAGAGAGAGAGAGAGAGAGAGAGAGAATAAACACGTTAGGCATGTAATAATACTTTCCCAAAGTATTAGCCAAAAAGAATGAACTCCATATAGGATGCCTCAAGGCAATATAAGAGTGCACTCCCTAATGGAGGTTGCAGGGCGTTACCCCATTAGGAATAGGATCATCTGTTCGCCACTTAGATATTACGAGAATCAGACTAGAGATCAGAAATCTGAAGAAAGGTTTTCACTCTCATATTGTCAATACTGATCAAGGAGACAATCCACAGAATAGCTAGCTCTGACTTGTTTTTTTTATCTAGTTAGATCAGGGTATATACAGCAATCTTGAAGTCAAATTTACTACCATTTCATACCCTTTTTCACTACCTTTAGATTTTTTTTACAACCATCACGACATTCCGATTCCAGTATTAACAAGACATCTTTTGTAATTTCTACCTTCTAAACATTACATTACACTTTCGTGTTTTGCAAAAAGACGCCCGAAAGGGAGCAGTGCGATTCCAGAGTGCTGTTTAAAAGTCTGCTATGAACTAGGTCAGGTGGCTACTGTTGCGCGAATCACTGGTGTTTTGAAAAACTGTGATAAACAGTGAATAAACAAAGATTTTTAAAATCAAAATGGTGCAACTAAAAAAATAATACCTCGTTTTTCAAAAATTAATACTTTTTGAGCAAATTTACGACTTTTAATGCCATTAAATTTTGACTTTTTAATTTATCACCTTTTAATACTTTTTAAAACCCTGCATACACCCTGTAGATGTTATTACAACGCAGGTCAAGAGCAGTATTTTTCAGACTTGACAGAAGTGAGTCACACTTTTTGTTTTGCTGTTCCTGCGACTCATAGTCAGCAAAATACAAAAAAATATCACACTTGTACATAACAGAGACACACAGACTGACTGGGCCTCAACCAAATCAAAACGCTGAGCAAAATGTCTGGTAACGCTTTACTTTACGGTACAGTATTTACTGTGTACTTTCTGCGTAACAAGAGGTTAACAGAGAGAAGTTACATGGTATCTAACGGGTAAAAAAGGGGTAATTACAAAGTAAATGCTATGTAATACACATATCTCAAGAATTACTATGAAACTACTGCATATTTTCTAACCATCTAATCATTGAACTTCTCTCTGTTACCCTGTTGTTACCCAATTAATGGTATTTAATTTGTAATTACCCCCTTTTTACCCATTAGATATCATGTAACTTCTCTCTGTTACCCTGTCGTTACCCAGAAAGTACACAGTAATTACATATGGTAACTGTACCGTAAAGTAAAGCGTTACCAAATGTCTTGTATAATCACCTTATTCAATGCGAAGAGGAGCTTCTGTTGGAGCTCTGGGCAGGTGGAGATGACCTCAGGGTCCAGCTTCTCCAGCCAGTCCACCAGCAGCCCCGAGTTGGCCCCAGCTCTGCTCATCTCACCACTACAGGACCAAAGAAGCCACAGGAAGGAGGAAAAATCGGAGCACATTTAGGGTAAGAAAGCGCAAAATAGTCAGAGAACATTTGACATGTTTCAATTCAAAACATAATGACGTGCTAATATTAGAAGTTTTACAGGCCTTTTTTGGGAACTGGTCTTAAGTGGCATCCCTGCTTAAATAACTGTACCAAGTAATGGAATCTAGTTTGTTAACCTGTTAGGTTAGATGTAGTTAATTTAACATTGAAAACATTAGGGGTTCAAGGTGCCCTATGATGAAGTTGGCCGGCATTAGGCACAAAAGGGTAGTCATGGGTAAGCAGTTAAGAGAGCCCGGCCTGTAGCTTGAGGGTTCCTGGTTCGATTCCTCCGTGTGTGCCTGCGTGTGTGCGTGTGTGCGTGCGACCACTGCTCTCCCCAATACTACTCCACAGCTGAGGTAGCCTGAGCATGGCACAGTCCTCCTAACACACAGCTCCCTTGGGGCGCCAGTTTGGCGGCCCCCTTGCAGGGGTGACGCATAAATGCAACAACAATGGGTCTTTCACTTTAAGAGCAGATATTCTATTAAACTTGGTGACTCATGGGAGACAAAACTACAAACGTGCGGATCCAAACCATACTGTCATAAAAGCAGACATTAAGCATACGAGAAAAACAGATTGGAAATGCAGAGTAGGCAGATAACAAAATCTTTATTTCAACCCTTAGCTAAAAAACGCTGACAGAGCTGTGTGTGTGTGTGTGTGTGTGTGTGTGTGTGTGTGTGTGTGTGTGTGTGTGTGTGTGTGTGTGTGTGCATGCACATGAGGTGTTTTGGCAGGCTGTTGGGTTGTGTATGTGTGCTTGTGTGTGTGGGGGCATAGTAAGGGGGTTGTTGCTCTATGTCCGTGCGTGTGTGCGTGTGTGCGTGCGTGCGTTCCTGCTTACGGTTTGCAATCGGTCTCCATCTTGACAGCCTGCTCGTCGATCTCCTGTAGCAGTAGAGAGATGATCATGGCCACTGACCCCGGTGTGCTGTTGGACATCAGCCGAGACAACAGCTCCTCCAGGTACGGAGAACGGATCTCCATCAGGCCTTTCAGCACTACAAACACATAGACAATATTGTAATCAAACTATATCTTCAAGTTATTGATGTTACTTTAGCACTACTACACAGACAACAGTTTGATTACTTTATTTGACTATTAATACCATACTTGACTATTATCAAGTCAGTGTGAATTTTCCTGTCAATCACACCAAGCAACACTACACAAGGGGACACAAAAGAAAGGGATCAAAATCCAAATGAGTATAAACTCTGCACAAAATATGTCAGTAGCTCATTTACATACAGGAAACTAATGTGCTCCAGGCTTTGAAACACTTAACACAGACACCTGACCTTCAATACCCCCTTTAACACTCAAAACACACACACGCACGCGCACGCACACGCGCACGCACATGGACACCTGACCTTTACCACGGCCTTTAACACTCAACAGACACAAACAAACAGACATCAAATCATCACACACTAGCATGCAAGCAGAAAGCAGAATAGCAAATAATTAAAATAAAAACAGCCTACAGGCCAGGGCTCTTGTGAAATTCACATTCACAGCACCAGCGCACAGAGAAAAACAGCAAAAACATTCTCCACAAGACTCCAGCCAATCCCACAGTGGAAGAAATGTGTGCCGCCGTAATTGCATTCTGGGTATAAACTTCTCGAGAAACCTAGGGTCAGACCACAGAAGCCGCAGACAGCGAGGGGGGGGTGGGGCATCTTTCCACACACACACAGACACACACAACCCCCCCCACCCCCCTCCACACACACACACACACAGACATACACACACACTGTATCGCACCCAAAGAGGTCAAAGGTAGATGTGTTGTTTTGAAAGCAGGTCAGACTTGGAGGCAAGCACTACACTGCTTGTCTTGGGGGGTAGGAGTGCAATAGTGGTCTGAGGGTGTTTGGCTGTTGGAGCTCCAAGAAATAAAGGTGGATGGAAGGATAAACAAGGAAGAAGGGGGGCGAAAAAGAAGGGAAAGCATGATGACTAAAGCCAGGCTCAAACTACACGACTAGCGATTATGTGTCCGATTTTGACGTCGGGGTGCACCGCACACTAGAAGAGAATCGCAACTGTCAATCTTATCGCTGCTCGCAGCCACCAAGACAATGCCCGACGTTTTATTTCCAGTCGCAAATATCAAACAGTGTTTGATTCCTACGACTTGCGATCGGCGACTCTTTGAGCTGCTAAAGTTCTATCTTAGAACGTTGCACGCGACGGGGAAATCTTCCCCGACAATCGCTTGCGATGGTCCTGTGGGGTAACGTTCCAGCGATTATCGTAAGGGGGGGTTTCAGCTGAGAATCGGGCCGATAGTCATGTAGTTTGAGCCAGGCTTAAGGCAGACAGAGGAAGAGAGAGAGAGAGAGAGAGAGAGAGAGAGAGAGAGAGAGAGAGAGAGAGAGAGAGAGAGAGAGAGAGAGAGAGAGAGAGTTCTGTGGGGCAGTTCCCCAAAGTCTAGTGTGAGCGCAGACATGCTCCCTGCCAAACTGGGAGTTCTACAGCACAGAGGGATCAGATCCCCTGCTGCTACAAGCCTCAGAGAGATGAGATGAGATGATATGAGCTGAGCTGAGCTGAGACGAGTGATCGCTATAAGGAGGATGAGGTGGATGAGGAGGAGAAATGAGTGGATGGGGGTGGGAGATGAGAGAAGGAGGAGGAAATTGAAGATGATGAGAGGAAGATGAATATGAAGATGTGAGCAGGAGGAGGAGGAGAGAAGGGACTGAAGAGAGGACGAGGAACATTAAGATGAATGTGTAAGGCGGAGGAGGAGGAAAAGGAATATGAAGAGGATGCATATGAAGAGGAAGAGGAATATGAAGCGAGGAAAGAAGCTGAATACAAGAATAAAGGTGAAACAAGAGGAGGAGGAGAAAAGAAGAAAGGAGGAGGAGGAGGGCGAAAGACGAGGTCAAAAAGTGGAGGATGAGGATGGAATGAATTAGGGAGGGAGGGATGAAGACAGGATATGGCCAGAAAGACAGAGATATAGACAGACAAACAGGCTGATAGAATATGTATAGCACATGAAAAGAGCATGGAGAAGTCCGCTTGGTGCCCCACCTTTCCTGATGAGCTCTGGCTCTGCGTTGCACCTCTCCCCGGCCCTGAGGCTGGCGATGAGGGTCTTCACGGCCACCTCCGAGTCCCGCCGAAGGGACAACACATCCGCCAGGTGCAGGAACCCGGCACGCACTGCAGAAGACACCGGGAGGCAAGGGGGACACATTTACACAGTTAACCCATTGATGCCTGATGTTGCGTTGCGCAACATTGACCCTGGCGCCTGGAGCTGCATTACGCAACATTCAGGGTCATGAGATTTGAGACAACTTTATTAAAAATCTCTGTTTTTTTTAGATGAATTAACACATTCTAATGAAAGATAAGGGTCTTTGCGTTTAAATGCAACTTGGTGCATATTTTTATGTGCATCAGAAGCTGAGATATTTAGGTTTTTATAGGCTGAGGGCCGCTTTTCTTAAAAAGGGCTCAGGCATTCAGCACCCTTTTTTGCAGGTGCCTTAGGCGTCAATGGGTTAAAAGGCCAACACACAATATCGCCTGTTCCCAAAACCTAACCTTAAACCGACTGATGCCCATGAACTGACTCATGCTGAAAATTAGAGTGTTGTGGAACCGGAAAGTTGGTTCATGATGCAAACGAAGGAACACCAAGTCACTGTTTGCTTAGGTTAAAAAAAGACGTCAGCATCTAGGTCAGTAGTGGTAAAATAAACAACGAAGTTTGTTCACCAGTAAGTAAGTTAGTTAGTTTGGTTCCCAATTTGTTGCGGAAGCCGGCACTGGCACTACTCTGGCCAGCCTAAATACATGGCAACCTCAAACTAAAAAAGCACTGAAAATTGACGATGGGCCCAATTCGAAACAGGGAAGGCAGCTGTCCTTCCAGTGAGCTAACTGGACATCGAGTCATGAAGTGTGGATCGAAACGAAAAATTGCTTTATTTCCTCTCTCGGCAGTTGACTGCATTTGTGGGCGTAACAAGGATATTTCGAGGATACATCAGATGCTGACTTCGCTGCCTTGGTACCCAACATGCTGTGCGCCACCTCCCTCTCAACCGGAAACCTGAAAAACAAACATGGCTACTACCCAAGCTACTACCTTATCATACTCTTTATTCTGACACTTATGTATGTAGATATTGAAAATCGAATGGATAAATCAATATTGTAGTATCTAAATATGCTGTCGCTAGATCTATTTATAGCCTATTTTACGATTCCGCCGCCTGCCGATCATTCACCTTTCAAATAGCATGCGTAAGCTAAGCGCTAACGTGATGAACGTAACTCCCGCCATAGAATCGCCGTAACATCAAATGCGCAAGGCAACGCACTCGTTAGTGCCGTTCGTAACGGCTGACTCATCAGCTAACTTCACCTATCTGATCAGTGATCTGTTTATGTAGGAGGAGAGTCATCGAGTCACTGCCTCCCGTTTCGAATTCAGCCAATGAACACACAGAGACAAAACAACCTTCCTGGGAGGTGAAGTTGTGGAGGACCATGGGGCACCTAAGTCTCCACCCCTTCCGGGCGGCTCGTGGGGCTGGGAACGCCAAAACTTTTGACTGGGCTGTAATGGACTGATCAAAGCTATTTTCCGATCCACCTCGCATTTCCCTGTCGATCACAAATATGCTGTGCCTCAGCATTAATAACAACCAATGGTGTGCTTGTTGACTTCACTTGGCAAGCGATTTTTGAGTTGTGCGTGTGCAAAAATATGTAATTATTTGGACTACACAACAGACGTCACATGTCCGACGTGCAGCCACTTAAGCCGCGGTGCAGCGGTAGGGTTGGCTGTGCCTCGGTTCACGTCAGATATGCAAGGCGCACGTGTAGTCTCTAACACAGTTTTGCACAAAAGCTAAAATAACGTTTCTTGCGTGTCGAAAATGAGTGGTCTTACGACGCAAATCCAAACCTTTCAAATTCACTGTCATCATATGTGAAATCCGGAGCACATGGCAAACGGGATGAGGATTTAGCTTGACTCGCTCCATTAACTCCCATTCAAAATTTTGAGAGCTCCAGCCCCACGGATCGGAAGTAGAAGGGTGTGACTTAGGTGCCCCATATCAGCCACAGGCCACAGGGGTCTCTTACCGTCGGAGAGGGCGTGCTTGTGGGAGGACTGTGCCGCCAGTGACTTGAGGAGGGTCTGCAGGGGTCCTGGCTCCACGGCGGGGTTCTCCAGCCAGCGGTGCATCTGCACCACCGCGTTGAAGAAGAGCGAGGAGAAGGGCACGTCCTGCGACACCAGCCTCTGCAGAGGGAATCACAGCAACACCATCAGCACTAAATACAGCTTGGGCTGTATGGAAGAGGATGGATGAATGAATGGAGACACAGGATGGGCCCCAACAAGCCCCGAGGCAAACGCAAGGCTATAGTTACGTTAAATCAACAGTAAAATTCCAAAGCTTACAAAACTTTCACTGAATTTACAAAAATTCAATGACTTCCTCCAGGCATAAAAAAATAACATTTTCAATTTCCATGACATTTACAGTATTTCCGCTACTGTGGGATCCTTGTGACAGAAATTGAAAAATGTATTTTTTTAAGCCTGGAGAAGTTATTGACTGTACATTACATTGCATTACATTACATTGCATTTGTGGACTTTCAAAAGAGGACATAATCAAGCCAACATCACAAGCAAATACAAAGTGCACAGGAAATATCAGAACAACAAGTGCAGTACCTGGTAGAGGTGCAGCTGGCGCAGCAGCGGGCAGGAGAGGTTGTGGCTGCGGTGCATGGCCAGCACCAGGGCTCCGGCGTGGGCCGTGTTGAGCAGCGCCGCCAGGGCCTGGAGCAAGCGCACCGCTACACCCCCCCCTTGCTGCTGCTGAGGAGGAGGACCGGCCACTAGAGCCTTCCTGGCCCGCACCAGCTCCTGGGCCAGCGCCTGCTGCAGGGCCAGGGAGAGGGGCCGTGGGGCGGGAGGAGGCCAGCGCGGGTCCACCTTCAGCGGGAAAAGCTGTGGGGGACAAGATTCAAGATTCAAGATTGAAGAATTTATTGTCATTGTCAAAAAGGAAACAAAATTGTGTTTGGGGTACAATACTTAGTAGCAGCAGGTTTTCAAGTAAAGTGCAATAAGAGGTAAAAGTGACCCCCCCAGCCCCCAGCAGCCCAATGAGGAAGAATGTTTCACCTCTGAGGTTAAAGGGTGAGGTTAATGTGTGGTGTAAAATAAAAAAAATGAATATTATAAAGGACATGTCAAGCCAGTATGTGTGGTATATGGATCAATTCTGGGTTTAGCCGCAGCATTCCAAAGCAAACAGTTTTTTACATTTTTGATAAAAAAAATGGCAGCGCATGGGGCATTCAAAACTATTTACAGTATCATAATTTGTACACAGCCATGATTGCAGGTTTGATTCCCACCCTTCCACTCCCTCCCTCACTCCATGGCTAAGGTGCCCTTGAGAAAGGCACCTAACCCCACACTGCTCCTGGGATTGTAACCAATACCCTGTCCTTAAAAAAATAACTGCAGGGTCGCTTTGGATAAAAGTGTAATGCAATGTAATGTAATGTGTAAAAAAAAAAGGTCCTGGTCCCCCCGATGCCCTGCGAATCAGGGGTCTTACACACCAGAGCGGTAAAGCGTCGCGGAACGGCCGCGTTTCTTACCGGCGGAGCCGGCTCCGCGCCGTGCTGCATTTGGAAAATAGAACTCGAGCGTATTTTTCACGCCGGCGACCGGCGGTGTCTCATTCAAATGAATGGCAAAGTAGCACGCTAGCTTTGGCTGTGGGGCTTTTTTGAACAGGACTGGCCGCACACACCAACGCCGTCAGTGTGAAAGGCAGAGAAAAACACACCGGCCAAAACTAAGCAGAAAGACCGCGTTCGTCTCGCGACCGTTCCGTTCGGCTTTGGTATGTTTTGCCCCTCACCCTATGGGGCCTACCTGCAGCAGGATGGCAGTGAGGTCATCGTCAGGGCTGATGACCGGCAGCTGAGTGGCCGTGCGCATCTTCAGCGAGCCGTGTGCCGTCTCCACAGTCACCTTGGCCTTGCTCACCTCTGCAGTGTCTGAAGACAGGGAACCATGTTGACATGCATTAAGGGTTTGGACCATCTGTCATGCGCTACATTACCAAACGTATTGGCTCAGCCATCCAAAATGATTAGAATCAGGTGTCCTAATTACTTGGCCTGTCCAAACGTGTGTAAAATAAAGCACTTAGGTGCTCTCAGGCGCTCAGTGAATGGTAGTGGGACATTTAGTGTACCTTGCATTACAATTACATCACACTACATACATTCCCTTGTAAATAAAAAAACACAAGTCAAAGACTAACCAAAACTAAGTAGCTGAGACAACTGGTGAACGTTTAGAATTGTTTAGCATTGTTCAAAGTAACGTCCCAGTCCACAACTACTGTCCAGGTGCTGGTGATGTGCAGTAAGAGGGATCCAAGTAAATGAAAGATGAATCACCGCACACTCGTATCTTTGCTGGTACTTTATTTGGTGAACAACGCGTTTCGCTACTGCTTCATCAGGTTCACTCTGAACCTGATGAAGCAATAGCGAAACGCGTTGTTCACCAAATAAACTACCAGCAAAGATACCAGTGTGCGGTGATTCATCTTTCATTTACTTTGTTTAGCATTGTTTTTCTGTACTAGCTCCTGTGCCAACACAAGCAGTGACTATGAGCCCGTTTATATGGCCGCAATAATCAGGTTATTGGAATAAACAGGTTATTGGAGTAAACGGTTTATTGCTGTTTACATGCAGTTCGTCGATTGGCTGTGTTCTCACTAAAGTGTGTGACACGAAGCTAGAGTTTAAGGCTTGTGATTGGCTACTTATCCTTCTAGAATGTCAATAACCTGACAATAACCCGATTATGCTGGTTACATGACACGAGAAATCAGTTTATTAGCCAAAAACCTACCTGTGCGAATCGGATTTCTCATAAACCGATAACGGCAATAAACCGGTTATGAAAACTGTTTATTCAGTTTACATGAGCGCTCGAAAAAACCGGTAACTCCAAAAACCTGATCATAAACGGTTTATTGATGCGCATATAAACGGGCTCAACGAGCATGATTAAAGGTAGACAGATAATGTGGTTATTCTCGATAAAGAGATTATTGGAATAAATTGTTTTTTTTTTGGTGTTGACATGAATTTAAGAAATCAGGTAGTTTATTGTTTTCACACTTGAGGGGAACATCTTCAACTGACAAACTCACGGCTATTCTAAGCTAGTGATGCTTATTATTTTAAACTTGGCTACTTATGACGATAATTAGGGCTGAAAATGACACATCGGGCCTGAACAGTGTGTGTGGTGGGGGATGGCATTATGTTGTTCTTACCGGAGCGTGGCGGGAGAGCTGCGCTGAGCAAGGAGTGGAAAGTGTGCCCCCCTGTGGCACCACGCTCATGCTGCACCTCAACCAGATGGGCCATGTAGTCTGGAGAGAGCGAGGGGAGTGGGGGAAAGAGAAAGAGGGAGAGAGAATGAGACAACACAGAAAAGGGTAGAGCGATGCAAAAATGTAATAAGAGATGGAAAGAGAGAGACATTGAGAGGGAGTATTAAAGAAACAGACAGATAGACAGATAGATAGATAGATAGATAGATAGATAGATAGATAGACAGATAGATAGATAGATAGAGATAGATAGATACAGAGAGATAGAAACAAGAAGAGATAGGTAGATAGATCGACAGACAGACAGACAGACAAGTGAAGAAGAAGAAGAGTGCAGAGGGAGAAGAAAGAGAAGTTATTCAAATGCAAGAACACCACAGGGAACACCACTGCTGCTCTTGCCCAATAGACCACAGCAGGACAACACAGACAGCAGGAAAACAAAAAGTCCACTTGGAGAGACAAGCGCTAAGCTCCACTCCAAGTCACAAATCAAAGAGAGGCCTGACTAACTTAACCACTGAGGCACTTCAAACATAGTCTTTATGTGTCAGTGGTTCTCAAACTTTTTTTTTTGCTGGGACAAAATATTGTTGTTTTTTGCTGTGCTATCATAGACATGTATATTTGTGCTACATGTGGTACTTGCTAAGCAGCACCTCAGTGACCCCCCCAGGGGTCCCGGACCACAGCTTGGGGAACCACAGCAATAATGCACACGGTCCCTCCAGAAGTAGAAAGAGGAGTCATGTGTGTACACAAGGCCTATAGCACATTTTTGATAGATACACAAATACGGCAGCATGCACGCATCCCAAGCACATCACAAGGTGCCGCTCCTTGGCATATTTGCTTTCTTTTTGTCTTTATTGTGCATTTGGGTTTTGTGCACGCAAAGGCTTGTGGTTTTACCCCTTTTGGAGTCTCCCAGAAAATAGCCCATAGCCATAAAACTAGGATTTCAAAAGGTATGGCCGGTTACATGGAAAAAATGTCAACTGGGGCCGATCGTCATGTCATCTGACAAACAGTAAGAATTTTGACTCTTAAAGGTCAGACACATGCCTGGCCGCATACAACAATAGAACGGTCATAAAATACAATTTCCTGTGTATTTAAAAAAGGACCCTCTAATAAATGTTCTGTTATCAGAACGGCAATGACAAAGTTATACTATATTATGTGTACTGTCATAGTGGTGTAGTAGTATGATAGCAAAGAGCAATGCAAGCCCAGTTGTGGTGTCTTAGCACACTGACTCCACAACAGCATCCACTGGTTACAGGCCTCTTTGTTTTGACAACAATGTAATTGTGAAGTCAGTGACTCACTCTTGTCCATGATGTTCTGCTCGAGCGTCTGTGGGTCGTGGGAGACGGCCTGGTCCAGGTACTGCAGGAGCTTGCTCATGCTGGACACGGGGATGCCAAACGACTGCACAAACAGCAGCAGCTGCTGGGGCTCAAGGTCCTGAAGTGCTACGGAGAGACACAATGACCACCGATATTATTCCGATATTTATATTAGTGCAATATTGACTTAAATACTTAAACAATGACATACAGCCAGACATTTACACGCACATAAGACTGGATTAGCTGCTGGGCCTTATAAGACACTTGGACATTACAATTACACAGTACAGTTACATTGCATACATTACAGTTGGGACAGTACAAAGATTAACAAGCCTGGCTCTTTGATGTAGCAGTTAGAGGCCCAGTTTGGTACCCCAGAACGTCAAGGTTTGAGTCCCGGCGGGGCAACTGTACTGCCTTTCGGTACAGACATGAAGTGGCATATTTTTTGTCAAATTCATATACAGCTCCAGGCCTTTTTATTAGAATACCATGAAAAAGTTGATTTATTTCCATAATTCCATCAATAATGTTAAACTGTCATGGATTGTAGATTCATGGCCCAGTTTTTTAACTATTCCAATCATTATTTTTTTTTTTTTTATATACGTTGGACTTCCAGCTCAAAAAACCCATGAATTGGGGAATTCGCATTATTAGAATATTGTTATAAAATCAAATTTTTCTTCATCAAAATTTGGGTCACATTAAATCAGTTGAAATTTGGTACTTCCTACATAACATGTAATGGTCAATACTTGGTTAGGACATTCTCTGTCTTCATAATGGCCATGATGCGATTAACATTGAAGTCAATGGTAAAAACAGTGCATGGGAGTTATGGAAGCCCAGATATCCTTGATGCTTTGCTGTCAGCTGTTCTTGTTTGTTGACCTGGTGCCCCACACTTCACTCTTCAATATACCCTGTAGATTTCCATGCCACGTTTTGGTGTTAACTCACCAGTTTAATTCTAAATCAACAGAAATAAAACCCCATTCATTTTCAATGGGGTTTCATTTCTGGTTATTTAGAATTAAACTGGTGAGTTAGCGCCAAAACGTGGCATGGAAATCTACAGGGTATATTGAAGAGTGAAGTGTGGGACACCAGGTCAGCTATACAAAAACAACTGACGGCAAAGCATAAAGGATATCTGGCCTTCCATTACTCCCATGCACTGTTTCTGCCATTGACTTCAATGTTAAACGCATCATGGCCGTTATTATTAATAATATTAAGACAGAGAGAGTCCTAACCAAGTATTGAACATTGCATGCTGTGAAGAAAGTACCAAAGTTTAACTGATTTGATGTGCACTGATGTGAAACAAATTTTGATGAAGAAAATTGTGATTTTATTACAATATTCTAATGATGCGAATTCCCCAATTCATGTTTTTTTTGAGCTGGAAGACCAAAATGTGTAAACATAAACAATTTAATGATTGGAATAGTTAAAAAACTGGGCCATGAATCTACAATCCATGACAGTTTAACATTATTGATGGAATTATGGAAATAAATCAACTTTTTCATGGTATTCTAATAAAAAGGCCTGGAGCTGTACCTGTGTGGGGGCGCTGTGGCGCAGCGCGCTAAGCCCCCAACATTTGGGCTTGCATGCCCACCGGGACCACGGTTCGAGTCCAGCCGGGGTTATTTCCCGATCCCACCCCGTCTCTCTGTCCCACTCGCTTCCTGTCACCATCTCAGACTGTCCTAAAAAGGCATAAAAGCCCCTAAATATATATATATATATATATATATATATATATATATTTTTAAAAAAATCATATACCTGCATCAACCAATCGGGCCACTTCAGAACGGATCATCCGTAGCTTCAGCCAATCGGGTAACAGGAGGGCTTCCTCTGAGGTGTCTACCAGGAAAGCGGTGGGGAGGGGCTTCTTGTCCGGGAACCAGATGTCCAAAAGGTTGAAGAAATCACTTTCGCCGACTAGTTACCAAAACAATTGTTTAGACTACAGTAGCAACAAGTATCCAGGATGATCAGATTTTACACATTCAGTGTCACAGTCAGTCAAAATTGATATTTTGGAGCCTGAAAGAAGACCAGTTGCTTACAACTGGGGATGTGCCGAATCCTGATTTTTAAGGTTCTGTTGAAACCAAATCCACTGCTTACGATTTGGCCGAATCCGAAAGCGAATACCATATCCTACTCCGATCACCGAAACCGAACTCCTTCAACAAGGCCTAATCCATCCAAATCTGAAACCAAATCTTGGATTCGGTACATCCCTACTTATAAGTAGACTCTTTTGACCAACATGACATGGAAAAAAGCAAGAATGTTTTAAGACACCGTGGTATATACCTTTAGGCGGCCCTAGCGTGAGCAGTATGACCATGGCATGGACCACCAGGATGTGCATGGTGGCCGTCTCTCCAGTGGTCCACCTAAGGAACACCTGATCCTGGGATTCAGACTGGTGACGAAAATCAAACAAACACGGAAATTCAGACATGAAGAGTTAGCGCAATGTGAAGATTCAGTTCATATTTATCAAACCCACATCTTGTGCATGGACATTTTATGGACTGATCTTTTAACTCTTACTCTTTAATCTTTTTATCTTTATTTCCCTATATGGAACAGATTTCCGTGCGGTCCAAAGTAGCCTGATGAACACAGTAAAATTGAGACCTAGTCTCTATTCTGATAATATACTTGTATTTTGCAATGTAAATGTGTTGCAATCCGTTTTCCTATTTCCCTGTATATGATGCGTCTTGTTCCTCACCCAGCTGTAGAGGTCCTCCCCCTCCTTGGTCTTCCTCATCCTGCGGGTGTAGTTTGAGAAGATGGTGATGAGGGCGGTGAGGACGGCGTCGGACTCGGGCCGGCACGAGTGCTTGGCGAACAGGCAGTTCATGATGGTGGAGCGCTCCACAATCAGCCTGGCCACATCCTGGGAGAGGGGTGAGGCATACAGAGGGACAGAAGAGGGGATAGAAAAGATGGAAAAGACAGGTGGGAGGGGGAAGAGGGAGCATTAGGAAGGGAACAGAAAGAGGGGGATTGCAAAAGGCAAAGAGTCAGTAAAAAAAACTTTTGGTGTGACATGATCATGTGTATCTGGTGTGACGGAGCTCATCTTGCACCTGTTCACCCCCCTCGGGGATCGAACGTGCGATCTCATCAACTACAACGGTCCAGCAATGGGAGACACAGTACGATACCGCTGGGCCAAGAGACTAGTCTCTCGGCCCAACGGCACGAGACTGTATGAGGCTATCGGAGGCAGGTTTACCACGCCAACTCTGTGCTAGTTAGCCTCCGTTACACTGGCACTGATACCTGTAGTTTGTGCTACCATGTCTTGTGCTGGTCTATATTAACACAATTTTGCCCAAGAGCATTACAGTTTCTGAAGCCGAAAATTATAAAATAATCACGTGATATAGGACAGGATGAGCATAATGACCAGGTAGGTAGAGGCCCAGAGAGAACGCACGAAAAACAAACCAAAACAACCAAAATCATCAAGATAAAAATAGCCATTTTGTCTTTTCTTAAAGCAGCCATGTGTGAAGTGAACTCACCAGGGCCAGGTCGTTGTGTGCCCCCTGCTCCTCCACAGGGGCGTACTGGGACAGGTAGATCAGGTAGGCACTGATGGTCTGGGGGTCCGTCTCCATGTGGATAGCCTTTGTAGGGAGGATAAAAAAAGAGCATCCTTGAGGGGGCGCTGTGGCGCAGCGCGCTAAGCCCCCCAGACTTGGGCTTGCATGCCCATGGGGGCCCCGGTTTGAGTCCGGACGGAGTCATTTCCCAACCCTACCCCATCTCTCTCCACACTCACTTCCTGTCGCACCTTCACTGTCCTATCCAAAATAAAGGCCCAAAAAGCCCATAAAAATATCTTTAAAAAAAAAAGAAAAAAAAGAGCATCCTCAATAAACGAATCGTATCGGTAAAGAGGTTAAGGACGGCTCAGGCCGAAACACTTACACAATAAACCACTATAATACTCCCACTCTAGAGTGCAGATTATCGCTACTTAACAAATGTCACTTTTCATAACGTTGCAGTATAGAATAGAATTCATGGCAACAGCCGTGACTCAAATGGTTGGGACATTGACTGTTGCGCGGACCAGGGTTCGATTCCGGTCTGAGAGCATTTCCTGCTCCTCCCCCATCTCTTTCTCCCACTCGCTTCATATCACCGCGTCATTTCACACCATCCTATCCAATAAAAGGCATGAAACAGAGAGGCTTAAAAAAAGAAGGAATAGAATTCATGTCTATCGCTGTGTTCAAAATGCCAGCCCTCTACTGAGAAGTGCACGTGGTGGCCATGTCTGCATTCACATTAGGGATGCAAATTATCGATTAATTTATTAATCATTGTTGATAGCCTTATCAATCGACTTACAATTAATTGATAAGCTGCGTTTTCCCCCCGAAATCTCAATGTTTCTCGAAAAAAACCTACTAAATCTAAAACTTTTAATTAAAAATGTAGAAAAAATACCACATTTAAATTAATTTTATTTCAATTCTTTAATCCAAATGTGATTTAAATATTCCCAATATTCACACCCCTCTTCACACACACTCTTCACATGCCCATTTCACCTGGGTCTCTTGTCAGTTGAATTGTCGATTAATTGCGATTAATGTTTTTTAATCGATTAACACATTGATCGATTTAAGTCGATTAATCGATTAATCGTTTACATCCCTAATTCACATGCTGGTAAGAACCTGCCAATGGCACTGCAACTGATAAGAGTCACCTGATATTACACCTCGCTATCTGTCAGTAAGGATGCAACTGTGACACAGTCTTTGGCATGTTGATGTCTAGAGTAATCAAGGGTGTTGGCAGGTGTCTTTAGGGGGTGGGAGCGGTCTGTCAATGTCATTGGTATCCTATCTACAGACATCTGTGAGGACCATCTTTCAAGGGTTTAGAGTAAAACACTATATTTAGTGTGCCTAGACCCTGTCTAGCAAACTACTTTTTGGAAGAGGATTTTAACTAGCCCCCTTGCTGAAGTGTAAAACTAGCGTGAGATTGACTGTAATGAGTCTGAAAACATCCCACACTTTTGCACATTTTTTTTCTGTGAAGCATTTCTTGCACACTCCTGAATACCATCAGTCTCTGGGTCCTCACCAGGGCTTGACATTAGCACCAGCCAACCGGCCAAATGCTGGTAAAACTTGGCTGCGGCTAGTAATACTTTCAGTGTCACTATGCCAATTTGTCTGGCAGCTTATTCCTTGGTATGACATACCTTCATAGCCTACTGTGTATTCTATTGTTTGCCCCTTCTGTATCAATTGTTTGCATTTAAGTTCAAGTAAAAGCTCAGTAACTAATTTTCTATTTGCTTGATATACTTCTATGTAGAAAGCTATACACTCATCTTGCTTTAGCACCTCATCTTCTGAGGTTAGACGTATGCTATCATGATAAAGAAAACAAAATGATATAAAATCGGTGGCTAGTGGAATACCTGAATGGCTAGTGACTTGGGAAAACCACTAGCCACAGAGGCCGGTGGGTAAAAAAGTTAATGTCAAGCCCTGGTCCTCACCCACCTGTCTCAGTGCGCTGGCGGTCATGCCCCTGACGCTGTCGAAGAGCGGCAGTTTGGGCAGGTCCTGCAGCAGCCACTGGTAACCGGGCAACAACTCGGCATCGCTGGAGTCCTCTTCCATTGGCTGGTCTCGCTCCTCGCCATCCTTGAGCCCGCCCTCTGTCAGCACCAGAGACAAACCCTGGACCAGCACAGGCACACGTCATTGGTCAAAATGCAGTGTGATGCTGTTTATTGCCATGTTGTTTTAACTTTTGTTCACACACATTTGCATTGTTTCTTTTGTTGTCATCATTTGTGAAGCACATTGGGTTGCCCTTCTGTGTATGACATGGGCTATAAAAATAAATGTGACTTGGCTCGACTTGACTTATTGTGACTGTACAAATGTATACAACAGTTCACTGTCTAGTACAGATAATGTTTGTAGAATACTGTCAGCATAGTACAAAAAAAGTGATGACAAATGTATCATCTAGCTAATGCAGCTCAAAAACGGCCAGGCGTCCCCTCTGATGGTTAAGGTGGACCCAGCTGAATGGCCAGCACCCTGGTGGATTCTGGGAGCACACGAAATGACCCACAGGTGACCCGCATGAATACCCTGCACTGTGGAAGCCAAATCATCTGGCATTACAGCTTAGTTAATTTCATACACAAAGCTTGCTCAATATGCAAAAACAGACAGGAGTGCAATGCACGCTGGGAGGGCCTCCTGACGCCCTTCGTTGACACACCGTCATAGCCAGCCCCCTAGTCGCCAAATCATCTAGTATGAATAGCCTAGTTCATTTCAGGCACAAAGCCAGCTCAATAAAGCTTAACAAAAACAAACAAAGTGACATTGCTGGTTGACACACCTTCATGGCCAGCCCCCTAGTCGCCAAATCATCTAGTATTAATAGCCTACTAGTTCATTTCATGCCCAAAGCCAGCTCAATAAGCTTAATAAAAAAAGACTAAATATATAAAAAACAAAGTGACTGCTGGTTGACGCACCTTCGTGGCCAGCCCCCTAGACGCCAAAACATCTAGCATTAATATCCTACTTCATTTCATGCACAAAGGCAGATCAAAAAGCTTAACAAAAACAAAGAAAAAAAAAACTACGAAACAAAGTGACATTGCTGGTTGACGTCACGCACCTTCATGGCCAGCACCCTGGAGGCCACCTGCGGGGAGCCCAGGCGCCGCAGGAAGTAGTCCAACACCTCGCAAGTGGTCTGCTCGTCCGCCTTGGGCCCCAGCAGCAGGTCCTGCAGACGCAAGAGGAGCTGACGCTGCTTCTGTTGACGCTAGACAGACATGGAGAGAGAAAAGGGATACTTAAGTTCGGTAACACTTTATTTTAGGGATACATCTATTAGCACTAATACAAACAATACGCCTGTATAAGTAACTTATAAGGCATGTACAAAGCAAAATCAAACATTTGTTAGACATGTATTCGCAAATGTCTTGCTCATGCACAATAAGGGATTTATTACCAATTTAACCTTAGTAAGGACATAGTAGGCGTTTGCTTAGTGCATGCCTTACAAGTTACTTATGCAGGCATTAACAGTGTATATTAAGGCTGTAACGATACACCCAACCCACGATTCGGTTTGTATCACGATATATGACCCACGGTTCGATATGCCCCACGATTTTATTATTTTTTTAAGGGAAAAAAATAAGAAGAAAATAAATTATGGGCTATATTTATATATAGGCCTATGCTTTCTTTTTGCATTTACCTGCCTACATTATTTTTTTTAGGTCTACTAAATGATGTTGCAGATATAGGCCTACCACTGCAACCTGTTCCCCAGGTGTTGACATCAAAGCACAACACAGAGAAATAAGGGATATTAGTTCACCAAGGAAAAATAGGCTTATCACAAATAGGCTTAGATCATATCATGCTGAGATGCTGACCATGTGTGAGAGACAGAGATGGAGAGAGAAGGGTCAGGGTTCCAGTATAGGTAGCCTATAACAACTGTCTCACATTGTCAAACATTATCCAATTAATATCCAAACATTAACTGAAAACAACACTGGTAATATTTTGTCAGAAAACATGTTGTATTAAGTTACTTACAGAAATGCAACACTTAAGCCTAATTTTGATGTTTAATATTTTTGAAACTGTTTTGATCGTGCAGCAGCGCACGCGCTTATACAAACAAAACTCGAAATGAACCTCAGTTATGTTCTCAGTATGCAACACGCACGTTGTCTTTTGTTTGGTTTTGTGATTTGACATTTTGAAATGGAGCATGTTTTCGCTAGGCAGGCTTTCAATGTGGGGAGGATATAATGCTGCCTAATATCCACATCGACCTCAACGTTCGCCCGACTTCAGAGACTCTTTTGAGTGTATAGAGCTCTTTCAAAGCTCTTTCAAATTTGGGCAGGCGGAGCATCTCGCTCTCTCGCATTCTTTCTCTCTCTCCGCTCAACGTCTATCTCCACTCAACAAACATCGGCGCATGCATGAATCAAAAACATCTTCACACGTTTGATAAAGCCTTCTTGGTCTGTTGTTCATTTCTGTGCTTTACCTTCCGACGTTTGCCCAAGTTTTTTGTCTCGCGGTCGCGGAGGTTGCTCAGGCAATGAATAACAACCAATGCACGTGCTGCTGGTTGGACGGAACATTTTACAGGAGAGAGGGGTGAATGGAAGTGTTACTCGCTCATGTGCGCCCCATTTCTAATTGTCTTTGAGCGCATATACAAGCATTAAGCGCATATGCAAGCATTTGCCTGCATCCTGCTGTTTTCTAGACTGAGGGGTAACAACTTTAAAAGGGCGCATCCCAATTCTGCGAGGAAGGTTCGCGATAGGGGTTCGTGGGTCTGCGTACCGCGATCCCTCGGTTCGATGCAATATCGTTACAGCCTTATTGTATGTATTAGTGCTAATATATGTATCCCTAAAATAAAGTGTTACCAAGTTCAATAACAATGCAAGCAATGGATTTAATCAGCCTTTTTTTGCAATGATACCAAACTAGTTCCATTTTGAAGAGAGGCAGGTGTAAACGACTACTGGCTTTGAAAGAAAACAATGGTGTGTAAATGTATGTCTACACCACCGGATGCTTCTTATACCTGCTTGGAATGCATGGAATCAAATGATGTCTGATAACACATGAAAAAGGTTGATTTGAACAACACCAGGGACACAAGGTAGACATGTGGATTCATCTCCACTGTCTACGTGAAAACAGCACATTGCAACTCATGCCAATGACATGAGGAAATCCTATCCTACGGTACCTGTCAATGTTTACACACTGGCAAAATGCACAGTGACAGAGACTAGAACTGGAACAAAGCCATAATAACTGGATTCAATTATCTGTTCTATACTCTACAGGAGATAGGGAGCATAGGGACACTTTGTATTGCCAGGATGGCGTGTATCTGCAAATTATCCTGCTGTCAAGAATGAGCTGAAATAAATGTACAAATGATGTTGCAGTGCGGTGCTCCGCTGCGTCCCACTCATTCTGTAGGGAAGCACCAACCTGTCTTTTCTTGGCCCTCTGCTCCTTGCTCTCTCCCTCGTCATCGTCATCCAAGGCAGTCACGTCTTCAGCTGCGTCGTGGAGCAGGAATTCACACAGGCACTGCACGGGCAGCACGTCCAAGGAGCCCTCGCTGGACTGGACCAAGTCGGCAAGCCAGGGCATCGACTGGGAAGAGGCCTATGGGCATGGAAGACATGTAATAAGGCTAAGGCTTGTTTTGAAAGCTGAACATTATATATGACTATTATTATCAACTCATTGGGATTCAAAGATGTTTGTCGAGGGGAATGACATTCAACATTGGATTCACTGGTTTAGTCCAGTGTCACATATTCCAAATGACCTTTTTTTACCTGACCAATTCAAACAGGTGTCTGGTTGAATGATCACCTGGTTGAATTGGGCAGGCACTGGATAGTAAACTAATGAATCCATATTGCCCATCACTGACTTTCTCTGATCCAACCTCCCTGATCCCAGATTGTGAAACTCATCAATCCAAGTTGTCCATCCCTGTGGAGGATGATCAACAGCGTAGGGCTGGGCGATATGGAAAAAAACCTATATCACGATATGGATTACTTTATATTACGATATATATCACGATATGTCACAATTACGTATGTTTTCAGTTGCTGTCTTTATTTTGTGTTGTCGCAAAACCGTGTTTCTTTAAAATGGGTCTTTTTATTGTACTTTTTACAGTTACATGAACTTATAGTGTGTATTGTGACAACATGATATGTAATTAAATGATATTCAATTGTGTACAACTGATAAAATTACCATCACGATATAAACGATATAGGAGAAAGGTCATGATATACACTTTTATATCACGATAACGATATATATATCGTCATATTGCCCAGCCCTACAACAGCGTGTCATTCCATCTCACCTGTCTCTGGATGATGTTGAGCAGGAAGTCGGGGTTGCGGCTGCGGCAGAGCAGGTGTCCCAGACGCAGGGACTGGTTCAGGGTCTTCACCTGCTCCAAGATCTGGGGAGGCGGCCGGCGAGGGGGACCCCTAGAGAGAGAGAGAGAGAGAGAGAGAGAGAGAGACACACACACACGCGCACGCGCGCACGCACGCACGCACGCACGCATGCATGCACGCACGCACGCACACACACAAACACACACACACACACACACAACACACACACACACACGTGGGGTGAGGATCTAGACAACTGGAATGTTTCTATTCTTGACTTAAAAGGGACACTGTGCAGGAAATGGTCAAAAAGGGTACTGCAACTATGCTGCTCACTGAAACTGGGCTGCCTATTGCCAGATTTGATATTTACATGAAAGTTTAGTGAGTAATAAACAAATATTTTCTAGTATGGTCCAAGTACAGTCATTTTTGCAGTAAAAAATGGCTATTTCTGGACATTCAAAATGGCGGACCATGGAGAAGATCCCCCTTTTCATGTATGAAAAGTGCAATTTTTCCAATAGCAAATACTTAGAATTTGATGGTGGTGGTAAGTATTAGTGAATGGGCAGCATGAATTCTTGAAATAAACAACTAAAAATCTTCTCCTTTAAGTTTAAAAAGAGGCGCTCTTATTCCATGGCGGAACTATGTTTCAACCATTTTTTTTTTCTTCATTTGTCTTTTCCAGATTCTCTAGGGTCCTCAAAGGTAGTAGTTCTGCTACAGAATTAAACTCTAAAAAGGAATCCAAGTGTGTGGACTCCTCCTTTTCAAACTTCAATCAGCTACAAACCCAATAGCTGCTTTTCATTTAACGCAAAGAACCAAAAGCTCTCTCGGTTACAAATAAATTGTTGTACAATTAACAAGCTGTTGTGTTTGATGGCATTAGTGGGGAAGGGCAACAGACACCCACACACCGGGGTCAAGGCTGGTGAACTGGGACAGGAGCAGGCCGTTGTTGTCGGTGATGGTCTGCTCACACACACATGCACTCTCACAAACAGAAACACAGATAAATAAACAAACAGACAGACAGACAGACAGACGGACCGACGGACAGACGGACATCCAGTATAAGTACTGACTGTGGGTCGAGGCTGGTGAGTTGGGAGAGCAGCAGGCTGTTGCTCTCCGTGATGGTCTGCTTGGTGGAGGCGGCGGCCAGGTGACTCTCGAAGGCCAGGATGTCCTGCTTCTCCCGCGTGGACACCTGCAGCTCGCGGCTGATCATCTCGTTCTTGGTTTCCTCGTCCGCCACAGTGCACGGAGGGAAGGAGTAGTTACTGGCAAGAGGGGGGAGAGGAGGGGGAGATTGTTAACTATTTGCTATAAATGTATTTCCTTTAGCAGCTCACATACTTGTTTTGTGAAAATGTTTTGGGGCAGGGTGTAGTCCAATTGGGGGTGTTGCAGTTCGGTTCATTAAAAGTTATGAAACGAATGACACAGTTGTCTTGTGAGTGATCAACAAAGATGAGAGTTGGTTTTGGTGGCTAAATACAACCTCTATTTTTTGTACATACATAATGTGTGCAATATGTTAAAACCTGTCTTGCGATGGGTATGGTGCGTATACTGTGTAGGCTGCTGGAGAAAAAAAGAACTCTACTCTGCTTTACTAAAATCACAGCACACTCACTTCTGCTGCGTCCATTGGTGTATATATACAAATTAGTATCATTATTATATATCAATTATATATCATTTTGTATTATTGAACAAATTGAAACAACAAGGTCTCCGGAAATGTGACGCTGACATAAGAAAATACATTTCAAATTAATTGGTTTAGACCACTCAGGCTCTGGGATAATGGTTTCATCAAAGTACCAAAAACTGTAAAACCCTATGAAGTCTACTCTACTTGACTTTTGAAGCTCTCCAACATACTTGGTCATGACCATTTCCATCAGCATCTTGAGGCTAGGGTAGCCATCCCAGGCTGCCAGACCTGAGGGAAAAGCATAGCACACAAGAAAGACGTCACTGCAATAACAGGCTACAAAAACATCCCTCAACACAGGCAGTGAAGCGCAGATAGAGAGAGAGAGAGAGAGAGAGAGAGCAAGCACGAGAGAGAGAGCACGAGTGAGAGAACACGAGAGAGAGAGAGAGAGAGAGAGAGAGAGAGAGAGAGAGAGAGAGAGAGAGAGAGAGAGAGAGAGAGAGAGAGAGAGAACACAAGACAGAAGACAGATGAGCGGAGACAACAGCAGAGGCTGTGCTGCACTGATGCGTAGTGTAAAAGCAATGTGATGACTCAGCCGTGTTTCTTCCTCACCTATCTTCTGGGGATTGAACGCAGCCACCACCAGCAGCAGCAGCCAGGCTTTCCAGTAGAGAGTGGAGATGGCCAGATTGGGCGGCTGATAGCTTTGAAATATAAAACACAAAAGAGAGAGAGAGAGAGAGAGAGAGAGAGAGAGAGAGAGAGAGAGAGAGAGAGAGAGAGAGAGAGAGAGAGAGAGAGAAGAGAAAAAAACAGATAGAAAGAAAGAAGAAGAAGAAGAAAGCAAAGAACGCATGAGTCACAGGCTTTCACAAGGCAGACCTTCCTTACAGGACAAGAAAATAAAGCACTACCAGGCCATCAGGTCACCATCAGCTGTTTCTGCTGAGAGAGCTTGTGATGTTGCTACGTCATCTTTAAAACGTTCACTCATTTGTTTGTCTCCGTGAGTAACTCTTGGTAATGGGTTAAGATGTTCCAGATGACGTAAAAAGTGCACCCACTATTGATAGCTTTAAATCCAAACTCAAGACAAAGCTGTTCTCAGATGCTTTCCCCTAGCTTAAATTACATATTCTTATTATTATTATTTTTTTTTTTTCAATGTTTATTTTATTTTATTATTATTTTTAACTTGTGTTTCATCTCAATGTTTTGACTCTAATCTATTTCCTTCTTTCTTCCCTGATTCCTTTCTTTTACATTTGTTAACTTTGTGAAGCACATTGAGTTGCACCTGTGTATGAAATGCGCTATATAAATAAACTTGCCTTGCCTTGCCTTGCCTTGCCTTTAGGGCGTCTACACAGTCTGCGTCAGGCCCAGCAGATGACGGAAGCCCGGAGGGGGCAGTGATGTCAATGGGCACATTTTCTTCCCACATTTTTATTTGTAGTATCGTGTGCAGTGCCCCTGCATCATGAACATTAAAACTATTTTTGAAGGACTATATTTGAAGGGCAAACTATTATTTGAAGGACTACTGAAGGTTTTTTGTCACATTTTTAAAACACACTGTTTTCATTTTACAATCCACTCCAAGTAGAGGGCGGTAGACGAGTCAGCAAGGAGAGAGAGAGAGAGAGAGAGAGAGAGAGAGAGAGAGAGAGAGAGAGAGAGAGAGAGAGAGAGAGAGAGAGAGAGAGAGAGAGAGAGAGAGAGAGAGATGGGTGTGTGTGTCTTCTTACCCAGCTGGCAGCTGGATGTTCTCAGGGTGGTGGTAGGTGCACAAGTTCAGCACCGCATCAATCAGCTGGATCCTCTCCACCTTCAACACGTCCATGTCTGCACCAGACAGACACAGACAGGAAGACGGTTCGATACAAAGGCAGGGTAGCAGACACAACGAGTGCATTCCAATATAGTGACTTCCATCCTCCCTTGCTCACTTGCCTGCTTGTGACCTCACGATGACATCAGAAAATTAATTCAATAACTTGAAAAAGCACAATGCTAACGCCATTTCCTCATTTGCAATCGGGATGGTGAATGAAGAACAGCTCCCCCAAAAATTGCTGTGGCTAGACTGACAGCGGGGAAACTTTATTGTTTTCTCCACGGCGGCAGGGTGTCAGCAAGACGCGAGGCCACAAGCACAAGTGGAGGACGGGAGTCCGCATATTGGAACGTACCCCACGACGGGTATACAAAGTTAGACAGATGTCAGTCAAACAAACGTACAGGCAGAACAACACCCAATGACACAAAGACAGACAGCCTGAAAGGTAAAACGTACATACAGACAATAAGTCATATGGAAAAGTCATAGGGAAAAACAGACAGACAGACAGTACAACAAAGTGCCGACTCCGACGATTGAACAGCTGGACTATTGCAACACATGCCCTCAAAAGATGTTTTTGCATTAGTGAGCAGGATACAAAATGGGCTTACCATGTACAGGTATACATGTTTTGTTTTCACAAAATGTAAAATGTTCATGACTAAAAACTTTAAAAATTCCATGCCCGGCGCGGCTGAGCTTGTCACAATGCTTGACTGGCATGCAGACTTGTACCAGTCACAAGTTACACAGTCAAAAGATGCTGCATGACGTAAGCGCTCATTCACATTCACATTTAATTCCCCACAGGTTCCAAAAACAGACAGCACAGATGTTCTGGCCTCCCCTTGACACCCCCCCTTACAATCTTACTGTGCCGTCTGTTACCATGCTCCGTAGGGACTAGCGTGAGCAACTGTGCATCTGTGTGTATGTGTGTGTGTGTGTGTGTGTGTGTGTGTGTGTGTGTGTGTGTGTGTGTGTGTGTGTGTGTGTGTGTGTGTGTGTGTGTGTGTGTGTGTGTGTGTGTGCGTGCGCACGCACGTGTGTGTGTGCCTGTTTAATGACTAATGCTTCCTTTTCTCTGGTAGTCTATAAACGGCTTACGATAACCCTGCCTGATGAATGAGCACATCGGAACACGGCATAATGTGACTGACCGGGACCAATAGTCAGCCCAGCCAGCCAGCCTGACTGCCCTGCCAGCCAGTTAGATCAGATCAGATGAGCCTGTCCTGCGGTCAGCAGCAGTTGGTGTGCATTACATTACACCACAAGACATGACATGACTAACCGTCGGACATGGCGCCCGCGGCACGCTTGACCAGGTGGTCGGCCAGCTCCATGGCGTCAGCGGGGCCCAGGGGCAGCTCCCGCGACAGCCCGATCACCAGCACGCGCATCAGGGTGTCCTCCAGCAGCGGCACCTCCGAGCACAGACGTAGGAAGAAACTGCCAACGCAACACATCCCACAGAAACATATTAGGACAGTACTGAATTCCCACAACTTTTTCATGAACAAATTCAAGCACTTTTCAAGCACCTTCAAGCACCAAATTTTCAGTTTTCCAGCACCTTTGATAGCTCGCAGGAAGGGGGTGTGGGGGTCCTCCCCCAGAAAATGTGTTTTTAAGATGCAATTTCCTGCATTCTAATCAATTTTAGGGTGTCGAATGGCAAATCCCATCTGACATCTCACTCCCTCAGATTTTTGGCGTACTGAGTTTGACTTGACACAAATTTCAAGCATTTTCAAGCAATTCACCAAAAATTCAAGCATTTTCACAACCTTGAAAGCACTTAATTGAAATTCAAGCATTTTCAAGGAATTCAAGCACCAGTGGGAACCCTGTGAATTATCTACCTATATTAATTGCCATGTTCATATTATACTTTTATATTATGTCATCATTACACCATATTATACATTAAATTATACTCCATTTTACTATGGGGTATATTGTATTATATTACATGTTTGACTATATTATATTTCATCATAATATATTACATTAAATTACACTGCATTGTATTATTGGACATTATAAAATCTACAATAAAAAAATGCATGGATTAAGAATTACCTCCAATTATATAATGCACACACACAAATGATTTGCATCGTCTGTAAAATAATTAGTAGGAACAGGCAAGCAGGGGCAGACCTAAGGTTTAAAATAAAACGTGCAGCCAAGTTAAATTTAGACATTCTGTACACTGCATTCAGAGACAGACGAATGGCTTTTGCTGTCTACATCAAACATGGTCTCTCATGGTGTGTCAGTTGAAATGAGTGCTGGAGCGAAAGCTTACTTCCTGTCGCTCTCTGGAGGCCAGTTGTCCCACTTGTAATAAGTCTCGGGCTGCTCTGTGAAGAGGACTTTGTGAAGGCTTTATGAGAGATAGAGATAGAGAGAGAGAGAGAGAGAGAGAGAGAGAGAGAGTGTGAGAGAGAGAGAGAGAGAGAGAGAGAGAGAGAGAGAGAGAGAGAGAGAGAGAGAGAGAAATGAGAGAGGAAGAAAAAAAAAAGATGAGTTCAAATCCCCAGACAATTGGCTGCCACAATTGACAGTAACAAATTTATTCCAGACTAATTTAATTTCTTAATTTCATTAATTATCTTCTTCAGTGCTGGTGGTCTGACTGACTGCCATGTTGTGCAGTACGTTTTGCTCGTAAAAAACTAGGGCGGGTGGAGTGGAGAGAGTGAATACGGTAATAATGAATGCATGCAATTTTATTTTGAGATGATGGACGTCACGAGGCTAGATGATGTACAGTATGCAATATTGTTTGTACCAGTAGACAGTCATTTGTTGTGTACAATTAGATAATACAAAATTAATTAGGACCTTGAAACTATATTGTGCATACCATAGTGTGTATCCTTTCTCATACATACAATATCATATTTAAAATGTAATGATTGCATATGTAAATCAAACTGAAGATGTGTGTGTTATTGTGCAGCAGTACCAGTGGACGTAGTCCTTGGCCCCCAGCTTGCTGATGGTGGGAATGACGCTGTGCAGCCACCACACAGCATCTCTTTGGATGGCAGCTATCTGGTTCTGGAATGACCTCAGAACCTCCAGGTCTGCAACGAAATCGCCCATGTAAATGCAAACGCACACACAAATGCACACACACACACACGCAGTCAAGAAGTGGTTTTCAGCCTCAGTCCACAACCACGAAGGACCTTCACCAAACTTGACCACTTGCTCAGTTAAATTGAATGGTATGTTACTTGGTCAAATGCTGAAAGGGGTGATGGGAGTGGGGGTGACTTACTCTTCTTCTCTCCTTTGTCCCAGGCGACGCCAGCCTCCTTGACCTGAGCGTTGATGCCCAGCATCATGGAGACAGTCAGCAGGTCTGTCACCTGGATCACAAAGCGCTCCTGAGGAGCAGCACAGGGACACGAGGAACAGTCAGCAAACACCATTGAAGAGAAACATCACAGTGTATGCGGCATGCTGTAATATCTTTATTAACACCAGACCTGTTATAACAATATATGTTTGAATAAAACACGTAGACCTATAAAAAAAAAAAATATGCATATGTATAAATAGTAATTAAGATCATTTTGGCGAAGAGATAGACAGATATCGTTTCATTCATTGTCACTGCAGCAAAAGTTTGACTGTGTGTGCCCTCTCCAGGAGTCTGACCTTGAACTCCATGTCCATGTAGGTGGGCTCCTTCCTCTCCTGCATGAGGCCCAGGCAGAAGGACTGGAAGTTGATCTCGTGCTTGGTCTGCTTGATGATCTCCCGCAGCAGGGCCCGGGAGGCCCGCAGGTAGTCGTCCTTATTGGTCAACAGGTCCTGGAACACCATGGCCAGGAACTGGAGGCAACAACAAAAGGTTTTTCAAGTGAGGTGTCAAGTCAAGTCAAGTCAAGTCAAGTCGGCTTTATTGTCAACTTCTTTACATGCACGGTCATCAGGGCTCTAAATTCACTTTTTTGTCACCAGTCAAAATGGTTTGTAGATGTTAATCTTACTAGCCAAGCATACACTCACTAATGGGTCAAAGTCGGCTAGTGAGTTGGTTTTTCTACCAGCCAAAGAAGTGAAAAGAAATCCCGCACACTGTCCATTCCACCAACAAACTTTAATACAACGTTTCGGTCATCCGACCTTCTTCAGGTGAACTTTACCTGAAGAAGGTCGGATGACCGAAACTTTGTATTAAAGTTTGTTGGTGGAATGGACAGTGTGCGGGATTTCTTTTCACTTCACTGACAACCCGGCTGGGATAACATCCTACGCACCTGCCCAACTACAGAGGTGTGCAAAAGCGTCTTTATTGAACTGATTCTACCAGCCAAAGAGAAATTTCGCCAGCATTTGGCCGGTTGGCTGGTGTTAATTTAGAGCCCTGCTGGTCATACCAAGAATTTAAATTACGTTTCTTACCTTCTCATGCAGACATAGACATACTTTAGGTATAGACATAGAAATAGACAATAAGATATACAGGAATGGTAATGACATGATGGACCGAAATAACAGCTTCAACAGCTTCATGAATCGTCTCTACCTTATCAATTGTCTCTGATGACAAGGAAGAGAAGGAGAAGAGAGCAAACACAGACACGCACATGGGTTCGAATACTGCTGAAAGTAGTGTAGGTGATGCGCGCACATCCAGTAAAACAGGTGCTGGATCAAACAAACGTGCGTAAAAGAAGAAAGGAAATCCGCACACTGTTACTGCTCACTGATTTATTGAACACAACGTTTCGACCTCAGGCGGTCTTCGTCAGGTGTATAGCTGTTTTTCGAATACTGCTGAATCATCCGACCTTAATGAAATTTTGGGGTAGGCTACATTTTAAAAAAATAGTTGTATGCCGCATTCCAGGAAGCTAGTGTACACAACATGGGTCCAACTTGTAATGCTATAACCAGTCAAATGGCATGTCATGTATCCTTGTTGCATAACCCTACAGAGCAGCGGTTCCCAAACTTTTCCCCCTGCGCAGCCCCTTTTACATTTCAATGTGGTTCGTGCACCCCCTAAGCAAATGATGCACAGCCGCACATTTTGGGCAATCTTCATTTCCAATAGACCTGACAGTTTTTTGGCCATCATTAATGGAACTTGTTGCATAACAAGTCTAGAAGTTATAAAAGACACTTCAGCTGGATCCTTCCAGCATGCAATTCACCAAAAAACAATTACAAACTACGTAATGTTCCTTAATTTTTGTATAAAAACCCACATCTCAGCCATTGCTCTATTCAACTCGTGCACCCCAGTTTGGGAAACCCTGCTACAGAGGATTGTTGTATTTCCTTCTGTTTATAACCAGATTAGTTTGACCTCTATGACCCTCTCCAGTGGAGGTGAGATGGGAAAAAAAACAGATTAAGACTCGAGATCAGACAACACAAGGCGCTTCTTTAAGCCTTCCCCACCCAAACACTCCTGTCTACTGCAAGGCTAAGGCACCTAAGCTCCATCATCATGGCATGCCTGTGAAATCCCATCAAGCAGGAAATGCCAGCAGTGGCAAACGCTGCAAGTTGATGAGCAAGCTCAATGTCTGTCTGAGCGTGCTCCAGATATAGCATGAGTCCGGGAGTGACCCAGGGGTCACTCCATGGTGTTCCTCTCCTGGTCAGGGAAGTAGTTCACAACACAACACCAGACACCACAACACCCACTGATTACGTATGGTCCAAGTAGAGTCATTTTTGCAGCTAAAAATGGCTATTTTTGGAAATTCAAAACGGCGGACCATGGAGAAGATCCCCCTTTTCATATATGAAAAGTGCAATTTTTCCAGTCATAATGAATACTTAGAATTTGATGGTGGTGGTAAGTATTCATGAAAAGGGTAACATTAGTGAATGGGCAGCATGAATTCTGGAAATAAACAACTACACATCTCACACAGTGTCCCTTTAAGTATCTCTACAGTTTCCTGTCCCGGTCCTCCTCACCTTGGGCGCCTGCTCTGGGCTGTGCTGCAGCACCGTGTGCAGCACCTGCATGTTATTGGGGTTGCGGGCGTTGGACAGCTCGTTAAAGATCACCAGCTTCACCATGGTCCCCAGGTTATCCCTGTGCGCATTCAGGAGCTCCCTGTGAAACACAAACACCATTAAACTGCGAGACCGAGGCGACCCACACATGACAAGGCAATAACTCTTTTCAGTCCTCTCTGTACGGGGGAGGGGAGGTGGTGGGAGTCAGGGGTCTGTGCGAGTTCACTTGCAACGCAACAGCTGGCAAAATAAACGCCTTAGATTTTACTAACTGAGCGCAAAAAAAGTTGGTTTTGAAGACTGAATAGTGGGATCTGGTTCTAATAGTGAGGATCCAGCATCCTGTCAGGATTACAGCATAATCACTTTCCTGTGGTCATCTCAGTTGACCACATTTATTTTGCATGACTGTCAAAAATCCTTTCCAATCGTCTGTCCCAAACCAACAGGATGAAAAGTGATGCCATATTTCCAACCCGACAGAGCAACACTGTAATGTTCCCCCAAATGAGATGTTGATTTGGGCCAGATAAGATCGACATGGTTATGTTTCTTGTCTTCATCTACCAAGCCACAGAGGAGAATGATGACTGGCTGTGGTTGTGGACGACCGAGACACGGCCTGTTTGAGCCACGTTTGCACTGTTAACTGGGATCGCTTTGGTACCATTGTACTGAAATTGTGAATTTCAATAAACCTCCAAGTAACATGAAAAAGCACTGCCGATTGTGTCATGTTTGTCATGTCTGTTTTCTTTGCTAAGCCTAAATGGTGATTTCATTTTGATTGTGACCCACTAACACTAATTGTATAGTAGAAAATCAGCTGAAAAAGACACATCAACTTGCATGTAATACATGTACCAGCTTTCATGCCAATATTTCTTTTTCCAATTAAGACATTTGTTCCAAGTGTCACCAAACACATTTCCCATACGACAGACGAATTTGATACAGTGAACAAGAAATATTAGAATATTTTTAAGTGTCAGGTGGAACCAGCCCACAGCTTGACCTAGTGGTTTACCATCCAGTTAAAAATGAAAAAAAAAAACACACACAACAGCAGACAGGTACAGACCTGACACACAGCATGTAGTGGTTGAGGAGCACTTTGGGCTTGAGGCGGATCTTGATGAGGTTGGAGACGACCTCCATGTCGTCAGCACCATGCGAGTTGCAGTTCATACACAGAGACATCAGCAAGTCCTGAGCTGGGCGAGTCAGCTACAACAACAGGGAGAGCCAAAAGGATCTTTAAAATACAATTGTTTTTTTTTTTCAGAGCAATACGTTTTAAATAGCTTTTAACTAATGATGTATTGCTATTAGATGGCCCATCAAACATGAACAATGGTACTGCCCTATTACATTATGGAAAGATGTGCTATTGCCAGCATTTGTGGTTAATAATACATTAACAACAATGCTTGCCTATTATCTTAGAGAGGCATACATTATGTCTTTCAATTATGACTGGCTGTTGGATGCCTCACCATGAATCTAGGCTCGGCTAGGCGTTTCCCGCCACAGCATAGGGATTACACACAGTGCACAATGTGGGGAATTGGCCAATGTTTATTGACATTTTATAGTGTGCTATGTGAGGAATGCGCCTATGAAACCAATACCCAATGGGCAAAGCCTGACTATCTGTTGTAAAATTGTCTAGTATTGCATATTGCAATGAATAGTTTTGCTTTGTATTGTCCAGATACAATTACATGTCTCAACACTGAGGAACAAGCATCTGGTTGCATTACAACAGAAGTTTATATTTCAAGTTTACTTCCAAAATGAAGCTGATTGTAATTCTGACATGACTAACACCTTAGGGTTTTGCAGACACATTTGCACCCTCAGCCAATTAGTATGCCAACTCGTTAAAATCGGTATCTTGAGCATTGGCAGTGCGCAGGAAAGCTCGATCAGTGCATTAAAACTACTCAAATTGGATTCACCTTGGTTGTTCAGCACAGCAGTCACATCTTTAAAACTGACAATGATTCTAAATTCTGAAGAACTGATTTGGATTCCAATTCGGATTCTAATTCTGGTTTTGGACTGACCTTGGGGTTCTGCAGCCACATCTCCAGCCTCTGCACGGCCATGAGGCGCACCTCCTTGTAGCCACAGGTGGCGGTGAGCAGCCGCAGCAGGTTGCGGGACACGTTGTCCATGGGCTGCCGCCGGTTCAGCTGGTCGCGCAGCACATCCAGCACATACTCCTCGACGCTCTCCGCCAGCTCCTCATACCTGACAGGATAACAGAGACGCGCACACGCACGCACGCACACATTGTAAAATTGACATGTGACATGGTCTGAATAGACTTACAACAAAATGTCCAAGAATTAAATAAGAAATTACTAATACAGGTATGTTATAAAGAGGAATATAGGTGCCTCGTTCAGCCTCCAAATCAGACTCCCTGATAAAGGTAACAAAGTGGTGCTCTGACTGCTACACCACCAAAGACCCAGGCTTGTTGGCATGACAGTCATTGTGCAATCAGACGCCTAGTGATGGCCACTCCATCACAAAATTCAGAAAAAAAAGGAAAAATGCAAGCGTTCATTGTTTTGATTTCTCATGCTTGTACTGAAGTTACAAAATTAGCAACAGTTCAGCATGCAACTTGGCGTAAAGTGTTCTTTAAAATAACTCTGGAACAAAGCTGTGCTCCAAAGACCCTTTGCCCCCTTGTGGTGGCATACCTGGGCATGACCTGTCCGTCGTCCTCTGGGCTGAGTTTCTCCTCCGCTATGAGCAGCTCTGCCTGGTTGTCATCCTCGTCTGGAGTGGAGGGGTGTGGACTGTTACCTGGACATAAGAATGAGGAGTTCAGACAACTCTCCTGATCACTGTGTGTCGCATTCAATTATTATTATCATTGTCCAGAATGATGGCCTAAGTACTGTAACCTGTATGTGTTTTGCAGCAGGGAAACCAGAGAACCATGGAAACAAATCATGTTGAGATGAATATCTCTTGTACACATCACATTAGAAAAAAGACAGGACGCAGGAAAAAAAATGGGGGGAAAAAAATCAAAAGAAAATATAGAAATATAGAAGCAAATACATAAAACAAGATTACACGTTAAGTGCAAGGAAGCACAAGCCCAGAGAAAATGTCTAACAGAAATACTGCAGCTCTCTAATCTCCACTCGCTCAACGGTACTTGTCCGTATACAGATAGCATGTCTTCCTCCGATTCATTTGAGCTGAGAAGTACTGCATTTTGTCATACTGACGTTGAGACATAATTTGCTTGCAAGTTAGTGCTATTCAGACAACATATACTGTGCCCTCCATAATTATTGGCACCCCTGGTTGAGATGTGTTAAAAGCCTTAAAATAAATTCAGTGTTTATTGCAGAAGAATACTGTCACACTGAAAATTGTAGGAAAATGTAGCCTTCAACTCAAATGAATTGTAAGAAAATAAAAAAATCCCTGACTAAAAAATAATTATTTTTCATTAAATCACAATTATTGGCACCCTTACCAATTCCCAGGAAATAAATATAATTGAAGCATTTCTGTCATTTCTACAGTAGTTTACAAAGTTTACCAGAGTATGTAGGAACATTTAATTAGTAATTCATCACTTCCTGTTTCCCTGGGGTATAAATATGACGTGACACCGAGGCCATTTCTCTTATCCACTCTTAAACATGGGAAAGACCAAGGAACACAGCATACAAGTGAGGCAGATGTGCGTCGACCTTCACAGGTCAGGCAGAGGCTACAAGAAGATTGCGAATCAACTGCAGCTGCCCATATCCACTGTGAGAGGAATAATTAAGAAGTTCAAAACAACTGGAACAGTGGTAAACAAGCCTGGACAAGGACCCAAGTTTATTTTGCCACCACGCACAGTGAGGAGGATGGTAAGAGAAATCAAAAGATCTCCAAAGCTCACTGTTACAGAATTACAACAAATGGTAGCATCCTGGGGTCACAAAGTCTCCAAATCAACCATCAGGCGCTGTCTACACGCCAACAAGCTGTTTGGGAGGCATGCACGGAGAAAACCTTTCCTCACTCACAATCATAAACGCAAGCGTCTGGAGTTCGCCAAGCGGTATTGGGGCTTCAACTGGGACCGTGTGCTTTGGTCAGATGAGACCAAGATTGAGCTTTTTTGCAACAAACACTCTAAGTGGGTCTGGCGTACCACGAAAGATGCGCATGCTGAAAAGCACCTCATACCCACTGTGAAGTATGGGGGTGGGTCAGTGATGTTGTGGGGCTGTTTCGCTTCCAAAGGCCCTGGGAACCTTGTTAGGGTGCATGGCATCATGAATGCTTTGAAATACCAGGACATTTTAAATCAAAATCTGTTGCCCTCTGCCCGAAAGCTGAAGCTGGGTCATCACTGGGTCTTTCAGCAAGACAATGACCCTAAACATATGGCCAAATCTACACAGAAATGGTTCACCAGACACAAAATCAAGCTCCTCCCATGGCCATCTCAGTCCCCTGACCTCAACCCCATTGAGAACCTGTGGGGTGAGCTGAAGAGGAGAGTACAGAGGAGAGGACCCAGGTCTCTGGATGATTTAGAGAGATTCTGCAAAGAGGAATGGCTGAAGATCCCTCTTTCTGTCTTTTCCCATCTTGTGAAACATTATAGGAGAAGATTAGGTGTTGTTTTGTTGGCAAAAGGGGGTTGTACAAAATATTGACACCAGGGGTGCTAATAATTGTGACACACATTATTTGATGTCAAATAATTTTTTCTTTATGTGGGATTTTTTCCCCACTGAATAAATGCACTTGTATTGAAGGTTGGATTTTTCTCTTTTTTCCATTAAGGTCCCATATTATTTAGAAAAAAAATAAAATAATTGGAAGCTAAAAAACACATCTCAAGCAGGGGTGCCAATAATTATGGAGGGCACTGTAGAACCTCACTTGTGTTCATTACAACCTCACATCACCTGTGCCCACGCCACGTCATCTGGAAATTAGGGCTGTGCACTATATCAAATTCATATCGTGATATCAATTTTGCTGTCAAACGATCGCAGCAATTTTTTGTCATTTGTCCACTGCCAAAAGGCAGGCTGTGCTGCACACAACACATTCCCCTCCATGAGCTACTGCGAGCGCAAAGCAGACCTGCTAACCAACTCATGCAGAACACCATTGAGTGTTCCTCTATGGCTCTCCACTCATGCTGCTGAAGGGAGGGAAGATTGTGAATTGTTTGACACAATTTTTTTTCTTAAAAAAATGTGATCTCAATATTGACTGAAACAATCGATATATTGATTTTTCCCCATAATTGAACATCCGTATTGGAAATCATAGTGCACTGTCTGAGCCCCTGTCATCTGGACCTCCTACCTGCGCTGAGGTCTCCTCCGGAGCGGCCCGTCTCTGCCTGCAGCAGCATGCTCTTGGGCGGCATCTTGGTGCCAAAGGCCGTCTGGATGTTGTCCACAAACGTCTTGCAGTGGGAGCTGTCCACCCATATACGCTCTCCCAAGGAATCCTCAATGTATACCTACTCCAGCAAAACAAAAGATATTTCGGTGTGAGTCCTCAGTTCCAATGGTTGTACAGCACTGTAATGAACAGTGGGTTTGCTGAACGTTCATGAACAAAGAGGAATGCAGGCAAGCACAGGAATCACATGGCTGAAGTAAAAACCTACAACTTCACAATGCAAAACACCCACAAGACGGGGGGTTTTTTTGGGAGGGGGGAGTCATCATTCCAAACCCGCAATGCATTCATACACAAATACTGTCGTCAAACACATAGGTCTACTCTCAACATGCACACAAATCCACTCTTTTTTTCAAATCGTCTTGGTGGCTTAAATTTATTTAAGCCACCAAGACGATTTGAAAAAAAGAGTGGATTTGTGTACATGTTGAGAGTAGGCCTATGTGTTTGACGACAGTATTTGTGTATGAATGTATATTGTACTTCATGTTATGCTGTCCTTGTGTACTCTATTGTGTATGCTGCTTTGTCTTCAATGTTGGCTGTAAACTTGTTTAAATGGTGGTGGAAACAAATTTCCCCTCGGGAAATACAAAGGCAATCTAATATAATCTTACTACGCCACAGCAGACAGACAAAGGACAGAAAAAGGAAGCAGCAGCTGCTCACCTTGACAAAGATCTCTGGCCAGTTCTCGTCTTCTTCATAGGCTGCCATGAGCAGGTTGCAGGCCAGCACAGACACCAGGCTGTTGCCTTTGGCCTTGAAGTTGATGGAGGCGTCTCGTCTCAGCAGACTGCATAACGCCTGGAGATTATGAAAACAAAACAACAATTAAAAAAAATAGTCCTAGGCCAGCCGTCCTATTTCATGTGAAAACCCTCCCAAAAAGCAAACCCATTTTAATTTGGACTGGCAGACCAACTGACATAGCAGAGTTGCAGTATGTGACAAGGAAAACGTCACGTGCAGTGCCTTCTGCAATGCTGTGATATAATAGCCCAGTAACTGAAACCAGACCCTTACACTATTATTATTTGTGAACAATGATGCTGATTTCATGTTTAACATTATGGCTCCTGTAGCGCCCACAACGTAGACATCAGTGGAGCACACTCTCTGTACTACTGTATGCTGAATGATCTGAAAAAGAGTCTACCAGTCAACCATGCCAACAGCTTGACACAGTGTAGAAATAATAAATGTAGCAAAAAAGGCCTAGTTTACCAGACTCGTGATGGCAATTATGGAATTAAAGAATCAAGCACTCACCTCAATCACACCCTCAGTGGCAAAGACGTTTGGCTTGATTTTGGCCAGGAACATCAGGCTAAGGAAGAGTGTGGAGTCCGGTTTGGCCCGATTGATCTTGAGCTGTTTCACGGCACCACAGAGCACCCCCTCGATGCGGTCATCATTGCCCTCAGCCTCCGCAGCCTCAATCTCATCCAGAAGAACGGCAGGGGGAACTACGAAAGACAAAAAAACAGATTGATCATCAATTTTGCTGAGATTTCATGAATATCACATCTAGATGCATTTCTCGGTCGTAGCAATATATGAGGAAAGTTATTGGAATTTAGAGAATTTACCAATTGGCACAAGGAACCATCAAAACTACAGCCATCACCATCATTATCATTGCCAGAAATATCGTTTTATCATAACTTACCTTCAATAGGAACAACAGACGGCTCCTTGATTGATGGAGAGATGGCTCTCTTATCAACGGCTGCAGCGTCTGCCAGGCGTCCCAGTGCACTTATGGGGGGTGTGGAGGACAGCTTTGGACGCTTGGCCAAGCTGGAGAGACCCGAGGAAGAGGGGAGGGCGGAGGTGGTCTCTCTCTTGCGGTCAGACGGCAAGCCTGCTGAAGTTGGTTTCAGGAGGGCAGGTGCTTTGGGCTCACTAGCTGAACTCTTTGACCCCAGGGCAATGAAGTCTCCTGGTGGAGGGTGGCCTGGAACACATGTTGCACAAATGGTATGGAAAAAAAACCCATTCTCGTCATGTTTTTGGTAAATAAACTGTTATAATAGTGCAATACTGTTAAAGATGATAATGACATACCTGAGGGTTTTGCAGCACTAGGCCGCCTGAGTGTTGTAGGTTTTGGTCGATTCATTGTGACACTTCAACATCTACTAGGGATGCTGGAGGAAAAGATTGACAGTAACATCATTACCGTGTTATCGGGCCAGAATATGTACATTCACCTTATTGTTACAGCTACAGCTTTGCTATTGACGAGTAATTTTTTTAGAAGTTCTGAACTGCATCCTACTTTTGGAAGACAACACCACATCCACTATTGGTGAGTTGCAGGCTAATACTTCCAACTGATCTGCTGCAATGTATCTGTCAATAATACATTTATAAGTCGATATTGTGCGTGATTTGCAATCATATACAACACAAAACACATCGATTTGCACATATCTTGCTTGAGAAGAAAGCTTTCTATTTCACGAAAAGGAGTAGCTTGCATGTTCACAGCTAGCTAACCAGGCTAACTCCACTGATAATAGCAGCCGCTCACAAATACGACACTAGCTCTAAGCTACGTTGAAGCTTCAGATATGTGTTCCATGACACAACCCTGTGAGATCCATGTAAGAAGAACCAACGGGGAAACAGACACAGAAGTTTGTAAATTAATATAATACGACAGAAAATAGACAATTACAATGTTTCTCACTGTGCCTCCATGTTTTCTTCAGAGCGGAAGCAATGCAGCCGTGTCTAGACGGAAGTCCCGCCCATTGATAGACAAAATTGGCAACATTATGTCACTTCAAAAAGAAACAATCTTACAACAAAGTTACATAAGTTAAACATGTATTGATACAAAACAACAAGCAAAAAGTAACAGAAAAAAATAGATAAGGAATGTCTGGAGCAGTAGACTAATTTACAGGACACCCTTAAGATGCAGCCATATTACCAGTTTTTGCATGCACTTAAAAATTGTGGTGGTTTTAGTTTGTCTGTTAGGCTATAATTTACTTCAATGCAAAGTAGACATTAGAATGTGTGGGTAATTTACATTGTGAACACTTTCCCACACAGTCTGTTCAGTTCAGCAAGATCAGCATATAGGGCTGTTGGCAAGACTCTGGGTGGCACTGTTTCATTTGAAAGCCCAGGCCAGTTCCAAGAATCCTCACATTACAAAATGATGTCAGGCATGGAAAGAGACATTACTGTGCCTGCCAGACAAAAGAAAACAGAACTCTTTACCCAGACGAGAACACCACAAAGCACACACTGTAAGGCTCACCCCGAAAACAACATGTGCTTCGATCCAAACCCTTTTTCACACATACATACAGACAGACAGACAGACAGACAGACAGACAGACAGACAGACAGACAGACAGACAGACAGACAGACAGACACACACACACACACACACACACACACACACACACACACACACACACACATGCAGAAAGAGAGAGGGAGAGCGACAGAGACAGAGACAGAGAGACAGGGAGGGGAAGAAAGACACTGCTTCACACAGATGTATAAGAGATGCAGTGCCAGTTCAAAGCACACTGATTTAATACTTTTTTCATGGTCAAAGATCTTCTTAAAGGTCATCATTCAGACATCATTAAAAGTTTGATATGCAAAACATTTTAACAGTAATGTGCACCCTCCTTGCCACTTGATACTGCCCGCTAAGCCTGTGCGATTTTACAGTTTTCATCAGGAATAATAAAACCAATTAAAAGGGCTTTTCATGGTGGGTGTTGCGTCACGGCCAGAAACCACAGGGATCTGCCAGTGTTTCAATGCACACGGGCAGAAAATACTACTTCACCATCTGAACGCATGCCACTACAAGCTGCCAACGTGTTATATAAACTGTTTTTCATATTAAACATATTTCGGTGAGGTCAGTGGAATGCTTAGTCAATCCTCCAAATATAAAGGCTGTCTCAGAGGGGAAGTCTGTCGCCCTGTAAAAACATTTTTTGTCATAAGCTTTTTCCACACAAAACCACATATAGGGAGCGGTGACTTCATGGACATTAATAAAAACAATAACAACATAGTTCCCTGTGTCATGCTTTTCCACAATTTTTCTTTCAGACTTAACAGATACACAAGATACAAAAAAGGCATTAGCCTACTCAGACATGTATTAAATTAATAGAATTTTTTGATAGATTGTAGCAAAAGAGTTGTGATAAACTGCAAGCTCTGCATTTTCCAGTTCCTGCTGGGTGGAGGCATGGGGTAGCCAAGAGTAACTTGGTTTCTATTTTAAATGAAAGGGAGAAGTCTATTTTATTTATGTTCGATGGACATAAATAGAGTGATGGATTGCTCTCAAGCTGTCAAAGTTTGGCTCGGGTGCGTTAAAAATAACTGTAAAACACAGATATTTCTGAATCATCATTGCCAAATGACAAATGTGTTCCCATCTGCATAGTCTGGTTAGATTGAAAAAAAAAACGAATTGTATTTGTTCCTATTTGCCTATATATGACAGAAAATACCACATGCTATTGTCATTTAGACAGGGCTAAATTTGGAGACTGTGTTCACATACAACTTTGGAATTCCAAGGCCAAAGTGTCGACTCTCAACATGCCTATTGCAGTCCAAGGCGGCATACAACATTTTGCAAGAGCCTGCACACCTCGAAGGCTTCTTTTTCAGCAGGTGCAACTTTTCGGGGTACTTCAGTCATGCAGTTTTCACAAGGAAGAGTGCAACATTGCTTCTTCACGGTTCACCACTTTAAATTTTTCTTGGTGCTGACGTTTCGGCAACGAGTCCTTCTTCATGCTCTTCCTTGTGAAAACTGCATGGCAGTATACAATTCAAATGGATTAAAGGAATAGTCCATCTTATTGCTTACCCATAGTTAAAGGATAACTTCAGTCAATTTCAACATGCAGTTTTAATGCTCACACTACCCTGGACTTGTCAGTACCTGAGGGTTTTTGTTTTTTTCTTCAACCTTTTCTGAGATCCTGGTCATTGTAATGGGGGCAGCGGTTTGTTTACATTTCAAAAAAACATTTTTATTTATTCCCAAAAAACATCCAAAAGGTTATGCTACATCAGAAGACAACTTCAAACAGCAGTACCTTTTGGGAAAATATTTGGAGTAGGCCTATGTTAATACTGACAAGTCAAGGGTAGCGTGAGCAATGCAACAGCATATTGAAATTGACTGACGTGGTCCTTTAAGGTCCTTAGATTTTTTTTCTGTTTATGTTTGCAATGACTAGTTAGACAGTACAGCCATATTTAAAATAGCAATGGAAGTCTATAGAACCACATAAGACATCATGAATGTACTTGAAGCACTTAAAAATCACTGAAAAAATTGCCAGCGTGCAAAACAGCTATTTAATTCCGTACATTTAAAGGGACACTGTGTGAGATTTTTAGTTGTTTATTTCCAGAATTCATGCTCCCCATTCACTAATGTTACCTTTTTCATGAATACTTACCACCCGCATCAAATTCTAAGTATTCATTATGACTGGGAAAATTGCACTTTTCATACATGAAAAGGGGGATCTTCTCCATGGTCCGCCATTTTGAATTTCTAAAAATAGCCATTTTTAGCTGCAAAAATGACTCTGAGTGATTCTCTAATTCGCCTACACTTTTAAGTCCGTGGATTTTATTTGGCAATTCCACTAACTATTAACTGCATCCAATGATGTTTTGGACATTAGAAAACATTTATCTTTCATATAATACAGAAAGTGTAGACATAGCATTATTTCCCTCAACAAGAATGAATATTTAATACTGGTTTTGGGCGTTTTCATGCCGTCCTGTTTTCCAAATGTCAGATTCAGTCTTCATATTAGCATGTAAAGAAACTTGTTTTGCCCAAGACGATTGCAAATGTTGATTCACAGTAATCATCACAATATGACAAAACTGTCAGAAAGACCACTGTCCTTTCCATTATACATGAAATTTGCCATTTTGTGTGTGTCCACGAAAACTGTGTTAACCGTGTCACGGTCTGAAACCTCCTCCATAAATCAGTAATGGTTTGGTCTTAGGCCATACGAATAACATCACGTGATGTCATAACCTCTTTGGCAGGATACGGGAAGACTTTTTGGTAAATTTTGAGCTCCATCCTTCCATAATTTAATCCATTCTTTTTCATGTTCTCATAGCGGGAAAATTGCCTGTCAACTGTGTTATCAACATATTCATAAGAATCTGAATTAGAAATCACATGTAGAAAAACACAGATAAAGCATACAGATACATGAATTGATTAAGGTGTTGTGGTGGAACTTCTGAGGTCCTCAGTTAGCACAACACCATAAAAATGGCTGAAATGTCAACGGTGTTACCGTCAATGGTGTTACAATTAAGTATGACAGTCAGGGTTGCCAGATGAGGCTGATGATTTCCAACCCAAAAAATGATCAAAATCCGCCCTAAAAACCCGCCCAATTCTATTGATTTATATGTGGGAAGGTTTTTCTGATAGATGCCATTTTTACCCACACACGGCCATCCTAAGCAGCCCAATTGGGCGGGAACCAGCCCAATCTGGCAACACTGATGACAGTTGAGGAGGAGTATGTTTTCGCCAATTTATATCCATATTGACAGACAAACAAACAAAATAATTTATGTTCTAGGGAGATGGGTTTGTCTGCTCTGTTTTTTCTCCTAAAAAAGTGCCGACTTGTTCCCCTGCACTGTTGACCGTAACACAGTTGAGTAACACGGTTGACTGTTTTGAAAGTGTTTTTGCGCTATTGATCCCTTATGTGTTGGAAAAATCTTATGAACATACACTAGGGATTATCTCTGGAGAAGGAAGTCTTGTGTAAGGAGGGTGACTATATTCAAATCAGACGTTACAGGGATTTATGATGAAAAATGTGTCAGTCTGTATCACAGTGACTCATAAAATCCTACTTATGAAGCTCAACAATCACATTTTCTATATCAGATGCACAGATTAATGACAACATTACTGCTAAGGGACATAAGCACTTTCAAACATATATTGTTTCAACTCTGTAGTATTTTTATATATGTTTGAAATGACATAGTATTTGTCCATAACACTGTTGACAAAATAATTAAGCAAATGTTCGCTTTCATTAGAGTATTTATCAAATGATTTAAGATTAAGCTTGGCAATTTGTTTGTTTGGAAACTTAAATATATACACTATGTAAACATCTAGGTCATTTAGTTGAAAAAAAATACTGATAATTGACATTTTGCTTTGGTAAAAGCGTAGGGGAATCGTATAATCACTCCTCTACTTGGACCATACTAGAAAATATTTGTTTATTACTTCGAAAACTTTCATGTAAAGATCAAATTTGGCAATTGTCAGCCCAGTTTCAATGAGCAACATAGTTGCAGTACCATTTTTGACCATTTCCTGCACAGTGTCCCTTTAAGTAATCACTTGTGGCTTGATTCCAATGGTACCATTTACCTCCTGTGATTGTGTTAAACTATGCTAATAATGCCAATCTAAGCACTGAACACACTGAGAGCAAAATGATATGCACATTACATGGAAATACAGCAAATATGTGAACATCGAAGAAGACTGGACTGTTCCTTTAAAAAGATTAGTGAAGTGAACGTGAAAGCCCAACTGGGAAACTCCAACTCCCACTGTCATTGTGACACAGCACTCCACAGCAAACAAGTGTTCACTGCACACTTCACACAACGAAATTGCATTTATGCCTCACCGGTGCAAGGGGCCAGCCCCCAATGGCGCCCGAAATGGAGCAGTAAGGCAGGACGGTACCATGCTCAGGGTAGTCATGGAGGAGGATGGAGGAGAGCACTGGTTAATTACTCCCCGCACCAACCTGGTGGGTTGGGAATCGAACCGGCAACCTTTGGGCTACAAGTCTGACGACCTAACCGCTTCCCCATGACTGCCCTACTAAAGACTAAATATTAGATTATCTTAATATTATATTAATGCCAGTTTTGCTTAATCAATTCCTTAGATGTGTCTTAGTGTCCACAAAGAATTGCTGGTACGATGGCAAGCATCAGGAACAAGTGTGATCACACAAAATGGCATTATCAAATAGAGAAGGGCACTCATGAACCCTACGGACAAAAAAGTGTCTTCAAGCCTGCACTATTTTGCATGGCTGTAAAACTCATGTGTTGTTCTTTACACCAACAGCTGTACATCCAACTCCCCATCTGTCAAACTTCTGAAATTTGATGACGACAACACTGTATCGCCTCATCTGAGACGGAGACAAAACTGCGACGGAGACATACCGCGATGAGATCAAACATGCAGTGGTGTGCTTTAAAAAAAATCAACATATCCAAAACCATAGACACTTCTAATGGACTTCAGGAAAAGTGCAGACCAGCACATCCCCATCTGGAGTGAGTTGACTCCTTTCGTTTTTTAGGCACCACCATCCATCAGTCCCTGTCATGGAACCTGAACACAGGTCTCATCAATTCAGAAGCCCACCAAAGACTACTTCCTCCGACAGTAGAGGATATTTGGGGTCAGTCAAGCAGGCATGATCCACTTCTACGCCATTGCAAGCATGCTTTCTCCATCTTGGTCTGGTATGGCAGCTCCACCAGCCAAGATAAGCAACATCTGGAGAAGGTGGTACTCAGGGCCTCTAAAATCATTGGCCAGTCTTCCCACCCTAGCCTCACATCACAACACCAGAATGGCCAGGAAAGCCAAAAAAACATCACCTCTGACCCTACACACGCAGCACACCACCTTTTCACACTTCTACCATCAGGGTCCAAAAGGTAGCACAGTATCCCATCCAATACCACACGTTTACCTACCCACAAGCCATCCACTACTTAAAATCTACTAGCACTTAACTGTTACTCCACTATCTGGCCTTCCTACCTCCCTTGCTTACTTTGCACAATATAAATGAATACTGTACAACCCATGCACTTTCAATGTTCCATTGCACTATTCAGTGTCTCCAATGTGTTTGTCATTTCCTGTTTATTCATTTTATATCCTTGTTTTTCCCTAGTTTTGTGTCTTTAGTTGTACTGTTGTATCTGTGAGCTCACAATACATTCCTTACAAAAGCTCAAAATACATTCCTCACAACTGTATTTTACACTATTGATATGGTTAAATAAAGTGAACTTCAACTTGAACTTGAACTTCATGAACTGATTTCAGTTCAGGTATTATTTTGCTCGGGCTGTAAGATACAAATTAACCATTGAAGTCGGGGTAGGTTTAGGCCTGAAAGTCCAGAAAACACCTTGTTGAGTAAAGGATCTTTGACACGGTTTAGTAGACTCAATAGAAACAATCTCTTGTGTCCTTACAGCTGACATACAGTACAGCGGTCAAGGAAAAATTGAAACAAATTATCCCTGTCACCCATGGACTTAAAAAGTCTGAATAGGAAAATAGAATTGTATGGGCACAATGTGCAAATGTAATTTTGGAAGGAAAACTCAATTGCAGAATTTAATGGAGGGAGCCAAAAACGAACTCTTATCCTCTCTATCAACCATGCTTCGGACATACAGTTGGGGACGGGGGATATTGTGTTGGTACAATAGAATAGAGCAGAGGTTTCCAACCGTTTCCAAATTCGGGCCCACCCAAGATTTCCCAAATAGAAAAAACACCTGATAGGACAGTTCAGAAAGCCTATTGCGCATGTGTTATTGGAACTGCCTGTAAAACAGTGTAATACAGAAACCGATGACGAAGGGTCATTCTAGTGACACACATTCCACGCCTAAGTGCACATTTAATTAACTGTGGTTTATCTGGATGGCAGGTTAAATTCCCTAAATGTTAATAACACGCCTCTGGTTTCCTTCCCTTAGCAATAGGCCCTGTGGGAATATATACAGTTACCCCCACATTGTGTGTGTGTGTGTGTGTGTGTGTGTGTGTGTGTGTGTGTGTGTGTGTGTGTGTGAGTGTGTGTGTGTGTGTGTGTGTGTGTGTGTGTGTGTGTGTGTGTGTGTGTGTGTGTGTGTGTGTGTGTGTGTGTGTGTGTGTGTGTGTGTGCATGCGTGTGTGCGCGTCAAGGTCTAAAGAAACCTCCCAAAAACACAACCCTAAATTATTACTCATCAGCTCATAAAAGCTCACTTGCTGCCTTCAACTGTCAGTGTGGCGCGCCCGAGAGATCACAGCGCACAACAATTAGATCCATATGTTCTTTCAGATACTCCTGTAGTGAGTCACTACTTGCACTGGTTTCCACTGCAGAGAAAGTCATGTGCAAGTCCACCTGGATCTGTTCCCAGGTAGAGTGGAGTGGATTAAGCTCCATACGTGTTAGTCAGATCCTCTGGGAGGAAAGCGTAGGAGTTATTTCTTTCTTTGGGGTAAAAAAAGTCAATTATTAAAATCGCACAAGTGACATAGCCTAAAGGAAACTTGGAATGGCAACCTGACTTTGGACAGAACGGGATGGGATAGCGTCAGATCATCATCATAGAAGCCTCCCATTTTTGTGGTAAGAACCACTTTTGCTGTTCTTTTCTCTGACAAAATTCATTTACAGGAGCTTTGGGAATGTCTAAGCATGGCTTTAGGTGAAAGGAGACTGTAAAATTCCAGCAGACAGAGGGCGCACTTTCTAGTCTCACATATTTGTGTGATACAGCATATTTGAACAAACACGCCTTGACCTTAGAAAACCCAATTACAGCAGTTTGGCTCAGTTTGCTTGTCTGATTGTAACACAAGTTGAAGGGCTAGTGTTCAATCCAAAGAAAACATTATTAGTATGTTTAAAAGGAGAATTTATAGGGTAGGAATATGTGATAAATGCCCAAACCCCCCACCCATTCCGCCGCTTGGCACCTTGTTGGTGTGGTTGTGTACAGCATGCGTTAAAATGAATAAAGATAACTTAATACATCCCTCAAACGGCAGATTAATGTAGCTAACTCTTCAAAAGTATTCGGTTGCGTCTATTTCTGGCCTCCTCTAGTTTCCCGCCTGGCTGACGTCAGCAGAAAGTTATTTTCATGAATGGAGGGGGCGGTCACGAGGAATTGGTGACGCGAGTGCTTGCGGAAGCAGAGAGTGGAATGTTGATACATTGTTGTTGTTTTGTAGTTAATTTAGTACAGGGATACATTTCGGTTCGACTGAGGCACACTTTTCCCGGCTGCCACAAGACGCACAAACCTGTTACTATAGGATACTCCTCAACATTTGCGCATTCCCGACAGAAATTCCGCGTTCACAAGGTAAGGTGTACGAGCATTTTCGGAGATGTTTTGAAATTCCTATCGAATTTGCTGATGTTCTCATGATGACGGATCTGCGCGTGTAGACGATGAAATAGACATGTTAACTAACCCTAACGCTGATCTCCCCCGTTCACTGACAACTCCGTTTGATTTGCTGTAATGTCACATAAACGATGAAAACTGTTTATGGCAGATTATATTATTAATAAATAAATAAACACCCCAATAAGGGGAAATCGTGGACACGTGTTGTTGAGTACGGCACTAGTAAGCTAACAAAAACAAGTTTCTTTGCAAAATGTTGTGCGTCAAAATGCTTTGAACAAACGGAATGAAATTGGTATTCTTGATGCATTGGTTTGGGTAGGAATTGGTGCAGCTTTTTGTCTTTACATTTCTTGCATATTTATCCATGGTCGCGTTTAAGACGAGGACCTGTCGGTAGCCTATTTGTATATCAAATACACTATTTGTTTTAGCATCTTTATACATTTAAAACGCTTTATCAGTAGCGGATTAGCATACTCTATGATACACTGCCCGACAGTCTTTTAATATTACGACATAAGGAAACAACACGTGGTCTGCATTTTAGAATAGTAGGACAAAGGGCACGATGTGTGAGTAGACCACCAGGATGAAATCGAAGATTGACTGCTCAGCAAAAATACACAGAGAAGGAAAAATAAATAAACAAAACCTGTAAAAGGGAAAACATCGCGCAAACGGTGCGCGCGCTCATTTAAAGGCTAGCCTTTGTTATGCTGAAACCCTCGTATTTTCGGACCGTAGCCTATGAAGATAGCTTAGCTAACAGCAAAGTGACGTTATGTCAACCACCCAAGCAGCCCAGACATCCAGAGACGCGCGGGGTGTCCGGATTTTTGCGCACGGAATGACACCATCACCAGTGCGTGCGTTTATTAGAAGACGATGGCAGACACTTACTCACAGTAGATTTTTTTTATTATTAAGGACGTGCTTGGTCAAAGCATGGTTTTACCATTCAAAAGGCAAGGAGTCACCACAGAAAACACTTCAATGGCTCTCCAGTTATGCTCTCCATTTCATGCGCTGCCAAGAGGAAGCCTAAACCAACTTCCATCAGTGAACTTTCTTGCAGAATACCCCACCTGTGCCCTGCAATTATTACATGTAGTATGTATCATATAAGATACACGTGTGGTCATGTTTTTCCAAACGCTACATAGTTTTGTCCAGTTTGGTCTGGTTAAGTTGTATTTGTCCAATTGCTGTGCTACGCCCTCATAGGAAAGGTGAGTCATGGCTGGGTAATCTGATTCATTTCCACTGTGGATGATAAAAGGCTGTCAGCGGGCTCCTGCACAGTTTAAAAAACATGATTTCCTTTTTGGACTTACCTTGATTGTTGGATTAAATTGAAAATGTCAGCTATACAGCAAGTAATGTAACAAAAATAGCCAATGAAAGCGTATACCCACACATGGTTGCATTTTCCACAGATGTGTGGAATACATTGTTTAAACATTCACAGGCCATGGTGGAAAAACTGTGAGCCGTTGGATATTGAACTCTCACTGGCATGGTATGAGGGGAGGCATTTTCGCACACTTCATCCAAGAACCCACAGCCTGAGCAGCAACAGCTATAAATGCACCTTACGGCATCCATTTCCAAATATTTATATACAAGCCAGTTTACCCCTGTCATATCAAAATATCACAGTGTTATGTGTTTTTGAGATGACACCTAAACCAGATTTAGTTAGTTTTGGTGGAGATTTAAACATCATGGCGATGTAGTTGGCCTTATATTGCACATTGTCACAGCTTTATATGCTAACTCCGTCTGTGTCATGGTGGGTCAAAATCCATTCAGCCCCTCCATTCAGTTCATCCAGTCTCTTTTGGTGAATGTACACTGCCTTACATAACAAGAGGGTGATCGCGTAATGAGAAGAAAGAGAGGGGGAGAGAGATTACAGTTTGCCTTGTATGGGTGCAGATGAGGTGGAACCGTTTTGCTGATAATCCGTCTCTCCTCTTTCTCTCTCCAAGGGTCATTTGCAGCCATTATTAGACTTCATTATGACATTAAAGATAATGTGGCAGACTTGCTGTTAGGCACTTAAAGCACAGGAAGGCCAGGAGATAACATGGCATAGGAATGGATGGATGAAAGTGGAGAGAGGGAGACAAGAGAAACAGAGACAGACAGACAGACAGAGACAGACAGACAGACAGAGACAGACAGACAGAGACAGGCAGACAGGCAGACAGGCAGACAGGCAGACAGACAGACAGACAGACAGACAGACAGGCAGACAGACAGGCAGACAGAGAATATTCATTCGTGTAAGAGGAGGAAATATGGATGATATTATGGAGGGAGTAAAACTGTGTTTTGTGTGAGACAGAGAGTGAATGAAGGAGAGCGAGTGAGAGAGTCTCAGTCAGAAAGTGCACGAGGCATATTAGGAAATCCGTCCCCACCAGTCAGTCGGCTGGTCGTCCGGCTGGCCTGAAGACCTGCCTGCATGTGAAACCCTAGCTGATTGCTGCGCTGGCAGAGCAGCGAATCCGAGATGGCAACCCTGGAAAAAGCCTGTTGCTGGGCCTGACATTTGTCTTTGAGCCCTAAGCCGCTCTCGCTTGTGCGCTCTCATTCTTTCTCTTTCGCCCTCTCTCTCTCTCTCTCTCTCTCTCTCTCTCTCTCTCTCTCTCTCTGCCTGGCTCTATCAGTCTCTCTATCTCTGTGTGGAAACGAGGGCTGCACCGTGAATGACTTTTGTGTTTTTTTGTGCTGACTGCCTTTGGTCCGTGTGGGTCGGGGGAGACCTTCTTGTATGTACTTGACCTTTGCCTTGAGCTTGATTTATGTGGAAAATCCTGGGGGAGGCTATCAGACTCTCTCTTTCTCTCTCTCTCTCTCTCTCTCTCTCTCTCTCTCTCTCTCTCTCTCTCTCTCTTTCCAAAAGCACTTACTGTACATGGGGGCTTGTGAAACCTCATCTGAAGGGGCAGCAGCGACAGCTATGAGTGACTCACCACAGCTATGGATGAGCTATCTCTCTCTCTCTCCGCTGCTGGTGGTTGCTGGTTGATGGCTGATGGTGACCTCCTACACTTCATGTCTTGTGCGATTGCGCTCAGAGCGACAATTAGAAGCATGGCAGGGATGGGGAAGGACGGTGGGATGGGTTGAGCGGGTGGTGTGGTCAGTGCTGTGCAGTGAAGTGCTTTGTCATGAGACCCACACGTGGGATGCAGACTGCTGCTGGCGGGTTGTGAAACTGAGGTGGCGGGTGGAGGGGTCTGTTGGGTGGGTGGTCAGACGGGTGGGGGGGCCAACGTACCGTCTAGCTCTCTACCCACGGTCTGTAACGGCAACACAGCAGATTTGTTGGTGGTGGTGGGTGCTGCTGTTGCTGAAATGGGTCTCACGGTGCCCTGCAGCACCAAGTAATGAAACGAGAAAGAAGAGCTTTTCACCGCAAGAACACGACACCATAAATGATGGGGCACCATTGTAAAGGCTTTGAGGTCAGATTCTGCAAATTCTGGTGGAGCAGCAGTGCAGCGGCGCTCTGCTTGCAGTGCTGCTTTGTGGTTTTAGAGAGAGAGAGAGTAGTTTTGAAAGTGAATGATTTGGGGGTGGCTGGTAAGTTCATGACACAAAATGAAACTCAAAGGGGAATTTCCATTCCGAGTGCCTGCCCACAGAAAAAAAGACATTCAAATTGGAGGCCTGATATTGAATTTCAGCCAAACTGCGTTAAAGATAAAAGAATAGCCTTTTTGAGAGTTTCTTACATTTTTTACATTAGGAAGCGATTAAGCACTGTGCCATGGTACAGTCATGCTCAATATGGCCTTTGTGTATACAAGGAACTAAGTTGTGATAATGTGAATTGAAAATGAGCCCTGTAATTTTGTTAACCAATACATGCAGTCTGAAATAAATAAAAAAACAAGCTTTTGGACAGGCGACTCCTGTGTGTGCCCAACACTGTAATATTCCTAAATGGATTACATAGACTGTGTAGAGCCACTGTGGTCAGCATTAGTCTGCTTCAACTGCATCCTTACCACACTGAGAGAGCGAGAGTGAGAGAGAGATAGTGAGAGAGAGAGAACCCAGCCCTTTTTCCTGCAGTATTTCACCAATTCCTGGATTTGAGAACGATGACCTCGCCACACTGCGGTCAGGGGTGTGGACGAACCGTCTGGTGTAGCGAGAGAGAGCGCAAGAGTGAGAGTCTGTTTGGGTGATTTTTTTTTTCTTCTGCTTAGACATGCACCCACCCGGCTGGGCACGACAACAACAACAGTAGCTAGTAGTGCACTGCTCAGGGCAGTTTTCACTTGTTGGTGCAGACGAGGCGAAGGGGAAAGTCCGCTACACGGCCAGGCATCTACGCACACAGTTGTGTCGTGGTTGTAAACACCACAGCCAAACCATGGGGTGATTAAAACACGTTTTTTTTATTAGTTAACTTAGTGGAGCTGTAACCACCTGTGGCTGTTGTTGGATATGGGAGGGAACTCCTACTCAAATATAATTTGTTTATTTACATCCAAACTGTTTTGACTGAGATGATCTGGAGGAATGAGAGTTCTTTACAGAATTCCATCTGCATAGAAATTGCATTATGGGTTCAGTTTGACGTTTTCGATTTTCACTGCTCAGCTTTGAACTTGAGAGTCGTGTGGATGTTCCCCCTTGGTGTTTTTGCTTAAACTGAAGATTCTTTGCTTCATTAAGTAGTGGGGGGGGGGGTGTCGGTTTTCTCTATTGTACACACGGGATGGGTTTGTCTTTGTTTTGTGCATGCTTTACATTCCTTTGAATCCCTACGTCCCTAGTTGGAAAGTTGCTTGGCCAAGCTATTTACATCTCCGCCTCTCTCCCTCTCCACCTTTCTCTTTTTTTATATAATAATAATATTGAAAAAAAAAATGTTCCGGTGGTCACGCCAGCCAGCCATTCCCAAGGTTTGCCGTACTTTTCCTTCCGCTCTGCGAAACAGTGGGATTTTCCAGGAAACGTCAGTTTGGGAGGGTGTGATTCCCTACCACTTGTCCCTTTCTTACCAGTAAACAGCGCTGCGTGAGTCACCACTCAGCTATGCTCTCCATTTCCTTTACATAATATCCCACCAAATGTGCTGCGCTGTGGAACTAACGGGTGGAGATGCCTCTCTCTCTCGCTCTTTCACTCTCACTCTCTCTCTCTCCCTCTTTCTTTCATTCTTTCTCTCTCTCTCTCTGTGTGTGGAGAAAGTGAGGCTTGTGATTCCAAGTTGGAGTTTTCAGAGTCTGTGAAAGTGGAACGTACTAGCAGCATTGTGTGAACTTGATGTGGAGCAGCGAGTTTGTACTCTCCTGAACCTGCACACCCAGACAGACAGACTGACAGACAGACGGGCAGAGTGGGTAAGAGGTAGGCTGACAGGCAAACAGAATTGGGGACGGGAGGCAGATGGACAGAATGACAGTCAGACTGGCAGGGCAAGAAACAGACTGACAGACAAACAGAGTAGGAGTCTGGGAGAGAAAGATGGGTACAGACAGACAGACAGACAGACAGACAGACAGACAGACAGACAGACAGACAGACAGACAGACAGACAGACAGACAGACAGACAGACAGACAGACAGAGTAGGAGTCTGTGAGAGAAAGATGGGTGTGGACAGACAGACAGTCAGTTAGGAAGAGAGGGGGTGTGACTGAGGAAAACAAACAGCAGGGCCAAGCCAACACACCATTTATCACAGCAGCATTTACACAGCCCTTTGAAGTGTCTGTTTACTCTATCCCAAGGTCTTGCTTCAGTGCACTACCTTTTCATGAAGGAAGCACAACATATTTTCTTTTCTGTTATTCCCCCTTCTCTCTCTCTCTCTTTCTCTCTCTCTCTCTCTCTCTCTTTCTCTCTCTCTCTCTTTCTCTCTCTCTCTCTCTCTCTCTCTCTCTCTCTCTCTCTCTCTCTCTCTCTCTCTCTCTCTCTCTCTCTCTTTGTGAATTTGAGCAGCTGCCTAAATGAGAAAACAAGTTGGAATCACATTTCACTCAGCATCCATGGCTCTCGAATTCCACTGGCGGGGCAGGGCGGGACCTTCGGGGCCGTTTCTGTGAGAGACAGGAAAAATATCAGAGGTGAAGTATGTGGCTGGCATGCCAGCAATAACTTGGTCTGTTCTCGCGACACACACACTTCACCTCTCTCAGGCGCGGCACATTACGAAACTAGCACTTTTCAGGGTTTTTTTGTGGCTTTATTGTTAATATGACAGTTGAAAGTGTGACAGGAAGAGAGTGGGGGAGAGAGATGGTGCAAGGCGGGGAAATGACCTAAGCTGGACTTGAACCTGGGGTTACGTGGGCATGCAAGCTCATTTTGGGGGGATAGTGCTCTGCTCCACAGTGTACCCCAAAACTAGCAGCTGTAGTCTTGTCAGAGAGGAATTGTTAAAACATGAATGAAAATGTGTGGGTGTAAGCACACACCTACCTATGGCGCTTGGATGGTTTTCCATGAATTGAACTGTAACATACAGGAGGTTTCCAGGAATGCTTCCTAATGAAAGGACGTCTTTGCTTAAGGCCATTAAATCAACTCATCCATTTAACTCGAGCCTGCCAAGCTCCGTTCTGCAATCAGGCCGCAGACTGTGAGTCTGTCAGATTGCCAGAGTTGTTATATTATTAGAAATTTCGTAGGCCAACTCTCTCACTAAGTCAGATTTGGAGCGACTCAGCAAATACGTCATTCTCGAATTTCCTATTTAATCTGTTTTTGTTTGTAGCAATACAGCCATAATAACACTGGGACATTTTCCCATTCAGCTTACAGAGATGCAGTGTCATGCACTGCATTATAAATAGAACGCAGACATGATGCAAAGATGAGCAGGCCTGCGTTTGTGGAAAGCAGAGGTAAGGGGAACGACCAACAGGGCAGCGGTGTTGTCTGATGAAGTCTGGTCACTCTCTCGACCTTATTTTCTGTCTGTCTGTCTGTCTCTATGTCGGCCACTTGTGAGGTTTTCAGAGTTGTGACTGATGTCTAGGGCTGGGACGATTAATCGACTAATCGTGACTAATCGACTGTAAAAATTAGTCGACAAGAATTTTCATAGTCGACTAATCGTTTCATTTAATTCAATGCTTTTTTACTTACTTTACTAATGCTTTATTACTTCATTGAAACCTAAAATTGCCCAGCACGTATGAATTGGACGTTGTATCTCGGAGTAAATAAGCTACTATCATGATTTGAAGCTCATTGTGAGCTCAGGGACCTAATTTTCATTCTTTTTTCTCCAATTTTCTTGAAGATTGAAGTGCTAGAGTACTTGAAAAATTAATCATTTCACTAATCGACTTTTCGAAAAAAAATTGTTGATAGATTAATCGGGAGAAAAATAATCGTTTAGGACAGCTCTAGTGATGTCCCTCTGACACAGGCTACATGACCCTGATGATTTGCGTAAAATCACCGGCACCTTCTGCCACCAGTTTTCTCTTCTTCCTCTTTTCAACCACTCACCCCCCTCTCCCCCATACCACACACAGACAAACACACACACACACACACACACACACACACACACACACACACACACACACACACACACACACACACACACACACACACACACTAACATGAGGTGTGGAGCCAGCGGAGAAACAAACATGATCGGATGTGTCATTGTTAAGGCCACATTTATAGCATCTTGTGTGTGTGTGTGTGTGTGTGCGTGTGTTTTATTACCTGCCCTTCACACACAGTTTTATTTGTCTCCCCTTCATCTTCTGGCTTTGATTCTCCCTCATGTTTGCCATGTATGGCCAAACGGTGCCAGTGAATTCCAGGCGTGGAGAGGACAGGAGTCATGGCAATGGCTGTAACTGCTTACGGCTCCCCCCCCCACCACCATCAACCCCACCCCACCCCACCCCTGGGGCCAACACTGAACACATTATGCCGTTGGAATTATGTATGCAGGTCTTCAAATGGAAAGTGGGGCCCCTTGCTTTTTTGTGTGTGTGTGTGTGTGTGCGTGTGTGTGGCTGGCAATAAGGAATGTGGTCTTGTTATCCACCCTCTCCTCACCTCCTCTCTGTAAAGGCAACTCGTGAGGGACTCCTTGATATGTTTCTGTTCTTGTCTTTTCATTCATAATCGAATCACTCTTCCTTTCGTTTTACGCTTTCTTTCTTTCTTTCTTTCTTTCTTTCTTTCTTTCTTTCTTTCTTTCTTTCTTTCTTTCAGGATCAATATGGCTACTCTTCTCTCTCTTTCCATCTTCACCTCCATCTCCATCTCCATCTCTCTCTCTCTCTTCCTCCCTAAACAGTAAAACACAAGTGGCCAGTGGGGTTGGCATAAGAGCGCTAGTGTACAGGGTGAACTGAAAGGCAATGCTCATGTGTCTGAATGGCTGCCTGTGCACAGCAGCGTGGGGGTTGTTGTTGTTCTTCTGGGGTGGCAATATTATGGGGGGGGGGGCACGATTTAACGCCACTCCTTGAATGTAGACCATTAATGCCCTTCCTCTTTCCCTTTTGGGGGGGGGGGGGGGGGGGGGGGGGGGTTTCCATCGGGTTGAGGTAGATCCGAGTCTGTCTAGCAGACTAGACGTAGAGCTACCCCTTTTAGAGTTCACCTCGGCAGCAGCAGCTAGCAGCGCTGGCAGCGGTGCCAGAAGCCAGTGCTGATGTGGTGGAAAAACAGAGCACATGGGAAAGGAATTTTGAAGGAAATACATAGCGCTGGAGGTGGAAGGGGTGGAGGAGCGAGCAGCGAGGCTGTCTGCCTACGAGACAAGAGGCCCCCGTGTAAAGCGGAGAGAGTCGGGGCGGTGGTGGTGGTGGTGGTGGTGGTGGTACTTAGGGTGGGGGCCCCTTCTTTTTCCTTCCCCCATGGCGTTTCGAGAGCCCTCCCTGGAAGGAGCAGCTCTACGGGTCTCCCCCCACTAATTGACACAATCCTTCTGTAACAGCCTCCATCCCTTGCCAAAGTCGCCCTCGAGGAATGTCGCTCTCTTTCCCATCCGTACATGTGTGCGTACGTTTGTGCGTACGTTCGTGCGTGCGCGCTAGCTCCCCTACGTTGTGCGTCATGGAGATTGCTCTGTGTTTGTGACGTGACCTCAGAGGACCACATGATTTCCCATGTTTGGGCCTGCAAACACGCTGGAAAACTTACAAAGGTTTCGAAAAAGGAAAGTACTTTGGAAAACACACTGAATGGGGCGACATTGTATGAAAGAAGATTTTCATTTGGAGAGGTTTCCCGGTGAAAGTTGAAACATCTTGAAAGCCAGAAGAAGTCCATTTAGTCATAACTTAGACTGTAGTCAAAGACCAGGATGAATGTCAAACTTCCCACACATGTTTAAAAAAAAACCACATAGTGACACTGTTTATAACCGTCATGAATCATAATGCTGTCCTACAGTCATCTCCAGCATTTGAGCACATTGTAATCACTGCAGTGGGTTTGTGTTGTCAACACAAATATTGTGGATCATGTGTTGGGTCATGATGGCGTTTGGTCATAGCGGCGTGTTCAGAGCCCTCTATGGGCTTCCCCGTGTGCATCTCTGCTGATGTAAGACGTCCAACAGAGTCCCGTGGCGAGGAAGGGAAGGGGAACCTGAGCGGCTCATTATGGGATGAATCATCCAACATGAATGCAGCCCTTTTTCTCTCCTTCTCTCTCTCTCTCTCTCTCTCTCTCTCTCTCTCTCTCTCTCTCTCTCTCTCTCTCTCTCTCACTCACTCTCACACACACACACACAGATGCACAGCATCTCTTTGGTCTACTGTAGCATTTTACATACTACTGTGTGTGTGCACGCATGTGTGTGTTTTGCCTTTTGAGGATCCTCACCCCAACAGTCATCAGCCCAGTCATGTCAAAACCGTTACAAACCCTGCCTGTACCTCCAGTGTGGTTAACAAAAGTTAAACCACAGCAGTGTTGACAAAACTCACTCTCTCTCTCACTCACTCTCTCTCTCTCTCTCTCTCTCTCTCTCTCTCTCTCTCTCTCTCTCTATCACACACACACTGTGATCGCACATGTTAAGTGCCCAAGCAGCAGCAGCAGCGTCACAAGAGTGCAATACTGTGCAATATAATTCAGCGCGTCACTAATACCTCTTCGTACCGGATTTCATTAAGAAGTCTGAAGTAAAGGGGGTTTGATTTATAATTACCCCTCCGCCACTTGTGTGTAGTTCCTTGTTCTTATTCAGTTGCGCCGCACAATCTATTTTAATCTTGTGGAGTCACTGTACCAAAATAGCACACAGTCAGCTCAGGGGAGAATGGAGAGAGGAAAGAAAACTCTTGCGTAGTAGTACAGGAGGACTAAGCCACGTCTACGACACAATCCCGGTGTGCCGGAACAGAGAGAGGGAGAGGGAGAAAGTGTGGCTTACGGCTGAGGCGGTAGTGTTTAGCTTCCTAATGAGGTATCACTTATCGCATTTCCACTCAAATTGTGTCGCTGGCAGAATTTTGTGTCAGCACACGGGGTCTAAATATAACCAGGGAGAGAGTTAAATAAGGGCATGGAGCGAGCCAGGAAAGCCCGCCTGAAATAGGATCCGGCCAGCTCCAAGGGCCCCTGTCCTGAACCTGATAGAGTGCATTGTCTAAATGCTAGAATACAACAGTGACTGTGTAAGGGAAACTATTCGTCTGTGATACTTGACCTACTGGAATTTTCCACATATCTGCCACCGCGAGACATTAAAAGCTACAGCATTACCGTCTCGGGCTGCCTTTGCCTTTTAAAGGTTTGTCCGGTCGGTCTGTAGGCCTGAGCATTTCTCCGCCTCAGGTGTCCATTATCAGTTTCTGTTGCTCATTCATAAACCTATCCTTTTATTATCATATTATTTGGTATTATTTATCCTCACCATCTATTTCAAGTACTTGTGTTGGCTTTAAGGTTTTTTTGTGTACCATCTTTGAACAATGTTTCCTAATCAGGGCCTCACCAAGTTCCTAATTTCTCGTCTTTTCACTTCCTTGGCCTGTATTTCAAGATGAACTCATAACAGCTTTGGGTATCCTATTGCCCGCTCTGTGACCCCAGCAAGTTTGAAGTAGAGAAGGAAATGCTTACATGTTGGACCCTTTTAATGATCTCTTAGGAGACGCTTGAATCACCTTGGATGGTTTACAACTAGGGTTGTCGAGAGGCAACATTGTTTAAACAGAGGAACCACCCACCTAAATAAACAGTGTACGTAAGTTGCGTGGAAGTTTGGTTTCATCTTTCTGCGTGTGTGTGCTCAGCTCACCCACTGATAACTACTTCCCTTTGAATCACATGTGCGTAGAACACAAAGCTGTAGGCTATGCAGCACAATCACATCTATTTAAGGTCAGTCAGGCCTTCATGAATATTTCCAAGCTATGTTGGTCGAGCAGCATTTCTCTCTTTCATGTGACCACCCTGTTATCTGCTGACCCCCTCCCCATTCTCTCTCTCTCTCTCTCTCTCTCTCTCTCGTCCACACATCTTGCCACTTGTGTAGTTTCCACACCATGTGTGTGGCAAGTCAGGATTATGAATGAAGCTTGTTTACCATTCGGGCCCTTGCCATGTGACTCTTTACTCCCACACCCATTTGCGGAGTGTCGCCATGGCAGCAGCCTTGTGCAGAGTTCACGGGGGTGCTCGCTAGCTGACGCTGTCAAATGGTTCCTGAAATGGTGCCTGGGGACAACGTGCCTTTTCACGCGCGCTCAGGGAGACGCTTGCTTTTTGGCCGTGGTGGAAGCGCTCGCGCACTCTCTCTCGCGCTCTCTCTCTCTCTCTCTCTCTCTCTCTCTCTCTCTCTCTCTCTCTCTCTCTCTCTCTCTCTCTCTCTCTCCTAGTAACGCAGGCCTACGTAGGTTATACGGATTTGCCTCTCAGCCGGAAAAAAGTGCCGTGGCAAAAATAGCCCGCGAGTTTGAATAGCTAAGAGATCAGACAAAGCCCCATGGCGCGGCTGACCCGTTTCTATTATTGCTCCCTTACAACGGTCTAGTGAACTACTTTGAGAGAGTGCTCCCTCAGCAAGTAAACAAGGGCTGCCCTTGTCTGACTGGCATTTCGTGAGCGGCTACTGACCTCTCCTGGCCGCCATGTGTAAGTGCGCCAGGTTTTATTTATAAATGTGGAATTCCTGGTAAACACCTCAGTCAGCTGAACTGTCAAGCGCTTTGAATGCCATGTTGGTCGACGCACTGCTCGTGTGCTTCATAGAAATGTGTAAGAGAGCGCCGTTAACTCTTGACAGTTGAAGGCTGTAACCAATCAGGCAGAGAATTTTACCTTGACGTGTGTCTCTTTCTCTCTCCATTTTCTCTTCCTCTTTCTAGTCAGCATTTTTGGAGGACCTGGGCCAGTTGTGTTTATGCAGGGCATGACGACTAATTTTAAAGCCAGCAAAGCTTTAAAGGTAAGTTTTAAGCACCTATTCTTATGCACCACTTTGGTCAACTTTTACAGCCCTTTAGGCCTACCCCAGTAATGTCTAATTTTAGCAATGAATCTCTCCTACTTTGGCTATACTGACAGCCATTTTCAATGTTTAATGGATCATGTGTTGCATACTACTACTACCACTGCTGCTGCTATTATTACTGATATTATTACTATTGCTATAGTAATAACATGCATGCCACAGCTAATAATAAAAACAACATTAAAACTTTTAAAAGTAACAAGTACTGGTTGGGGTAACCCTCATAATAAGGTAATAAGAAATAAAATAATTAGTGGGCTCACTATTGTTCTTATTCAATTTCAATGTCTTTGTATTCTTCAAAATGCATGCTCAGGACACCTACAGTGTTGTAATTTACTGTGGTATTTCACACCCGCCCATCTTCTCTGTCGCTCTTCTTCCCTCTCTCCCCCTCTCTTACCTTCCACCTTCCTCTCTCTCTCCTCTCTGCATCACTCTTCGTTCTCCTTCTGCCCTCCTATCTTCCACCCCCCCCCCCATCCTCTCTCCCCCCCCCCCCCCCCTGTCAGGTAAAGAAGGAGGCGGGCGAGAATGCGCCGGTGCTCAGCGACGACGAGCTGGTGGCCATGACGGTGCGCGAGCTCAACCAGCACCTGCGCGGCCTGACCAAGGAGGACGTGGTGAAGCTGAAGCAGCGGCGCCGCACGCTCAAGAACCGCGGCTATGCCGCCAGCTGCCGCATCAAGCGCGTCACACAGAAGGAGGAGCTGGAGCGCCAGAAGCAGGACCTGCAGCTGGAGGTGGACAAGCTGGCGCGCGAGAACGCCAGCATGCGGCTGGAGCTGGATGCTCTGCGCGCCAAGTACGAGGCGCTGCAGTGCTTCGCCCGGACTGTCACCCGCGCCGGGGTCACCGGAGCCGGGGGTGGCATCGGGGTCATGGGCGGCAAGCTGCCCGGGGGGTTCGGGGCCGCCGCCACCAGCGTCATCACCATCGTCAAGTCGTCGAACAACCACGGCAGCCCGCCGCCGGCCACCCCCTTCTCGGCACCGTCCTAGTGGCTGCCTCCCAGGACCGGACCACCGGATTGGATTGGATTGGATTGGGCTGGACTGGACCGGGGCTTGTGTGGTTGGGCTGGTATGATGTGGTGTGGGAACAGGTGGAGGACCGTTTGTGTATAGAATGCGAGTGTGTGTGTGTGTATGTGTGCACAGACGGTCCACGAGGTCTTCTTTTTATTGTGTTTGTCTCTTTTCTGTGTTCACTTCCTGGGCTCTGTCCCAAATGTTCACTTGTTCTGTGAGGAACAAAGCGATGCAACATTTTGGACAATTCGGCCTTGGTCTTCTGTCTACCAAGTACTGAACCCCAAAATGAACCAGCAGTGGTCTGGATCCTGCCCAAGCTCCCCGACCGCCCCACCATGACCCCCCCCCCCCCCCTCCCCCCACCCCCCCCCCCCCCCCGCCCCACCAGTGCTGAGACAGTAGCTCAGTAACTGGACTGTAGGGTGGGGTGGATGGGTGCAGTTGGCTGCTGTGGCCATTACTCTGTGTGACTTACCTTTTTTCGGCTGCATTTTCTTTTTCACTTCCTTTCTCTCTCTCTCTCTCTCTCTCTCTCTCTCTCTCTCTCTCTCTCTCTCTCTCTCTCTCTCTCTCTCTCTCTCTCTCTCTCCCCTTCGACCTTTCTTCTCTGATCCCCCTTCCTCAGCTTCTCTCTTTCTATCTCTATTTATCTCCCTCTATCTTCTTTGTCTCTCCCCCCACCCCCCTCCCCTCCCCTTTCTCTCCCTCATGTAAACTCTTATTTTGACATTGTCTGTGCACTGTGCTATGAAATCCCCCTTCAGGTTCCCAGCACCGGCAGGGCACAACACGGGGTCACCACACCTAACCCGTGACCCCCACAACCGTGACTTAGCAGAGTCGAACACTTGTCCAAGTGTGAGTGAGTACTTGAGCTAGATATATAATATAATATAACCTAACCTACCATGGCAGCACTGCTCTGTGACCGCTCTGATGCCTGATTTTTATTATTATTATTAATATTATTATGATTCTTTGCATGTACATCGGAGAGTTCAAACTAATTTAAATGTAATCATTTCATATAATATATTCTGTATTATAGTTTTTTTCTTCTTCTTTGACGGGGAGAGTTGAAGAAATGACACTGTGTTGTTTTAACACAGCTACATGTTTTTCCTTAGACTTCCTGAGGCCTTAATATATGCCCTCAGGATTCAAATATCGTGTTGGAAGTAACTTGTGGAGCCTTCGTCATTCATGTGCTTTATCGAAAGTTGGTATCCTATTTTCTAAGATGTGTGGACACAGCATAAGGCCAGTATATAGGATTTGAAAGACCAAGGACATAGGACCTTTCTGTCATATACCGTAGATCAAGCACAATCCACCTATTCAGTCAGAGTATGACTCTATCTGTAATTCTTTAGACAAGAGTATGACTCTACAGTCCTCAAATAATACCATTTTAGAGGCTCAACATTAAGAGCCTGCGATGGATGTTTTAAATGGCACTTATCAGTACTGTCGAGTAGTTAATCGGCACAAAACAACTACAGAAGCACTTCACTTGCAAAGCAGGAAACAAATTGCATCTCTGTAAGCAAAGTACAATACAGCTGTTTACAACTCTCTCCCCCAGTTTTTTTAAGTGTCGTCAGTGGAAACGGTTGCCAGGCACATTTTTATATTTATACAAGCTTGTTATCCCACAGAGATAAAGCACTTCCTTTTTTATAAGACCATTTTATTCTCTCCAAACTGTCTCAATCAATGCCATGTGTCATGGTAGGTAATCCATATTGGATGAAAGCGATGAGGGGCGCTCTGTTGATTTAAAGCAATGCAGTTTGAAATTGTTGACCTGTATATTACAGACTTTAAGCTGCAGCCGGACTATATATATATTCTAAAAAAAAAAAAACCTCCTCGTTTTAAACACGAAACGAGATGCGAAAACAGACGCTCCCAACTGCCACTAGTTGCCACTTCACACAGAGAATTCCGTCCAATCAGAAAGCATTCCTACTGCTAGGTCATCACCAAGTGCCACTGCCGGTGTTGGAGGGCCTTGTACAAAATACCACGTTGTGTGTTTCAAACAATTACTTATGTTATCTTGACACAGACTCTTGGGTAAGGACAATCCTGACATCAGATGCTCTTTTTTGTTTTTTTGTTTTGTTATAGGGAGATTGTTTTTGTTTTTCGTCTTGATTTCGATGAGATTGGATTCAGGAGTGGTGAACCTTGGCCTTAGGTTGTTGACCTCGCTGAACTTCAAAGTCAAAAAAGTTGGATATCAAATCCAAAATGTAGGTCAGTCAAACTCTGTCAATGAAGAGGCTCAGAGATTTCTCTTTTTTTATCTAGATGGGGGACTCGGCCAGGTCCTGGATAGCTAAATGGCAGCATGGAAATGGAAATGTTCTTTCCGAGTTCAGTCTCATTTAGGGCTAAGCTTTAATGTCTGTCTGGAGAAATGGCTCGCTAGGCCTTTTAATCGCAAAAAAACCCCATCCTCACAGTTGGCCTTATTGTCATCCGCTCCTCTCATTCCACCATTCGATCTGTCTGGTCTTTCTAACTTCTTATTGTCTTCTCCTCTTAGTGCAGAGTCATCATGCATTTGTGCAATCGATATATCTCTTTTTCTATCACAGTTAGTTTGGTAAAGAGAAGATGACTCCGGTCAGGTTTTTCGCTTACCCAAGTGGCCATGACTGTTTCTGTTCCCTCTGGAAAAGAGTTTTTATTTTTATTTTCATTTTCATTTTTATTTTCACCTTCTTGCTGTAGAGAGCACCAGAGGGAATGATGCTGCTGAGTGATCCTGACTGTCAGCCATGACGGATCAGACTCACCGCCATGTTCTTACCATACTCATTTAATATTCCCACACAATGGTTGTATTTTTTGTTTTGTTTTTACTTGTGTGTTTTGGGATGAGTTTTCTGTATTCCCAATGTAATTTAGAGGTTTTTTTGTTTGTTTTGTTTCAATCTCTGTCGCCTCCTTATTTTGTTGTGTTTAAGCAAAAACTATCTCTATATTTTGTATATATAATTCTAGGACACCAGAGGTTTGTGTGTGTGCCTGTGTGTTTATGTGTGTGTCCTTGTTGTAATTGTTATCTCTATTGCGACTTATCTCTGCAGTCTCCTGCTGTCCGCCGTGTACCAGAGTGTATACTGCAGAGTGTTTCATAGCATTTTCATTCTTATTTTGGGCTGTTCAATACAAAATACGATGACTGTATACTTCCCTATAGTGCATAAGGCCCCATAATGTGCACACTAATCAAACTTGTCTGTGTTTACAGTGAGTAGAGGCACATGACGCCTGGAGTCTAGATGCAAGGGTATCACTTCCCTATGCTATCTCTATGGATGCTCTGTTATGTTTTCAGTATTGAACCGGGCAGACTGCCCGTGGAAGCTTGTGCTGCAGGTCTTAAAGCATTATAAGGATGTGGAGATGACGTGACCCTTTATGTGGGGGGACACTTGACCACAGTCTTGCAGCATACAATGCCTTCCAAGGAGACGGCTGCCAGTGGGATAGGCCTAGCTGTTGTAGTCTACTATGCTGATATGGTTGCTTTTTTGGTAGCTGACATTTCAAATGCTCTTGTTTGGCTGATTCTGACCTTATTAACTGTTGTCTTGATTCCTTGTTCGCAAATAAGTTTTTGAGTTTTTTTTTTTTTTTTAATCCCCGAGTTATAAAACGGCAGTCAACATGTGGTGAAACACATGGCCAAATTATGACCTCACCTAAACCTGAGTCATACTTTCTGTGACTGTGATCTCAAACAGTGATGCAGTCATGTGGTCCCTTAGGCCTTTAGGAGGATTATTGGACGTCACAAATCAGCATGAGCACATGCTGTTAGGGATTGATTGCGTTACTTTTAGCAAAACATTAAGCGGAACTTCTAAATTTGACCATAACGACTTTCTGTATCTCTGCTGACACCCTGTGGTGGAGTTGAATAAATGCTGTGAACAAGTGGTTTGACGTCAGTTATGCTCATGAAATACCTACCCACGGTCTTTTTTTGTTTTCATAAGCACCCACCAAAGCCATACATTTTTTTTTCTTGCATGTGCACCACTTGCCGTGTTCTACCTTTTGAGCAAGCTTTCCGAGAAGACAAATTGTATTGTCTTTATTATATTCACCCACATTCAGCACTTACCCAAAACAAATAGTGCTATCACCTGACAGAACAGTACTCTCACCTTTCCTCGCCTTAAAGCGATTCACGGAAACCAAGACAGGGGCCCAGTCAATGTCTTAACTGTATACGTGACCAGAGGGGGCAAGAGCTGTGAACACAGAGGATTTTATATTTTGTTTTCGTTCTTTTGTGGAGGGGCATTGTATTGTACATTGCTCACCTGGTTGTTGAATTCACTGTGTTTAAAGCTGTCTTGTCTCTTCTCTTGCCTACCTTCTGACAAAGTCGATAGCTAAAAGATGCTAAAATCTAAGTGATGGGGGTACTCTTTGTGGTCTTTCTAGTCAGTGTATGCTGTATGTGGCCACCTTGGCTGAGTAGGTTAAATTATTCTATATTTTACACAAGAATATTATATCTGTTGAAAGTATATATTATATATATAAATATATGTGCTCTGTCAGTCTGTAAAGCTATGTACCACGAACGCACATAGGAAATTCTAACCCATGTCTGAAAATTTGCCTATATAAATCATAGAGAAGCTCCAAGCTCTTCATATAAAGTATGCTGCTCCAAATTATTACTTTGTATACATTAAGATCACAACCGAGCTGCAGTGTGAGGGAGGTTTTATAATTAAACGTAGTGCCTATAAGCATTGAGTTTGTGATTATTAGTACTGTATAAATGGGATTCTGGTTGTGCACTAAAAGCTTTTACTTTTTACTGGACAACCACAATAATTAGTTTAGTTTTAGCTTTAGATTGCCATGATAAAATATGGTAGTTTTCATTCTGATTTTACTTTTGAGAAACTGTAAATACAGACATCTAAAGAGGCAGCAAAAACCTTTTGGTCAACACACCGTCTTTGTGATTTACTTTAGTAATCTGTATGTATTTTATTTGAACTTTGATATTTATTTTTGTTGATTTTTGTTTTTATTTTTCTTTCAGCCTCTAAATTATTTTATTTACATCCATTTATTTACATAGTTTGTCAATGAACTACCCTCATGTACAAAAGAAATCAAATCTCTTCTCCATTCTGGCTGAATAGAAAGGAGGTAAATTATTCCTGTAAATAGTCTGCTGTGTCCGTTTTGTACTTTTAAATAAAGCTTTTTGTCTTTCTCATTTAAACCTTAATCATGGTCCAATGTGTGAACTGCTTTTCCATTATCAGAATGAACAACACAAACATACTCATCATGAACAGTTTTGCTTTAATAATTATTACACTAATTATTTTAGTTGGTGCGGAGTAAACAACCAGATCAGATCAATAAAATGGACATTCATTGGTACAGGCCTATTGAGGTCAATAGTCTCTGATACCGTATTTCACGACATTGAATTTCTCCTATAAGGCATAAACATTGGCACAGTTTACCTAGAGAATATGCACAGAAACAGTTTAAATGGTTGTAGCTTGAATCCCCTTCACATGAGGAACCTGAATAAAACCCGGCTCCCTGACTTGACACAAATCTTTTCAAAATCTACTGTTTACATGACTTAACACATCGGAAGATTGTTTAAAAAAATAGCTGGCTAGGCCAGAAACACTTTGGTACTCAGAATTAAGAACAAAAAGTGATAAATATAGCATTTTACAATCAGCCAACATTAACTTCTACGGAACAAGTGACAATAACAAGCCTGGCTCCCATGAACATAACATGTTAATGTTTAACTATGCACTGAGAACCCGCAGCACAAATTAATGCAAACTAGCAACTACGATAAACTATTATAACTTTTTAACTATAATGAAAACTATTAATAATAATAATTACTTCATAATTACTTTACTTGAACATCACACAAACAAACCGTGGCATTAAAAACATCCTCTCTGTCCAGTTTGTTGACAGCCTTTGTCTAACACACCTAAAAACCATATGGATGAACATCCAATTGTACTGTAGAGTGTACACACACATCATTAAAAAATACAAGACACTGCACTCAATGCACAGAGACAGCTCTGGAGGGCTGCAGACTGCAATACAGGCCAGAGCCGAGCATGCTGGGAATCATAATGAGTAGCATAGATTCAGCAGACCACCCCTTCCCTTCTTCCTCGGCCCCATGTTCCATACCCCCACCGCTCAAACCAACCACCCAGCCAGCTAGCTAGCTGGCCAGTGCTTATCACGCTGCCAGACTGAGTCACGCTTAAGGGTACAAAGGTTCTTCAAAAGGACCCTGGTGGAGGCTCCTTCTATCGGCAGCCAGCACGTGTGTGTGTGTGTGTGTGTGTGTGGCTGGAGAATAGGGAGGGTCAGTGGGGAGAGAGGAGAGGATGGGGGGCGGTGGTATGGGATGGTAAGGGAGACAAGAGAGGCGGAAGGACGCAGCAGTCAGTTAAGAGGTGATGAGCAGCCACTTCAGGAGTGGAGCAGGCAGACACACTCAAGGAGCCCATCCGCCTTGCTTGCTGCCTCCCTGCCTGCCTGCCGCTTGGCACTTAGCTGGGCGATGCCAGTTCCAGTGGGCTATGACTCTGGCACCACCACCACCACCCACCATTACAACTACTACTACTACTACCACTTCCATCACCACCTCATGCCACTTACCGTGTGCCCACCGCACCACATCTCCTCACGTCGCAGCTAATGCCACACATCCATCAGGGGCCTCCTGTGCAGGAAGCAGACGGGAGCCAAGCGCCAGGCAGCAGCAGCAGCAGCAGCAGCAGCAGAGAGCACACTCCATTGGCCACTCTCGCTTCGCCAAAGCCAGCGCTAACGCAGTAGTGGAGAGAAAGGGGTTAGGTAGGCGTGTGTGCGTGCGTGTGTGTGTGTGTGTGTGTGTGTGTGTGTGTGTGTGTGTGTGTGTGTGTGTGTGTGTGTGTGTGTGTGTGTGTGTATGTGTGTGCGTGCAGTGTTTGGAGGCAGAGGGAAGGTGATAAAGCAGTGCGTGTGGGGCTCTGCTTCGTTTCATGCCACTCTATAGTTTCCTTTCACCATTGCTTTCTGACAACGATGAGCCCCTTTTCAAACGCAGCAAGGTTACGGAGAGCAGACTTAATAACCATCGCAAGAAATAATAATTGAATGAATTACTGTCTCATTCTTGTGCAAATATCTGTACAAAGAATCTCAATGACAACCATGAGGGGGGGGATATTGCTGGCGACCTTGTTCAGTCCATAAAAAAAAGTTTCAAAAAAAGAAAGAAGAAGAGCATACGGGCTGCGGTGCGGTGTAGGCGCTGCAGGGGATTGCCATTAAAAAGTCTGAAGACTTTAAAAAGTTTCTCAGCTTGTCCAGAGGGCTGTTGAAAGTTTATTAGGTGAGAAAGTGAGTTCCTCTCGCCAAGACTTCCTTTTTCCTCTCTCTTTCATTGCTTCTCTCTCCCCCTCTCTCTCTCTCTCTCCCCCTCTCCCTCCCTCCCACCGGGTGGCGGGCTCATTAAAACTCGTCGTCGGAGGTGATGAGCATGATTTTGTCTTGCTTCTTGGCACTCTTGGCGCTGCTGCTGGCGCCGCCTATGCCCATGCCGGTGCCCGGCTTGTGCCCGTTCTGGCTGGGCTGCACCACCTCCTGGGTGGACTGCTGCGTGTACTGCTGGTAGGCAGGCGAGAAGTTGTGGATGGCGTCCTGCACCATGTCCCCCGGGTTGATGGTCTCCTTCAGCCCGCTGGAGATGCTGTGCATGGGTGCCACGTTGTCTGAAGAGGAGAGAGAGAGAGAGAGAGAGAGAGAGAGAGAGAGAGCGAGAGAGAGCGACAGAGAGAGAGAGACAGAGAGAGCGAGTGAAAACGAGAGAGAGAGAGAGAGAGAGTGAAAGCGAGAGAGAGGGACATAGAAACTTTAGAATGGCCGAGGTTCAAAGCAAAACTCTGCATACGTTTTCGGTCTTTGGTCGTTATACAGCAGGGGTGCCTAATTTTCTTCTACCATGTTTGAAACAATTAAAAAGTTTGCTGGCCACATTTGGCCAATGGCCCCCAAATTGGGCAGCTTTGTACAACAGGGGTGAAGCAAGGTTGTTCCTCATTCCCCCTCGAAGTGACTGGCGAAAACATGCAAAAGCATGAGTATGGTTGGAAGAATGACTGAATGTCACTTTATCCAACATGTATATCATCAATGCTGGCTGCGAAATCAACACATGCTCATCAAACCTGGTTAATTTGATGTTAAGCAGTGTTGTATTAAGTCCTGTGATGTACAGAATGATACATACATGAACAATAGTATCGGAATAGTGATATTTCCCCCAGATATTCCCAAAAGAATGATCTTGCATACAAAGCCTCAATACTACAAGAGAAAAATTACAGTTATCATCTCAATTATCACTTGGGGTGGTATCTTCATACAGAGAGGGGATTTGGGGCTGTGGAATTCAATTATTTTGAAAGTTTGCATTTCATTTGCAGAGCAAACATGGTCCTTTGTTCAAAAGATGATTCTAGCCTTGATTCTGGCAGCCTTTTCTTAACTCAATTCCGTATAGACCAGATAAGGTTTGATTCTTTTCACTATGAAATAAGCCTGGGAATTTCCTCACAAAACAATTAAGAAAAGAAACTAGAATACACTTTGCACTTTCCAGCTATTACATTAAAAAAAGCGGTGATAAGGCGTCTCTGAAAAAGTAATGTTAACACACATACTGTATGTGTGATGGTGTGATTATTGTACAAGGGGTGGATAAATATCATAATCATCCTGAGTTTACTTCATTTTGATAATAAAATAACCCACATTTTTGTGTGAATACAATGTTTTTGAAACAGAAAACAAAACAAAAAATAATAGAATCGCAACTCCTCAACTCGACTCTGACAACTCAACATCGTGTTCCATTTCTGCTGGAGAGCCTCCTGAACTTTTGAGAAATAAAAAACAACACAAAAGCAATTACTGAGAGAATCAGTACCGCTAATGTTACACTCTTGTACCCAGGTCTGAGCAATTCTGATTGGATCACCCCTCAAGTCAGTGGCCAACCTTACAAAATTAAAACATCAAATATGACAATAGACAATCTAATACATTAATCATGCTGGTCAATATCACCCTCTAGCAATTTCATTCCTGGCCAAATGCAAAAACTCTTTATACAGACAGCTGGTTGTGTAACATGGAAATAAGCAGGTCAGCTTATTTTAGCCAAAAACACAAACAGCCAGAGCAGAGAAGGATGGATGATAATACGATTAGCTGGTGAAGTCAAACATAATGAACACTAGCATAAGTCATATCTATGACTTATGCTAGACCCAGCCACTATGGACCTTACGCATCTAAGAATCCTGGTCCTAACCCACGTTGACCTTATGACTCTACAATCCCTTTCTATCTCTTCTTCCTCTGCCTACCTGCTATATCTGCCTCTCCTCTCTTCCTCTCCTTTTAAATCCATCTCTAACAATTATGTTTTTTTTTCTCATTTGTTAAGCACTTTGAGTTCCATCCCTTGTATGATACAGTGCTATACAAATACAATTATTATTATTATTATTATTAATTCATCTGTTGTGAAACCATGGCTAACTGAAGAAGAAAGACCTTCTGTTTGATGCAGTCTGCAATCTCCATTCATTAAACAGTCACATACTATATAGTACATGCACCAGACTAAATAGCAAGAGTATGACACTACAGTAATTAAGAAATCCCCAAACTAATGCAAGTGACAGCAAAAGATGAGGGCTTGCATAGAAACCAGCCAGCAGCAATCATGTGTGTAAAACCCATTCTGTTTTTGATGGCAAACCCCATTGGGTCATTTCACGTGAAATCAGACACTTTGGGACCTGACCGACACAGATTTCAATCATACTTGCTGTGCCTGTTTAGTAGCAAGGTAGCACTCCAGAACTGCATTTGTGTGAATCTGACACCAATATTAAGGGAGAAACAGACTAGCAAAAGTTTACATATGAAGGTAGGATACTATGCATTCAGCATTGATTATATCAGTCAGTGTAAGTCACAAAAAGATGTCTGTGGTGTTATTTGAAAACTCTTTTCTGGCTCTACAAATTACACAAACAGCATGGAACACAACAACCTTCAGAATATGAATTATCATAAATTGAAAAATTAAAAATTGAATATCAAAAAAACATATATTTTAAAATGGCCAGTTCCTTGTCTAAACACAACCTGCTATGTCATGAACAACACCTGAAATGCTGGTGTTTGGTTCTTTATTCCTTTCATATTCCATAAAGCCCCTCTCCTTCCCTGTCAGCAGGGGTCTACATTAGGCACTGGGCTACTGAGCTGCTCCCTTCCTTTCCCCTCGCTGCAGAGTGCTGTCCATTTCCCCTGCTGATGGATGGTGGGGTGATGTCTGGTCGGTGCCCCCTTACTATGACCTCCCATCTCTCCCAATGCAATCCAACACTGACTAACACCCGCATTGAGAATATCTCTCTCTCTCTCTCTCTCTCTCTCTCTCTCTCTCTCTCTCTCTCTCTCTCACCTGACGCTCATCTCTACAGGGTCCTGCTGCGCTTTCGTGGAACACACACACACACACACACACACACACACACACACACACACACACACACACACACACACACACACACACAGGGCCGCTGACAGGTTTGGCTGGGCCCGGGACAAAAAAATGTCAATGGGCCCCCCTTCCTCCTTCACCCCCCCCCCCCCCCCAACCCCGATCACCAAAAAAAAAAAAAAAAAAAAACCCAACCACCAAACGACCATTTTTTTCAAGCGAGACCAGGTGGCCAGACTACACTTTCGGCCTGAAAGCACACCACTCTCACGTGATATCATGCTATATATTATTAGGCCTACCCATTATAAAAGAAATGACATTGGTATCAAAGTAGCCTCACAAATCAATGATGCATACAATAATTCCATAGTAAATGATCTATCCATCCAATTATCCATGCATTTTTGCTAACATTTATTTAGAAATGAAACAAAATAAATAGGATTCACATCATTAATAACACAAGTGTACGTGTAATTTACTTACTACTAGCAATTGTAGGGCTTGCACATCAAAACGTGCCTGACTGAATCAGCTCTAGTTTGCTAAACTGACTTCAAGTGACGTGTGATGACAGTGAACAAGTAAGCAGCACACCAAGACGTCAGTCTTCCCACACCAGGAATAGCCAAACACAGGAACAAGTCAAGTTGCAGAAATGTATATGCAAAACGGATGTACACTGTTTCTCCCCACAAAGTTAACAGGTTGATTAAGTGTTAGCATTTCCGCTAAGCGGGATTTATACGCGCTAAGCGAAATAGCGTTGCATAATAGCGCAGTTTTAAAAGTTCTCCCTTGCCCTCTCCTTGCGCGCGACGCAACTTCTCATCATGTTACGATTGGGGCTAATGTATATATTCCTAGCTAAGGTCACAGATGGTCAGATTTGAAACACAATTTTACTAAGCTGTGGTTATAAAATGATGCGACTGTGTGACTGATCATGTTTTAAACATGAATGCTGCAGTGCAGGGCGTGTCAGTTTATGAAGGGAAACTTTTGCTTTGTTAGTGTTCTCTGCTATTGTTAGTACCTGCACCATCTGAAGAACTTTTTACTGAAATCCTGGGGCTTCTGGTGTCTTCATCTATTTTTCTCCTATCCTTCATTTTCTGCCCTCCTGGTTTGAACGACTGCTTCTTCAGACACCTTGGCAAATTGGCACGAGCCGCGTTAAGTTGAAGCAGTTTTTTTCTTTCTCGTAATGACCGACCAAACCATTTGTGCACTGGGGGTGGGGGAGGTGGGGGTTCTTGATCCTTTTTAAGGGCAGGAAAGGCAAAATATCTGCATCATTTATTTAATGTAAATATAGCGCAATCTCTCTCTCTCAAAAAAACATCTTATTTTGAAATTAATTAGACCATTAATCACAAACTTAATGAGTTCTGGGCCCCCCTATCCCAGGGCCCGGGACAAAAAGCCCTTTTGTCCCCCCCTGTCGGCGGGGCTGCACACACACACACACACACACACACACACACGTCTCAGTGGGCATGCGCCTGTAGATCAGTACACTGCCAATTTCAGGGTCACTAGCAGGGCAGACTGGGGCCGGGTATGAAGTGAGGTGGGGGAGTGCGTTTGGGTCACTGGACCCCAAGCCTCAGCTGTAGAACACACTCTAGAACTCTCCTGAGCTCCTCGCTACACAGCTGCTCAGCTGGACCGCCGTCCCAGCCTCCTCTCTGCAGCCTCCGACTGCTGCCCCGTCTGCTGCCAAGGGCAACCGGATGCTGTCCTCAGACCATCCCCCCCCCCCCCCCCCCCCCAGAGAAGAGCACAGGACGCTGCATCAGGGGCCCGGGGCAGGGGTGGAAAGGAACTTTGCGAAAAGTGAACTTTTTTTAACAGCCAATGGCAAAGAAAGTATGAAGTTCATCAGCTAACTTACCATAGTGGGTCATTTATCAATACGGGTCCCAAAACTATCATTCCCTTTTTCATTTCTTTCATTTTACTAGCTGGTGTACATTTCCACCCACTGCAATATATGCCCAGTCCCGCTGAGGTGCAGGTGGAGCAGTTTTCTTACAGTTTCAAACCAATGTGCAACGCCAACGACCTGCTGCATTGGCCCTCATGGGATAGGGGTCTTTCATCTAAGTAGCAGCATTGGGCACTTTATTCCTGCACTTTATAGTCGTGACTTGTGGCTCTACTTGAAATGGCCCTTTCAAATATTTTAGCAAAAGAGCGGAGGAGGAAGAAGAAGGAGAGGAGTTGAGTGGAGGCGAGTCTGTGAAGGCAACCCAGCATCTCCCTCTTCTCTCTCTCTCCCCCACCTCTCTCTTTATCTATGGCTATCCATTAACATTCAAAAAGGCAAGTAAGCCCACCAAGACAGCCCCACTTCACTTCAAGTGCCGCAGCTGTGCCTTTCCTTAGACCTTGGAGGAATTGTAATAGGAAATCTAATGCCGTGCTTAATATTCAGGGGTCCACCTTGATATTAGCGCCGAAAATTGGCTGCAAATGAAATCTAAATTTTCAGCACGCAACGTTTTTTGAAAAAGGGAATAACGGTGCAGAGCGTGGAATATCACTGATTCGTTTTGTCAGTAGGGAGAACCTTTGATCCGGAAGGGGAAAAAAAGAACAAAATGGAAAAAAAGAAACGAAACGAATAATAGTGCTGCTCAAACGAAATGGGAGATGAAATCACTGCACTTTGTTCGAGGCGAAAAAAACTATTGTTGCTTAATATTTCTGTACATGTCCCAACCAACCCCTACTGTTAAATAGCGGCTTTGGAATATGAAAACAGGACTGAAGAGACAGATGGAGTACAGCAGTACAGATGACGAGAGGAAAAACCCTTTGATGAGTATTGTCACATGTACAGTACATTACCACGTTTAAATCCTCACTATGTCATATATGTTCTGGTGGTTGTTAACACTAAGGTTCAGAGCCATATAACAGGTTTCTGTATACCCTGAGGCTCTATGAACTTCTAGGAGAGCTGTAGAATGTTAGCTTGGCCTAGCTAGATGTTAGCGCTACAGCTCAAGATGACCCTGATGAAGGCGTAAGCCGAAACGTTGGTCTTATTAAATGTAACTGCATGAAGTTCTGAGTGTGCGGTGACCATTCTTTTTCAAGTTGAGTCTAATTGTCTGCCGTACGCACCTCAAACGGTGTGCGTTTACTGAAACCCAAAGCAAGCGCTACAGCTCCAAAAATGTTATCTTCCACGTTACATCAGGGGCCTATACTACAAAGCTGGTTCAGGAGTAAACCAGGTTAAGTTAAGAGGTAAATCATCTAATAGAAGAGCCTGAAATGAGGACTCCAGACTCTTCTATTAGATGATTTACCTCTTAACGTAACGTGGTTTACTCCTGAACCAGCTTTGCAGTGTAGGCCCCCTGGGCTCTGTGTGAGGAGTTTAGAGTCAGGGCAACAGTTACAGGGCAACAGGGCAATGAGCAAAAGGGGGGAAGGGAAGAGGTAGGGGGACACACATTTCAAATATCGAAGGAGTTCACCCCTCCCACCAATAATCATGTTTCAATGTCATGACCACATGTTAGCGATTGGATGAAATAGGATGCACATTTCAAATTACAATTGAGTTCACCTCCCGCCACTAAACCTCTCAATTTGGCCGTTCTAGCCCCTGTGCTGTGCGCCAATGAAATTAGGATGAGGGGATGGTGAGATCGGGCTAGTAGAACGTAGAATGAATGTCTGTGTTAAAATTGTAGAAAGGCCGGAGAAAAAATGCTCTTCAAAAGGTTAAGATTTGCTTGGTAAACAAAGAGTGCTCTCATCTTCCTCTTGGATTCCCAGTAGGATGTGGACTTTGAAGCGACTGCTTTTTGGTCTTTGCAATCTACACACCTGAAAGTGGAAAAGCACAAAGGAGCTTCCTGCCTCTCTTCCCCTCATGCTGAACCCAAGTCGTGCTACGCTTCTTGCTCCCTTCAAACATGTGCCTTTCTTACTCATCTCTTTCTCCATAGCATCACGTAAGACTGCTAACAAAAGTTGATGCGACCCAGATATGGGACAAAAAAAAGCCAGATACAGCCAATTTATACCTTCAAGATTCCAGCATCATTAAAGCTCTTCACTCATTCATCGTGTGTGAAAATAAAATGTGCAGTGTAAAAAAAGTGTATATATATTTTTTTTTAACTTAAGCATATCTCAAGCTGTGACTCTCGTCTTTACGCAGTCAAATATTAAATAGAGTTTCCCAACTGTGTGGCATCATAAATTATTGATAATTGTTTACACAGGTCTGAGACAAAGCATAACATGAAAAAATCCATGCTTTTAGTAATAGTGCATACACCAGTGTAATGGGGCTTAGGTGTGATTTATATTGTTATAAAGGTAAATTATGCTCGTTAGACTAGTGTTTCTCTCCATTACACAAGTATTGTTATGGTTCTTCTTGGAGACAATACATAATTTCACTGCTGTACCTACAGTCTTTTTAATGCGTTAAGACGTGGCCCCTGATATAACTTGGATTTGACCAGAATGGCAATGAACAAGTCAGAATGTATTAGTAAAGAGTCTGTATACTATGGAAGTCTTTTCAATAACCATTGCAGTCTTCCACTGGTGGAACAGTGCACATTATGAGGCTCTAGAAATAAAATAGTATCAGTGATGAGTGACTGATGCTACTTTATGTCTTATGACAAGTGTTAAACAATCTTCCGAGGGTACATACGTGGTGTATCGTCGAGTTTGGTCTGGTAGACGCTGACGGTGAAGGCGTATCGCAGGGCGATGGCGGCAAAGAACATTTCGATGCAGATGATGAAGTTCTGCCAGCCGGCCGCCACCGTGCCCGCGCCCACCTCGTGCCCGTCGATCACCGACACGTTGGGGATGACACCGCACCTCTCCAGGATGGCCAACACCATGCCTGGGGGATGAGAAGAAGACCATCAGAGGCCATCAGAGAGACATCCAGAAGTTTACAACCCCGAGAAGTTACACTCCCCAGAAAAATACATTGACAGGAGTCTCCAGAGGGCATTGAGTTTTAAATTAGTGTTGTTATTGGTCAACAAAAGCTCAATTTGGCCCGCCATCAACACACACACACACAGGCTAAAAGAGCTAAAAGAGGCAGGTTAATGGAGTACTAATAGAAACACTCCACAAAGCCCAATCTTGCCCCTAACTTAGTTGGCTCTTTCTGTACACACTGGCTGAGTTAAGGCCTTTATTCAGACAAAAAAAACACTAGGAGCTGATGTATTTACAGCGCAGCGCACTATTCTTCACAGGGGAAATATACACAAACAAGCAAAACACCTTTTGCTCTAAATACATACTGTAATATATTAACATTGAAGTCAGATTGTGGTCTACTGCAGCATTGTTACACATTTTCTTTAACCACCGCCTGCCATCCCTTTAGATCCCTTTAAATAAATTATTCAAGTTAATGGCTTGTCATTACACCCTCTAGTTCTTACTTCTAGATAAATTGGTTTAGTTAAAAGAAAACATCAATGGCATTGTCAACGAAAATTGAACAGAGACCAACTCACAACAAAGCTATTTGACAAAATCAATACGCTACCAGGATGTGGTTAAACACAGACTGTTAAATATTTACTGGCCTATAAACACTGATGACCTTCTACCAGGCCAGAAGATGGTTGTGGTCTGTGCCTCCATTCATTAGTGTTTCTGTAATCCTGATGTTGTTCTGATGTTTGCAAAATGGAAGGAATTGATTGTGCTTTCTGTCAATGTGTCACTAAAGCCTCACCGAAATCTTACTAAAACTGTTACTACATGCATTGACATCTAAGATCAGGAACGAGGAGTATTTAGGAGACATATCAGAATATGGTAACCTGTTACCTTACCAATGCAGCTCTTGGGATGCAGTACCATTAATTTACTTTGCCAGCTAGAAGTAAATCTGTCATATAGTTTTATTTGATTTCTGGTAGCCACCCACTGAAGACAAATGTCAAACCATTTCTTCTTTCTTCACTTTTGCACTGAACCTTTGCTGACTGGCCCACAGATGCTTTAACAACATTGATGAAATCTTTACGTTTGCATTGCTTCCATGACATTCACATCAGCTCCAGAGTCAAATTAGTTTATTCTCACCGCAGAAAAGTGAGTGAGCACAAACATTACAAGAAGAACATTTTGTCACTATAACTGTGGCTGGAATATTCACTAAAATTCACAGTGCCCTACCTAGTTGTGACTCCCTAGCAATATATGACTAATTATTCATTACATTCTTGATTGTATATATACACTTATGTCTCCTTAATATTTGTATACACTTTTGTTCATCTACTTATATTTTCACACAATGTTTGTGTACATTTTGGGTCTATTTATGAATTTGTTCTACATGAACATGTGTAACCATAAAAATATCACATATACTGTATGTGTATACATACGTGCCATAAAAATATTGCACTTGATTGGCCCTACATTGTGATTTAGTATTCAGCCTATACAGTAAGTGTGCATATCTACAAAACAGAGATAAGGGGTAAGCAAAGGTGAACAAACACGGAAGTGCGTATACATGTGTGTGTAGACGATAACAAACAATAGATAATAGCCCTTGGCCCTTGGCAAACGCCACATCACACCAGCTTGAGAGTCAGATTCACTTTATTCTCTCTTTTAGAAGAGAATTGAGTAAGAATGGCCGTTATGAATGTAACCACCACTGCGTCCCAAAAAAAATCGTTAGTATGGTCACGTTGGCCAGAACCCAGGAGTGCATGACAGACTCTGAGTGTGAATATCAATATGAGTCAGTGACAGAATGACTCAGCAGAGGTGACCAGAGGAGGTACGCAGAGCAGAGGGGAGGGAGATGACGCCTGCTATAAATGACGACACGTCATGGTGACAACGGCTGACATTGGTGACAAAGTCAGCAAAGAAGGAAGTCAAAAAGGGTGCAGTGGTACGCCACTGGACTCTTGAAGCCCCCACTGGAACGTTGTAATAGTCGCTGAAAAAAACATTACTACCATAGTACTATACCACTATGAGATGGCCTTTAGTAATACATTACTACCATAGTACAACACCACTATGAGATGGCCTTTAGTAATACATTACTACCATAGTACAACACCACTATGAGATGGCCTTTAGTAATACATTACTACCATAGTACAACACCACTATGAGATGGCCTTTAGTAATACATTACTACCATAGTACAACACCACTATGAGATGGCCTTTAGTAATACATTACTACCATAGTACAACACCACTATGGCAGGGCCTTTAGTAATACATTACTACCATAGTACAACAGCACTATGAGATGGCCTTTAGTAATACATTACTACCATAGTACAACACCACTATGAGATGGCCTTTAGTAATACATTACTACCATAGTACAACACCACTATGAGATGGCCTTTAGTAATACATTACTACCATAGTACAACACCACTATGAGATGGCCTTTAGTAATACATTACGACTTGGTCATTGGCATTCTCATAGCAATTCATTTATAACAGGGGCCGTGTCCTAAAGGGGTTAAAAGAAGGACCACATGTTTGGGGGAAGCCTGCTCCTACTTCTATAGTTAAGTTGTAAGCAGTTAATGCCCATTCACATCTACAACAATAACTATAAAGATAACTGTAACTATAAATATATTTCCACTCGCATAGGCCAACGATAGGCTAATGCCTGTTTTCCATGATCATCCACAGGCAAACAGCATGACGTCTACATATTCTAAAGAACTCGGATTGGCCTGACATTATTTTATAGTTCAGAAAAGCTCTGAACGTGATCCAAACGATATCCTCCAGAATGTTGTTGTATGGTTGATATGTAAACAACTCCATTCACTAGAGTTCTAAGTGTATAGTTACAACTAATTACTTACTACTAATGAATTAGTATACTACTAATATACTTACTACTAATATATTTTGCATACCGGTAACTGTAAAGTTTAGGTGATTTGCATATTTTATTAGAATACTTAGCCTGATCAGGGACTGAGGTTGAAAATTAGCTATCTAGCTATAAAACTTTTATAGTATCCACATCTGCAAGCTGTGTCATGGCCTTGCCTTGTCTTGTTTGCAATAATGTGCACTGCATTGTCCCTGTTAAATAAACTACAAATAAATAATAAATAAATAAATTACTTCATAATCATCACTGCAGATGTGAACGGGCCTTCAGGCTTCTTTAATTTGACTTCTGTAAAGTTCAATTCTAAGTAGCTAGATTGATTGATATCCTCACAACTGAACTCTTCTGGTGTGGATGGTGGGACTCCTCGTGTTCAAAGGAGGAGGTGGCTGTGAGTGAAACGCGAGGCAAATGGACCAAACCAAACGCACCTTGCCAGAAGGAGAGGAAGATGACGGACTTGATGGTGAGGAACTTGAGGACGGGCTCGTAGGGGCGTAGCAGGTCACTGGTGGCGAAGAAGAAGAGGAAGAGCGCGTAGAGGGACAGGCTGACCGAGAAGTTGTAGATGATGGTGATGTAGAGGTACCCCCCTGTTACACTGCAGAGAGAGAGAGAGAGAGAGAGAGAGAGAGAGAGAGAGAGAGAGAGAGAGAGAGAGAGAGAGAGAGAGAGAGAGAGAGAGAGAGAGAGAGACAGAGAGAGAGAGAGAGAGAGAGAGAGACAGAGAGAGACAGAGAGACAGAGAGAGTCAGAGGCATACAGAGAGACAGAAAGGGAGTAGCCAGAGCA